>NC_140173.1:143756188-143800692 GCF_963971535.1 Notolepis coatsorum
GTGACAGGAATATTCCTAAGAAGCCTGTCTGATGTGTTGCAGACTCATGTGGTCATTGTAGTAAAATTAAGCACTTGTGCAAGTTTCTCTTGCTGAACCCTGAGGGCTGGCCTACAATAGTGAATGTCCCTAACTGACCTGAGTGACTGCCTCCCCATTGTTGAAATCTGCATGCATGAGTGTCGCTAGGCTTGTCTAGTCCTGTTCTTCTCGTGGTTTTGTTTAGGAAACATTATTGGAATTTGAAATGATTAGCATTTGTTTGCAATGTTAGTGGAAGTAAATGTCGAGGTAGGATTGAAGCATGTATCTGAAAAACATGCAAGTCATCCTTTAAAGTTAGGCTAACTGTTGTGAAGCAGTTCCACATGTTGTAAACAGTCCTACATGTGACTGTGAAGCAGTTCCACATGTATTTTTTTATCCACTTTTTCTCCTCCTGTTTTTCTGTGTTTTTCTCCCATCCCAATTTAGTCATGCCAATTCCCCCCCTCCCCTTCCTGGTCGTTGCTCGCTTGTGCCCCCCACTGGTCGGTCTAGGGAGGGTTGATAGATACTATCACATGTCCCCCCCCCCCCCGATACATGCGGATTCAGCCAGCCACTTCTTTTTCACCTGCCAGCGTGGACTCGCATTGGTGATGTGTAACGTGTGGGAGGCTCACACCACCCTGACCATCTCCCTTCCACGCTGTGCAGGCACCCTGACCGACCTGTAGGAGTCGCTGTTTACAACGACCAGATTACCACCCACCGGCTTCCCTCCTGCTGACTCTGCCAATTGAGCCAATATGACGGCCGGCCCAAGCCGGAGGCAAACGCTGACAGCCGGATTCGATACCAGTGTCTCTCGCGTTGGTGACGAGCGCTTAGTCCACTGCGCGCACCCCAGCCGCCAAGCAGTTCCTCATGTTGTAAACAGTCCTTTTTCCAGTTCCAGTTGCTTTGCTAACAAATACTAACCATTTCTGCTTCCAACATCTCAAAAGCCAAAACACTGGAGCAGGAGCTTTTTTTTTTAACTAACTGGAGTATCAGTTTAATCATACAGGCTTTTTAACATGTGTATCAGGAGTATCAGTTTGTCATTGGACATTTTATCTGTTTTCATTAGCCTATTACCTATAACCCTGGTGATATGCTGGCTCTCACTGCCTATCAATCTACACGTTTGAGTTATGGTGGCCATTAGGGGCCATGTGGTATGGTGTGGTATGTAGCATCAGCAGCATAGTTAATACCTGGAGCTCACATCAAAGGGGCGCAGGTTTGTTGGCAATGCTGTTTGAGTGCCGAACAGGAGGCTTTCCTAGACATTGGCACAATGTTCTTTATTTAATTAGGCTTATGTAGGTCTGAACACAGGGCTTTCCCTAAACAATGGTATAGGGGGGCGCAGCACCACTATGACAACGTGCCAGCGCCACCAAACCACTCAAAACAAACTGGTCAGACTACTGCTTGACCTTACTCCTAGAACCCACCTCACCCCTGCCCCACTTTGACAACCTAGGATGGCTTAGAGTAGATGACAGAGTACAGCAACTTGCAATGGGCCTGGTCTACAAGATACACTACACGACCAAGGTACCCATGTACATGGCAAAATACTTCCCAAAGGTCAGTGAATACCACGATCACAACACCAGAGGGAGCTCCACAAATCATGTTAAACCCAGATTCGGCTCAAATAAGGGACTAAACACGTTTCGCAATTATGCCACATCAATGTGGAACGCCCTACCCAAAGCTGTAAAGGAATGTGGATCACTACCCACTTTCAAAACCTCTCTCAAGAGACACCTACGGGAGACTGCAATTCAACACTGGCCCCTGTAAATATCCTAACCCAACCCCCTCCAATGTACAGTCATTTACCTAGTATGGTTTTGTCAATAGTCCAATGTACAATTTTGTTTGTTTGTACAGAGTCTCCCCCCCCTCAATGTACAGTTTTGCTTGCTTATACAGTGTGCCCCCCCCCCCCCCCAACCACCTCCAATGTAAATTACCCAGTATGGTTGTCAATATCCCAGTGTACCCAACCCCCCCCCCCCACCCAACCTCCTCCAATGTACAGTTTCTACGTCAAATGTATATACTCCCTTTTCTTGACTCCTTCTGTATCACAAACAGTACTGTATTTGCAAATCTGGTATGTCATAAATGTATAGATGTAGCAGTACTGACTATCTGTATGTCATGTATGTCATATATGTCCTGATGAATTGAAAATGGGGGACCCTGGTGGAAACAAGACGAAAGTCTTTCTCTGGTCTGCATCCCCTTAACAATTGTGTGTATTGAGCTGTACTGTATTGTACCCATTCTGCAATCTGTTAATAAAGTTTTCAATCAATCAATCAATCAAACCACCATGTGTTTAAACATTTAAAAATAATATAATTGTAATATATTTTAATATAATAAATATTAAAATATATATATAAGAGATACTTTTTTTTTTTTTACATTTCTTTTTGCAGTTAAACCTTGGAGCCAGCTTATACGGTATATACACTGTACTGTAAATAAATGACCTATTTGGAACTTTTGTTAGCTATTTTATTGAAATTATGTTTTTAAGTTGCAGGAAATTACAGCAAATGGCTTCTTTATTGCAATAATTGTTTGCCTCTCGAACGGTGGGCACACCCCCTAGTTGAGACTCAGAGTCGGCACCATCTTCTTTGTGAATCCTGTGGAAAGTCCTGGAACCTGTCCCCACCCTGTCGGCCACAGGCACAGCTTGTGGGATTGCCAGGAGGCTGTTGTGTCAGCGGGCTAAGTACCAACAGAATCTGATATGATGTGCTAACATGCATGGACCTGCTAAATGAGCACTTTTGCACAGAGGCTGCATAAAAATAGACATAAAGCGTGATGGCATGGTTGAAGGGTTCAGGACGCGGTGGTAGGGCTGGGCGATTAATTCGAATTCATGATTTTTTAAAAAAGGAAAATCGTTGATTGTTTGGTGAAAGTTAGATTTGCACTTTATTAAATTCATTCTTGTTTGACGATCAAGAGGCACCGTTTATTTGCTTTTTAAGTGAAGTTTGGTGAAAAAGCAAGTTATTGCACTATTAATCCCAATAGGGACATTCATCTTTGTTTGATCAAGAGTAACCTTTTATATATATATATATAATTATTTCTTTTTTTAAGTGAAGATTGGTGAAAGTTAGGTTTGCACTTCAATCCCAATAGGGAAATTCATCTTGGTTCGATACTCTTTTTGTGTCGAATAAAAACAAAGCTTATTTTAATGATTTCCTTGGCGTTTCTAGTTTTTAAGAGAAAAAAAATCGATTAAAATCGGATGTGGTGTGAAAAAATCGGAGATTTAATTTTTAGGCCATATCGCCTAAAGGGACATCGCCACTTTTGAAAGTGTCACTTATGGAAGCTGTAGGGCCCAAGATCTAATCATTGAAACGTGGCACACCACTGGCAACAAGAGAACAACTAGGCGCCTGTGCACATCAAAGGCTTGGCAAGGCATGGAGGGTGGAACTTTGCCCCCCCCTGTTTCGATTGGGTTATGTTGCTCAATGTTTCATTTATGTCTCAAGACGAGACTTTATTGAATTGTTCCAATTAAGCAAAAATTTTCACATGAATGAAGGCTCCCTTTTAATGCATATCTCCATTTGATTTAAGGGTGTGTTTGTTAGGGCTGGACTTGGCTTCAAAATACTCCGCTTTGGAACATGTGGCTTATTGATGAATGGCATTTGAGTCTAGTTCCCATAATGTGAGATACAGATGGAGAAGTTTCTGCTTTCTAAATATATCCCCGGACGACTGTGTCGGAGATACCGCAGACTCTTCATGTTACCCTGACAACGTTTACCTTTAGCGCCGCCATCGGCCCAAACGTTCAATTTTCCGATTGTCGATGTGATAACTACAATAGCTTTCATTCAAATATTTTCTAATTTGTTGTGCACATTCATGACCCCTAGAGAAAAAAAAGCCTTGATTTTGGTGACCCCATGCGCTTTCCTCTAGCACCGATTGAAATTCAATATTCAAACGAGTTTATCTCCTCATACTTTAGTCATACAGTTATGACGCTGGTAATATTCCACAATTTGCCGTAAGGACCTAGTATGAAGTCCGCCATATTGGAATTTCCACCATCTTGAATGACTGGAAAAACACTTTTCCCCCCTACACCCCCTAGCCTGCTCACCCGATTGTCACCAAACCAGCTGGGTGGAGTCTGGGGACTAACGTCTTCAAACGTATCATTTAGTTAATTGATTATTTGACCATTTGACCGCCAGTAAACGGGAAACGATTTGTTACTTGTGAATGCACTGTCCGATTTATCCACCAAACTAGGGCTGCAACTAATGACTATTTTGGTAGTCGACTAATCTGTCGATTATTTTTTCGGTCGACTAATCGAAAAACAATTATATAATTTTTTCTTTTTTTTTCTTTTTTGGCACTACCTATCTTTGTGAAAGTGGCTTCTCAGCTCTGGTCCAGCTGAAGACAGAGCAGAGGAACAGATTGGACATTGAGCATCACCTCAGAGTTGCTTTGAGACTCTTGTCAGGACCAAACAACATCCCCAGTTATCCCCATTAGTTCCCCCAAACTTACTGTCGGTCTATTATGTTAAGCTAAGAAGTCTGAGAAGCCACTTTCACAAAGATAGGTAGTGCAAAAAAAAAAAAAAAAAAAAAAAAAATGTTAATGACTAATCGACGCAACAATTTCTCGTCAAACGATTTTTTATAATCGACGTCATTGATTATGTTGACTAATCGTTGCAGCCCTACACCAAACTATACATTTGCCTCACAAGAGCACGTAGGCCGGTGAAGTTCCGAGTCATCTTGCCTCATGGTGGTGCTATTCTCATAAAACGTAAAACATTAGCGACTCCACAATCATGGCTCGGATTAGGGGAGTTGTCAAAAGGTGGATTGCAATTTCGTTTTTTGTTCCCCATTGACCTCCACAAGACGGGTGAGAGAGGGAAGGTCTGCCGCTCAGATGAGTAAGGTTTTAATGTGCAGTGGGAGGTGTTACTTTAACCAAATAGACCTTGAAGCAACTGCTCTAGCAAAAGGGCACAATGATGAAAACATACTGCAATGTGAAACTACATTTGACAGATTGTGCTTAATTTGTTTAAATGTTCCTCTCTACCAGTATTTTAATTGCAAATTGGGACTAGCTTATTCTTACTTGTAGCATAATAGTTTAATTTTATGTGTGTGTTTCCCTCTCTCTCTCCTCTCCTCTCTCTCTCTCTCTCTCTCTCTCTCTCTCTCTCTCTCTCTCTCTCTCCTCTCTCTCTCTCTCTCTCTCACTCTCTCTCTTCTCTTCTCTCTCCTCTCTCTCTCTCTCTCTCTCTCTCTCTCTCCTTCTCTCTCTCTCTCTCTATCTCTATCTCTATCTCTCGCTCTCAAACAACAGGGTTCACACTGTAATGAAAATCCAGAAAAATATTTTAGAAAATTATGAAATACAAAAACATTTGGCAAAATCATGGACATTTTAAGTCGAGGTGGTCATAAGTCTGTAATTCAGAAAATATATACTGGAGTTGCCTTAAAATAAGACAAAATAAGAGTTTGTGGCAATTCTTTGTGCAATTCCAATACCTAGCCACCGACGGTAACGCTTTAATAACAAGTTTACAATGTAATCTCCGTTAAAGGGTTAAAGATCACTCTGGGTCTCTCTTGCAGGGAGGAAACTAACTTTTTGGCTTACCAGCCACTGGCGAGTATCTGATTTTTTTTACCAGCCAAACAGATTTTTTACCAGACAAAAAAAATCGCTAATTGTGATAATTACTTCTTTGTATGTCAAGCCGCGTCAATGTTGTGTATGCATCTGGGTAGGCACACTGTGCCTTTAAGACAGCACGGTGGTCTTACGACAGTGCTGTGAAGTACCGTCAAGTGTTGTGGTAACGTCAGTTGGGTTGGTGTGCTGTTGTGCACAGTGCACTGGTTGAGCTAGCCCCTTTCGTGACTGCGATGTGCAAGCCAGGGGCTTTTGAGCATGAAATAAAATGTCTAACCTTACGTCGTAGTCCGGTGCTTTTTTGGAAACATTATAGTCATAACAGATACACCTAGCTGGCTGCTTTGAGCACACAGGGCTAACGTTAGCTAGCAAGCAGCTATAGCTAAAACTCTAACTAGAAGCTAACCACTGTATACAGTTCCAGTAGACTAACATTACACCTCTGTGATTTAAATGTGTCCTTAGTAACTTATACTCGAGGGTTGTACTAGGGTTGGATGCAGTTCCCCGTTGGTCAGTCTGTCTGTTTTCCATCTTCTGCTGTGTTTAACGTTATCTGTTTGCGAGTGCTCCTGATGGCTAGCCTAGTACCGCGGGACTTTTATTATTATATGTCCGCGGGTTGGCCAGTACTGCGCAAACGTTTATTAAACATTATATGTCCGCGGGTGGTCTTGTGCAGTGCTCTCGTGGCACTGTCAACTAAAGCGAACACTCAGAAGACGCGCACCGTTTGCCAGTGCAGTGATTGCAGAATGTTTTATTTTTTTGTATACTCGCCAGCAGGGGAGGAAACTAACTTTTTGGCTTACCAGCCAACTGGCGGGTATCTGATTTTTTTTACCAGCCAAACGTAAAAAATACTAGCATTTGGCCAGTAAAGTGGCCTAATTTCCTCCCCTGCTCTCTTGTATTTCTAGAAAACGTCCTTTTACTACAGAGTAAAATGAGCCCACAGCCAGCTCTACACATGCCGTTAGGCCAGAGTTGTAGCCCCTAAACTACTGCACACGCTCCAGCATCCTGCTTTACGAGGGACTACACTGAGACAACAACGGTTACCACTAGGGCTGGGCAATTAATCGAAATAAATTCATAGACCTATGCAATCTAATTTCTAAATTATGACGATTTGTTTTATTAAAAAAAAATATATATATATATATATATATATATATGTTTTTTTTTGTACTTAAATGATGACGATTCTGACTTTAGTTATTTTGAGACTTTTAAGTTTAAGTCAAGCACTTTCATGTATGTTATGTTTAAGTCAAGCACTTTGATATGTTATGTTGTCTGTTTAAGAAAGAGTGCAATAAATGATTTTATTGAATAAATAAGAATCGTGTGAGAGAATCGTGATCTCAAGAAAAATCGCGATTTTACATTTGAGCAAGAATCGCCCAGCCCTAGTTACCACTAGGGATGGGTACCTTTCACATTTGAATCGATACCGGTACCCAACGGTACCTTTTTTCAGTACTTTAGTCTCAAGAAATTTAATTTACCTACCTCAGTCGTAAAAAAAAAATCCAAACTTCAACAGTCGACAGTTTTCGGCTTGCCATTGCTCCGACTGCTTTGTTGTTGAATCAAGTCAAATCCTAGGTAAGCATATATTGTGCGTGTGAACGTTGACATGAAAAGAAAAAAGGGATTTCGGTTTCTCACTTGATTCGATATTCGGTAGTACCGACGTGTTTCGGTTCGGTACCTCAAAAGTACAGAATTCGGTACCCATCCCTAGTTACCACACAGTAGCTGAGCATTTGCTACTAGTTACTCCATTATCTGGCAAGTGAGAGAGAGAGAGAGAGATAGAGAGAGAGAGAGAGTGGGACGGAAGCTGATCGGGAGAGGCATCAGGACATTTGACATTCGTAATTCTTCGGTATTGAACGAGGGGTTGAACTGAGCGTCACCGTGACGTCCGGCTCTACCAAATTAGCACCTTCCGTGGCGGATCTCACAGCCACATGGATACAATTAACCAGTTACACCTCAATCCGGTAAATGAGTTTAATGTTGTTTTGCAGTGGAAAGGTTGTTAATTGGATAACAACACAACCCACTCCTGCTCCAGCAGAGCTACTCGGTGGCTGACAGGTGCACATTGGTTGCACTGGGCAGCTCTCACGTCTATTATTATGTGTTTATTATGCATGTTACCCTGGCTCCCCCTGCAACAGGTTTCTCTGACTGGCGATGACAAAAACAAGAATTTGTTTTTAGTCAACGTGGCTGGATCAGTAAAGGTTAAATGTCTAGAGGCCTCGAGAGACTGACCCGAATTCTTCCAAGCTTCAATCGCTATCGTGTTCATCGATGGCAAAATTAAGATTCAAATGCTTTTTAGGGACCAGGCATCGAAGCGGCGCCCAGACACTATTTGTATTTGTCAATATTACTATTATTCCTCGTCTTAACTAAAACGGTCTTTCCATGCATGAAAATGCACCCACACTTTGCACATACTAGGTCCAGTCCCATGGGAAAACTACCTCCACTGTAATAGAGCAGGGGTTCCCAAACTTTTCAGGCCAGGGCCCAGAAAATAAGGCGTCAGAGAGCCGCGGCCCAATGCACATCGTCTGGCTTTTTTTTTTCTTTTTTTTGCCAGGTGACCGATTTTTTAAGCCAAATATCACTTCAATCCTATTAAGTTAGTTCAAGTTAGTTATTCATTTATATGTGCTATTTATGAGAGGGCTAACTTGTTGCAAAATAATAATGATAATAATTATAGCCTCATTAAAATACTATTGTTGCTTCGGTTGTTTTCAGCGTTTTATGTGCATAATCTGTTATTTAGTTTGAAATGTTCGTTGAAATAAGTCGATTTTTCGTTTTTGTTTATTTATTAAGTTAATATAAAACCATATAGTCACATTTTAGAATACAATAGAATAGAATTTTAGAATACAACTAGAAACACTGTCCGGCCTGCTTCTAAGTTCAGTGGCCTGACAAATTTTTTTTTTATAAAAAAATAAAAAAATTAATTTTTATTTTTTTTTTTTTTTAATCATCTCGCGGCCCATCCGTGGCTGCTCGCGGCCCACCTTTGGGTCGCGACCCCGACTTTGGGAACCACTGAATAGAGGATGGTGTGTCAATAGGCCTGATGGTTTAAAGCTTAGGTCCGAGTCTATTATAACACCAAGACTTGTAACTTCGGGTTTAATAATGATTATTGATTATATTTTTGATCGAATTTTGGAACTCTATTTTTTTGAAACTTTGCAAATAGATCCCATACGTTGCCAAACTATGACCAAATTATTATGGGGCCAATAGTCCTGAAAGTGGCGATATAGCAGAGGCTGAAAATTCATTAGAAATCAATGGTACAAGCTACAGGTCTGTAATTCTGTTGAGATTGTCTACCCTTTCATACTAGCTACTAGATTTACTGATTTTCTTCTAAATGTGCTAAATTAATTCACCCCAACTAGTCTGTCCAAATGATAGAAAAACTAAACAGCACACCCTGTTATAATAAGGCCCCAATCAGAGCCGCCACTGGGTTTTTAATTATATAAAATATTGAATCCAGGGCGGCTACGTGGCGTAGTGGGCAAGGCGCACGCCACTAATGACGGAGACGCTGGGCTTGCCTGTTCGAGCCCAGCGCTCCACATTGCTTTCAGTTTAGCTGGTCGTTCATACTAATACACATTGGCCGTATTAGGGGGTGGGAAACTGATGGGTGGGGATCGGGCGTTGTGGACAGCGACTCCTACAGGTCGGTTGGTGCGCCTGCGCAGTAGAATCAGGAAGTGTCGGGGGCAGCGTGAGCCTCCCACGCGTTACTCCTCGCCACTGAGAGATCGAGCCGCGCAGGTGAAAAGATGCGACTGCTGTTACCTCAAGTACCGGAGGGGACTTGTGCTATGTATGACTTAGTCCACATTGCAGCCGGCTTGTGGGAGGCAAGAAACAGCGTTCGTGACAGGGGAGGGTTGAATTGGATGATACGAAATTGGGATGGGAGTAAATATAGAAAAATGGGAGAAAAAGTGGATTAAAAAAAAAAATTGAATCCACAGTGCATGAAAACATTTGACTGTAAATGGTGCTGTACACATTTACTGTAAGGAAAATAAACAAGGCAACAGAGAGATGGTACTTGGTAGTAGATGCAAAATCTAAAAAAATCGTACTTCTATCTCGAATTTCTTTTGAAAAGCTTTTTCTTTTTCTGGCCTTATGTGAAATGTTCACATAGTGTTCAAAGTCAAACAACTGAATTGGGCAGCGATGAATCTTCATGGAAACAAAATTCCAAAATGGAACATACCGTAAAACTAATAGCCAAGGCTTTTATTTGCTTCAAACACTGAATGTAATGGCTTATATTTGGGACAAGCGTCTATATGGGACTGGCCTTTAATTCCTTTTGCACAAAATCTTGCTCAGCAAAAAATGGGAAATACTATCAAATTGTTTATTTAAACCAGTATCCTCAGAGGTCCTGACTGAATCTCGGTCGTTAAAGAACCCAGGACGCCTATCGTAAAGAGTAGGGGGCTCCCCGACGTTCCTGGCCAAATTCCCAATCAGGTCTCTGACATCAAGGCCACCTAATCATCCCATCCCCTTAATTGGCTGATATCAATCCCTGTCTCCTGAGCCGTTCAGACATTGTCTAGTGTGATGATGTGTGCCAGTTCAGCTCTGGACACTCAGCGCCCATAGCCGACACAATCAGCAGCTCTGCTGTGCAGCGTCAGACCTTCAGCACTGGACGGACGGTGCCAAGAATTTCGTAAAAATGTTTCTCACATCAGCAAATGTGACTTTTTTTTTTAACTGCTAATGGCAACCAGATAATAATAATAATAATGGATTAAAGTTGTACCGCGCTCTACATTCGTGAGAATCTCAGAGTGCTACAGGAGATAAAAACAAAAGTTAAATGAATAAAACAATTTAAAATGAATAAAAACAATTAAAAAGACTAACAACCAGTGAAATGGAAGAACCTAAGAGTAAAATAAAATAAAAATAATAGTAAAATGAATAGAAGAGGTAAAAAATAAAAGTAAAAGAAAATTCAGGCAAAAGCCTTGTTAAAAAGAAATGTTTTTAGGCCCCTTTTAAAAACCTCAACGGGTTGTGGTGCTCTCAGGTGGATGGGGAGAGCATTCCACAGTCTGGGTGCGGCGGAGCAGAAGGCGCGATCGCCCATGGAGTGCAGTTTAGTCCTGGGGGCTTTGAGGAGGTAGGCTGTGCCGGAGCGGAGGGAACGTGAGGAGGACTGGGGGGTGAGGAGTTCCTTGAGATAGGCAGGGGCACCACCGTGTACGCACTGGTGAGTGAGGAGGGACACCTTGTACTCAATTCTGTGTTCCACGTGGAGCCAGTGAAGGGATCTGAGGGTGGGGGTGATGTGATCAAATTTGCGCACCCTCATCAAGATTAACAATTAATATAGACTCAGCCACGTTACCAGTTAATGGATATTAGTCACAATAATGTTTGTCATTGGGTGCCAGTCAGGTTGGCCTAGAGGTAGAGAGGCAAATCAATGGCTAAAACCCAACCTGGCTGGTGATCTGGGGCTCCGAATGTAACTGGACATGTATGCAACAAGTACATAACAGCGTCTTAAGTCAAAGGGGACATGCATTGCTATTCCTTTCACTATTTGGGCAACTTTACACAATTCCTGTGAGTCTATGGAACACATCTGTAAAGTTAAAAAGTTATATTTTTTATCAATTACTCAAAAGCTAACTTTTTCGACTTCAAGATTCCAAGCCGTTTGTGCTGGGCTCCGCCCATAAGCGCTTTGAGTGATAGTCGCCCACAGTCTGCGATGGCACAGAGAGAGAGAGGTAGAAAGATTGAGGGGGATACTAATGAATTTCGCCACGGGGGGGGGGGGGGAGCATAATCCCACGGGACAATGCATTGGTAACTTGTTTCAAATGACAATATATACCGCTGTGAATATTATTGCAGGGATCGGAATATGGGCCGTGCGCGTGGGAGTCAAAGATATTTCGACCGTGATATCCCAGGGAGAAGCCCCACACCAGCCCCGCACGCACACACATTTACACACTCCTGCGCGCGGTCTCTCTCTCTCTCTCTCGCTCGCTCGTTCTCTGCCTCTCTCTGTCAAAACCCGCTTGAGGAAGTGCTCAGGTATTTCCACTCGCTCTGCTGTTGTTGAGCAAATGGTTGCGCTACAACCATAGAGGGGGCGTTAGTTATGCAGATCAGTGCCTTATTCACGTCAGCAAAACAGTCAAATCAGAATGACCTAATTCACTGGAGGAGGAGATTGTCTCAACTGAATTAGAGCAATCCGCCAATATGGTAATTCGAGACACAGACCCATTGATACTAACCCCCCATTGCTATAAAACAATGCTAAACACTGAAAAAGGCCATTTATAAGACACGGGACCTTTAAGTCAAAACCACTCTTCAGATATAATTATATTGGACCAATATAATATATACTACTGGATATCTTATCACACTCTAGAACCCTGACAGCGCACAGACAGACAAACATTTTTTAATACTTTTTTATTATGTGATTCTCTACTATTTATTATTATTATTGATGAGTATTAGTGTTTTCTATGTGCACTTTTTCACTATGTGTGTTTCTATTACTTGATTGAGAGATCCACACAACAATCCCAATGCCCTGTACACCTGTACCTTTGAACTTTGGAGGGCCCAAAACAATGCTGAGGGGGGCCTCGTTTGGCCTGCTGCTCCACTCTGGTGCAGCTCTGACAGTCTGACTAAAGGGTTGCTGTTCATACCAGAACGTTTAGAGAGTGTGTTGGGGTTGTGAGCCTGGCGACTGGAGTGTTGGAGTGACCTTGCACTCTGACCTTCGGCTTACAGTATGTGTAACTGCATATGACGCGTGGGGGCCCGAGCGTGTCAGTGTGTGTGTGTCTAAGGGGGATATGTGAAATGGAAAATGCCAATTGCCCTTAATAGCACAGGTTGCTATGGTTATGGAAAAGCTGGAATTAAACAAGTGTTTTATAAGCCTGTGAAAGGTTGGTAAACTAATGCATACTAGCTTATCCAAAACATTTATACAAATTGGTTCTGAATATATATATATATATATTCTTTGGTCCAGTTTTTAAAGGGATAATAACACATTTCACAGGCTTGTGTGATTAAAAAAAAATAACATTTCAGCAAAGAGGCTTACTTAATTTGGTCTGCACAGTTATTTTACATAATGTGTAGATCTATATCTATACTATACTATATCTGTACATATCCTACTCTTTTACGCTGCTGGACAGTATGACTACTACCATACTGTCTTTACGCCTGTATCACTGTACATATTAATACTACAACTCTGTACATACATCTGATTAGCACTACACTTAGTAGTACTAACTTGTATATTTTGTACCCAGTTTAATCACCTGTATATTGCTGTTGCACTTTACTGCTACATTTGCACTCTGGTTGGATGCCACACTTCTTTTCGTTGTACTGTACTTGTGCTGTATCATTTGTATCTAATCTAATAATAAATAAAAAAAAAAGTGAGAAAGAAACCGTGTTAGTTACCCTGAATCTGACCCCTAACGTGACCTCCTTCTCTGTTCGTCTTGCAGCCGTTCTTCCAGCTCGTCAAACTAAGGAAACTTGGCCTGAGCGACAACGAGATCCAGAGGCTCCCGCCAGAAATAGCGAACTTCATGCAGCTGGTGGAGCTCGACGTGTCTCGAAACGGTGAGAATGGCGACAACGGTGTGACTTTTTTTTATTTCTTTTTTATTTAAGATGTCATGAAGAGCTCTTGGCGTAAAGGAGATGAATGAGGGCTTGGGGGACGAGAATGTCCCTGAAAGTTGTGGAATTACTCCTGGAATTTCAATTATGGGAATGCAAAGAATTGTACCTGCAGAACTCAAATAGATCACACCAACATAATGCTCACACCACACCACACCACCCATAATGCTCACACCAACATAATGCTCACACCACACCAACATAATGCTCACACCACACCACACCACACATAATGATCACACCACACCAACATAATGCTCACACCACACCAACATAATGCTCACACCACACCAACATAATGCTCACACCACACCACACATAATGCTCACACCACACCAACATAATGCTCACACCACACCAACATAATGCTCACACCACACCAGCCATAATGCTCACACCACACCAACATAATGCTCACACCACACCAACATAATGCTCACACCACACCACCCATAATGCTCACACCTCTCCACCCATAATGCACACACCTCTCCACCCATAATGCTCACACCTCTCCACCCATAATGCTGACACCACACCAACATAATGCTCACACCACACCAACATAATGCTCACACCACACCACACCACCCATAATGCTCACACCACACCAACATAATGCTCACACCACACCAACATAATGCTCACACCACACCACACCACCCATAATGCTCACACCACACCAACATAATGCTCACACCACACCAACATAATGCTCACACCTCTCCACCCATAATGCTCACACCACACCAACATAATGCTCACACCACCCAATACTCTCACGAGGGCACAAAACCCAGGCTACACAAAGTTAACTTCTTAACCCGAGAGCCCAGTAATGCTATCTAAAATCCTATTATAGAATGATGTCTTTATCATATTGTTGTATGGCATGGAGCTATGTATCACTTATACAGTAATAAGTCATGATAATCGTATTAACCAATAGAAGCCGAGGCTCTAATAGATATTTAACCCACTTCTTCTCCTCATGAAGGCGTCTGATCATGACCGTCATTTATTTGAGTCAAGTTGTCACTGATATATAGGCAGTGTTTCGCAAACCTTTTCATGTCGAGTACGTCCAAACAGACCCCCATCTGATAGGAGTTTGTTCCAGTGACCCCCATCTGATAGGAGTTTGTTCCAGTGACCCCCATCTGATAGGAGTTTGTTCCAGTGACCCCCATCTGATAGGAGTTTGTTCCACTGTTCCTCATCTGATAGGAGTTTGTTCCAGTGTTCCTCCTCTGATAGGAGTTTGTTTCAGTCACCCTCATCTGATAGGAGTTTGTTCCAGGGACCCCCATCTGATAAGATTCACGTTGTTAGATATGTAGTACAGAGTTTTCTCAAGTTTCTTTAATAGTTGTCATACAGAAGTACAGAATACTTTTATACAAAATGCTTCTTACTGTTACGCTCCTGTGCAAGACAAGATAAGATAAGTATGAAATAAAATAACATAGTATAGTATGTAAATTAGAAGTAAAAAAAAAAAATGAGGTAAGAAAATGAGGTCACAGTGTTCAGTATAGACATATGTACAATGTTCGATGCAGAATAGACGTAACTGAGTTACCATATAATATACAATACACAATACTATGCAGTGTACTAATATACAATACTATATAGTGCAAGGCAGAAATGGGATGAGGTGCAATTTAGGTACAATTTACAGTAGGTGTACGAGTTGTAGTGCAAATCCTTTATCAATAAATATAAAGTGTGTTTGTGTGATCTAAAGTGTGGAGAGTGGGTGCTGCAGTGTGTTGTTTGTGCTGTGTGCATTTGATGGTTGTTGCATATTGTTTATTGTTCGTTTAGCAGCCTGATGGCCTACAGATTAGAATAACTACTTTATTGTACACAAGGTCATTGAAATACAGTATGTCTTTTTGCACATCCCCCCCTAGTTACACATACACACATAGTCCCTCACACATGCATTCCTACAGCGAGGTCCCTGGAACGTTTTTTTTTTAGAATGCAGTGCCTTGCTCAAGTGCAATCAGGTAGAGATATGTGGGCAGGGTAGATATAACACTGGCCGCCGCCCTTCGGTCACCAGCTCACAACTGGAGCACACCTTCCCGTCGGGGATCGAACCAGCGAACCTTCCGTTTACCAGTCCACATCTTTACTTCTAGGTCACCCTGCCTCCCCCGTGCCCCCCCCCCCCCCCCCCCCCACGCTTCCTCGGTAGCTGTCTGTAGGCGGGGAACAATAAATGGGGAGAAATAGATTAATCGTATTATTATTATTATTATTATTATTATCAGAATAGCCGTTCCTATAAATCTCATTGTCATAACTTCTAGTGAACAAAATTGTGGTTAAATAAAAACAAGTGCGTAAGTAAGGGGTTTCCTGGCAACACGTATCCCCCCCATACAAAGCCTGATTTCATTCATGTCACTATACATAATGAAAATCTTTTTTGGTAAACGGGAGGATTATATACGACGTGGACAAAGAAAGCCACGTGATCTTCACCATGGCTTGTTGCACACGCATGTTTATGAAATACACATTTTCCAGTTCATTGTCAGTAAGTCACCTGAATTATGCATGCAAGGTATTTGTTTAGTATCGCAACGTTATTTGGCTATTTTGAACTTACAGGTGTGAAAATAATAACGTTATGATGATGATGAAAAATCACACATTTACGGGAAATGACTGCCCAATCAGCTTCATTAAATGCGTGATTTTTTCCAACTTTGCCTGCTTTTGGTGCGGGTTGCTTTCACACTTCAAACCAACCCCCAGACCGCCTCTTCAACAAGGTCTCAGTCGGGTTGTTTTCGTTATGAGCTCTTCAACAAGGTCTCGGTCTGGTTGTTTAGGTTAGGAGCTCCTCACCAAGGTCTCTGTCTAGTTGTTCTGGTGCTGCACCAGAGTGCTGTGTTCACACCTGCCCATACAAACCATACCAAGAGGGTAAACAAACCAGGGTTAGATTCAACCAAACTAATCAAGGCAGGTGTGAAAGTGCCCTAGCAATTCACCAAATCCATGATAACATTTTACCTTTTTGATCTTTAGGCAAACATTTATTTAGATGTCTCACTTTGATTTGATTTTTGATTTGATTTGAAATCTTTATTTCGAACATGTAAATGAATACAAACAAAATAAATAACTAAACAAAAGCAAAACATAACTCAATTTACATGTTCGAAAAGGAGTAGGAAGAAGTATACACTTATTTAATCCTACCCCTTTTACACTACTCAAATGAGTGTACTATTTTAAAACATAAAAAAGAAAAGAGAAAAAATATATATGCAAAACAAAAAACTAAAACTATATATGTAAAACATGAAAGAAATAAAATAGAAAACAAAATAAAAATGTAAACACCCGTGAATATCAAGTCCCTTCCTCATCCCTGTACCTCGTGAACATAATTTCCTTATACATCAGTTTGAATTATCTCATGTTTGGACATTGCTTTAGCACCACATTTAGACTGTTCCACAGTTTCACTCCACATATCGAGATGCAGTGTCTTCTCATGGTAGTGCGTACATTTAGAACTTTTAAATTGTGTTCTCCCCTCAGATTATAACACTTCCACTTCCAACAGATGGTTGGACTCTATTGTTATTAAATCGGTAACTTAGCACTTAGTCAGTTTCTGTTTACATTCTAAAGTTGGAACACATTCTTTCTTACTCACAAACACACGATGTGACTCAGAAATCGTCTGCCCTCTCCATCTAGTTTCCATTCATTGAGATCGAACACTCATCATCATTTTCTATTTTTGATTTCAAATGGAAGTCTGTACACACCCTTAAAAATAAAAGGTTCTTATTTAGCTGGGGACACACTGGAACCTCCACTTAGGAAATCACTTAGGAAATCACTGGCCTTTTTTATTTTAATAAATTAAGTGATTATAAAAAAAACATGTAGGCTTCCTTCCTTTTGCAAATGACGGTAATGCCGTGTAATGTTGACCAAAGCACATTTAGTGAATATTACTATGGTGTCCAGAAATATAAAAAGAATCAATGACTAATTGTCTCAGATGCCTAAGACCCTGGTGACCAATTAGTGGAAGAATCGACCCAGAGGGGGAAGCCCCGATTCAGACAACTTACGAACAAAGAAGCCCTTGGAATTCAGGCTGTTTTATTTAAAGCACGAGACACATAGGAAGGAAGCACACTCAGCAGTATTCAACCCCCCCCCCCCCCCCCCCCCCTCCGCCCCTCGAACTTTACAGTACACACCTAATATATGTTTTTGTAACACGCAGTGGTGTGGTTTCTCTCAACAAAATAGCAGACAGCTCCTCATAGTAGAAAAGCCCAAACCCCAGAATACTAATTATGCAATTTAGATGTTCAGATAGACACGTCGTCTACAGACATGCCTCCTCGTCAGCCCCCGGAGCCATAATGTTGTGTTGTTTCTTTCTGCTGTAAGTCTCCTCTCTGGCTGTACTCCGTGTGACAACGTCGCTTCAGGAATTACAAGCCAAGTTCAGATTTTCACCCGACCTCCATGTCCTACCGTTTGAAAAAAAAAAAAAAAAAAAAAAATGGTACACAGAGTTTTGAATCGGTTTCATGGACCATTGGACCCTATAGTCACAACACTTCTGCCAGTCTGTGAAGGACCCCACCCCACACACCTTCACATGACTCATCAAAAAGGTGTTTGGGACTTCCGGTTTGCGATGTTCTGGTGAGCAGCCACATGAAAGAGCTCCCGGTCAATTAATATCAAAAAAAGGAAGTAAAACAATTTAAAACGAAATAAAAAGTGAAGATTCAAGGACAAAAGAAAGAAGGAAGAATGAACACGAGGACAAATGAAAGAAAAGCAACCCCAGATGAAGTAAATACACAGATGGAAAAGACAACACGAGGCAATGATGCAACAGGTAGAACAAGCTAGCGGGACGCTGAATGTCAGAGTGCAGAGAAGCTACAGGCTAACGTACGAACTAGCTTACAAGCTAACATAGAGGCTAACCAGGCCACCACACAGATTGGATTAGGAGCAATGCGGGGGATACAATGTAACACTGAACAATCCAACGGCGGTGGCCATGAAGCGTCGGAGCTATGTAGAAATAAAGAAAACTCAGAAAAAGAAAGGAACCAGGTCCCGACAACGTGCAGGAGGCGGCGAAGGGACACGGCATGGAGAGGATGGAAGGTGCCGGGAGGGGAAGGAGAGAGGCCTACGCTGACGCAGAGGATGGAGAGGGCGCGCAGGTGGACCAGAACCGAGAGACGAGGACGAGGAGAGGAGGACGGGAGGAGGAAAAGAGGGGACCTGAACCGATTCAAAGCAGATCAACTATGAAGAACGACAAAGGGACACGAGAAAGGGGCATGAAGGGACATGGTGATCCAAGGAAAGATACAAGACAAAATCAACGTGGAAAAACACCCAATACAAACATACACACAGGGGACCTGGGGATGAGAATAGATACAACAGAGGAAAGATAATTGAACAGTTACCCCAAGTAGTATAGAACACCAGAATTTAGAATAATTAACACTATGATTTACAATACACACGTTATAGACAAGCAATTTGAAATGTATTTAAAAAAAGGGAGACGCTGATTAGGAAACATATTGGGGAATAATGCACGATGGACTGGTATGAAGGAACTACAGGATTACATGTGACACACAATACAAATGAACAGGTGTATGAAAGACAAATTCAGAACATTGACCGGGAGCTCTGAGGCCGTCCACAGAACGAATGTTGGACTTATATAGTGCACATTTCACCACTAGGGGGGGCCCTCTCACTCGGAGAGCCATTACTCCTCACCCTTCCAACGGGGAACAGAGGGATACGATCCTCTAACACCATGGGAGCGCCAAATGTTGTCTTTTTACTTTGAGTTATGTTAGAATCTGAGTTATGTTAGCAGTTGCTTTAAATGTGCACATGGACATTTGTGAAGGACAATAATTCAAATATGTTGGACATGAAGAGAGGCTTGGAGAATCTCCATTGGGGGTATCTCATGGGGGGGGGGGGGGGCTTCGTTTCCGCGGTTTGGCCTGGGAGAGTGGGGTCTTGTATGTTGTGGGGTCGTTGTGCATGGGATGGGGTGCTTGGTGACATGGGAGGTAGCGGGCTTGGCTCGGTGGGGGGGGGGGGAGTACCTTCCCTCTCTCCTGTACTGAACCTGGCCCAATTAAATTCAAGGGACCCGTGTCGCTGAGTGCTCGGCCCCGCGTGGGACGGACCTGGGATGTGGGGGAGCCCAGTTTCTGGGGGTGGATGGCGGGAGGGGGGGGGGTCCCTCTTATGGGGGTCTGGGAGGCTGAACGCAGCCATATTCAAGGGGCCCATGTTAGTGCATTGTTGTGTTATGGATGTCATTGTAAGTATTGTCTAAGTGTTGTTTGTCTATAAATGTTAATAAAAATTTAAGTAAAAGAATTTATAAAAAAAAGGTTTTTGGATGATGAGCAAATAGCGTTTCATATCTCTCAGCCTCAGACAGTGGAGCAGAGTGGCCAGCATGTCATCTTGACAACTTGAAAGATCTTCCATTTCAAAGCATTATTGAGTAAAAGCTGAACTATTTAACTAATTATGACCACTTAATAATTGTTTTATACAGTGTGAGAATAACGCATTTGATATAAATGTATGACTTTGCTGCACTCCTCCTCACTCACTTTGTGGAAGATATTGGGCACACCTCACAAACTTGCTCAAATCTTGATTTTAATCCCAAGAGAAACATTGGTACTACAACCATCCTTTTGGATTGTAAACAAAAGCATTGGATTGGCCAAGGAATTTAGATTCTTTATCTTTACATAATTTCTTGATTTTGTCTTTATTGTTTAGGCATACACCGTTCTGACTTTCATACAATTGTTTGGAAGTATGTTAATATAGCATGTGATCATATAGTCTTTTAGTTTGAATCTATTTGAATGTGATGCGTTAATGCGATTTCCCTGCCCTGTAGGTCTGAGTATCGGCACTGATCACCACCGGATTTCATTTTGATTCACAAGGTCCAGATTCACTTTGATTTCGACTTGATTTCGATATCAATATATCGATTTCAATTGGGCTTGATGGCGGTGGTTTCAGGGGGCCAGCATCTGCCATTGTTGTCAAAAGGTGTAATTTGGTGAATAAGATAAGATATTCCTTTATTGATCCCCTTGGGGAAATTCAGGCATCATAGCAGCATGGGGGAAGGGGGGGGGGGGGGGGGGGGGTACAGGTAGTAAAAATAGGTCAATATAATTTACTATCTAACTAACTGAAATATATATTATATTTATATTATATGAACCCAGTTTCCATAGTAGTTCAGCAGAAACTGGGCACGAGACTAACTACAGACGTGTGCAGGATCATGGCAGGCTAGAAATAATGTTTTGCAGAAATCATCACACATCTACTGAAAAAAGGCATAGATTAAAAGATTGGTGTTTGGATTTTAAGAATCCGATTGAAATTGAAACGATTGAATATTGTTTTCTTTTTCTACATATTATCCCCCGAGCCCTACTGCTGTGGGATATTAATCTCTACTACTATCATGCACTTTGCTACTAAGTACCGTAATATTCCTTGCCTATATTATTAATATGCTAATCTGTCTATACTACTATAATGCACTCAAGACTGTAGCACTCAAGTTTCAAAACTGTTTGACGAACATTGTCACTCAACTGAAAGAGTTGTACCCTTCCTGCTGACCTGTTGTACAGAACTTGTAGGTCTCTTTGGATAAAAGCGTCGGCTAAATGACTTCACGTAAAGTCACTTTTCTGAAGTGTTGCCAAATCTTGACGGATCTTCAGGACGCACTGTTAAGACGGGGGTTTGAATGATGACGTGAAAGCTGTGTTAACACAGTCCTCTCCTCTCTCTCTCATTCAGATATAATGGAAATTCCAGAGAGCATCTCCTACTGCAAATCCCTCCAAATCGCAGACTTCAGTGGAAACCCATTAACGAGGTACCCTCTCCCATTGGATTATGTTCATTTTCTCACGTTATGTTGACATGTATTCCTTGCCCTTTGTCCATGGTTTGAAGTCTTCAGATTAACAATGAATGAATGAATGAATGAATGAATGAATGAATGAATGAATGAATGCATGATCTTTATTGTCATTGTACAGGTACAAAACTAAATTTAAGGTGCAGACGGGTAGTGAAGCACACAATAATAACAATGAGACATGCAACAATACGCACAGTAGTAAACACATTCGGGGGCCATTCGATTTCCCCATCTAGCTATAGCACGGCCAGGTTTTCATTACATAGTTTCACTATGCGTCACATTGTTTGTAGAGCTAAATCTATATTTTATATTATAGCTATGGATACAATACCATGGTCATTTGACAGTAACTATCTATTCCGTTCAAGATTTTTTCCTGAATACGTTCACGCGTTATTCCGTGGTGAATAATGTATGAGTATAATTTCGGAATGATCCTGGCTAATTCCTGGGAGGCTGGCTATAGGGCGCAACGTGAATTCTACTAAATCCATTGGCGTTTCGTCCATGGACACGCTATTATTTTCAAATCAAATGCATATGATGGGTATTATGTTTCATCATGAATGCATGAAAGGGGGGGGGGGGGTCGTTTCTGATTAATTGATTGCCAATAACGGCATTCGTTATTACCACAACACACACCGATCAGGGGGATGGGTATGATAACCTTGCACGATCAAGCTGAAATTGACGTCAGATTGTCCTTACCTGTGGTCGGTGGTATTCCAAAAATAATATTCCAATTATTTGATCGCCATCTGGTCCATCCTATGCCCATCTGGTCCACGACATATCCCACCACAACATATGGATTGGGGGTCCCAAAAACTATTCAATGTGATCGAGTGAAGCCCTAGGTTTCCCATTACTAGAAAAGTCTGTCCGGAGACATTGAGTGTTACACCCGGTCTGGAACAGGGTTTACTGCACTCTCGATACTGCCTACTAGCAGGATCTGGCCGGTAGTGCACCTTCGGAGTCCCAGTATGCCTTTTAACGGCAACATACAGGTCTCTGACATTGAATAGGATATTAAAATCGAAAAAAAGGGAAAACGATCCACGAGCCGTTAACCGTTGGCGCCCAATAACGTATATATACGTGAATGGCCCCGAAAGTGTTAAGGGGATAATAGTATAAAAACAGATCATATAAAAACAATTTGAAAAAATGATTCCTGTGCAATATATTGCAGTGCAAATACTATTTGCCTATATGCTATAAGCCTAAAAACAAGCTGTTCAGAATTGCTGATCCCTCTACACTGTGTCGCGATGGATTGCATTTGCTTTGATTAATCAAGTGGCTGTGCTTTTTGGAGCCAAGAGCCACTGCTTACCTAATGTCCAGTTTGTAAATGCTTTTCACTCCTGGGTGTGGTGTAGCCAGGCAGGGAAGAAAATGATGTAGATAAAAAAAAAAAATAAATAAAAAAAAAATAGAGATACAGATTGCAATAGGTATCATTTCATTGAGCTGTAATTAAAAGAAACTAGTCTAAATCTAGTTTCCTCCCTGTTCCCACATAAAGCTCAGAGTGGGAACCGGGTGGAAGGGAATCCCTCCTGAGCATTATGTAACATGTGAATTAGGGGTGGGGGAAAAAATTGATACATAGTAGTATCGCGATACTTTGCGTGGCGATACTGTATCGATACAGGGACGCCAAGTATCGATATTTAATTATTCATAAAAAGATTTTCTTTTTCTTTTTGTACAAGGAAGTTGCATTGTTCATTTCAATACCTGTAATAGTACAGTAGTCCACACACACACACACACACACACACACACACACACACACACACACACACACACACACACACACACGTGTGTGCATTCAGTTAAGTTGGAATATGACTGTAATACAAACAGTTCAGTTTGTCAGGTACATGCAACACAGATTACAGTGTTTACATTCGTCTGCTTGAGAAAATACCATGTTCTGCAATAAAAATGATTGAAGTGAGATGAACAGACTGAACTTTATTTTATTAGATAAAACATGTTGACAAAGTTTTACTTTGCAGTTGAAAAAAGGTATTTTTATTTTTTTTTTGCAATACTCAGCGTATCGTGACGCAAGTATCGCGATAGTATCGTATCGTGAGGTCTCTGGCGATTCCCACCCCTACCGTAAACACATTCACAGTAATTTCACAGCGAGGCAGATGGGGTCCAAACTAAGTTCTAATCTAGCAACATTGTGATGTAATTTGTATATAAACAAATACTGTACCAATGATTATTGCACCTCTCTGCAAGAGAAGATCAACCAACCATATCATACAGGAGACAATAGTGAGTATCATACTGTACCGGTCACCTGTAATCAATCTTGAGGGCAGAGTGATGGATCGAGTTAAGTACTTTAAGAGTGAAAGCAGAAGCATGCCTATAAATTACACCACCATAGTCTAAAACTGATAAGAAAACTGTGTCAACTATCCTTTTCCTACTATTCAAAGAAAAGTGTGTTCCGTTTCTATATACAAGAAGGCAATTTTCTGTCACAGCTAGCTGGCAAGGTTTTCTATAATGGCATTTAAATGTAAATGTCTCATCGAGCCAGATGCCAAAATGTTTATACTCAGTGACTCTTTCAATGCTAGAACCACTCACAATGGATACATGCAAACCACTAAATGCAATATAGTTCTTGCTAGTAAACGGCATGAACAATTTTTTTTCTTTAATTTTAAGATTAACAATCACTTGCTGAACGGCATTAAATGAAGATTGCAAGTCCTCAATGGCCAGTTGTACAGAGTCAGCAACACGATACACAATGGTGTTGTCAGCATGAAGATGAGCTTGACAAACCATTCAAACAGACAATATCATTGATATAAATAGTGAAGGGGATGGGCCCCAAAATGTAACCTTGTGGCACACCTTTTGTTATTGACAAAAAGTCAGACTGGGCATTTCTTGACTTATAGTGTGATTTTCTCCAGACCTCTCTTGGCAGAGCCAGATGTAATAGCAACTCCTTCCCTATCCTCCCTCAACTCCAACTCACACATCAGACCAAAACAAAAAATGTAAACAAAATGCAATACCAAGCAGAGTGCCTTTGCCTAGAGGTCACTGTTTGATGAATTGCAGAATCTACCACTAATTAGTGATGCACCGATGTGAAAATTGTGGCCGATACCGATAACCGATATTAATATTGCTGTTCTGGCCGATACCGATATTTACCGATGTCGATATCTCTGTATAGAAAACACTTTTTTATGATAATCAAATAAAGAGCTATTTTCCAAAACGCATAATTTTTTTTACTTATGTAACTTATTTTCAGAAATGACTGATATTTTGAAACTATTTAAGGCCAAAACATGTAAAAAGAAGAAAAAAAAGATTAAAAAAAAAAATTATTAAATTTTATTTTTTATTTTTTTATTTTTTTTAATATCGGCCCTATCTTGATATCGGACCGATACCGATGTGTAAAAAAACTGCCATATCGGCCGATATTATATCGGCGGCCGATATATCGTGCATCACTACCACTAATGCATGCTATTCCTTTATTGTAGGATAGTCCAGTCAGTATTTGTGAACACAAATGGCATTCTTCCAAAGCAACCAGAGAGCTAAGTAAGAACTGAACAAGTTAAACTTGTGAGACGAGCTCGGCTGATTGTAGGTTTCGGTCTGCACAGGGGACCACAGTGCTGGCAACCAAATGTGACAGAGGAGAGGAGGGGTCCATTGTTGGGATAAATTCAAACTATTTCTAAAACAACATGATGTAAAGATGATGACAGTAATGTAATTATTGCAACGTGGGCGCTCCTCCCCTTGGCTTGGAGCCAACACGGTATACACTCGGAGACAGTTGTGACGCTGAATTCCTCTTGCACACACAGGTTTCAATGCACTGGAATATCTTCAACTGAATCCAAAACGTCAACATAAAATCGTTAGTCCATAATAGCACATAGCACAGGAGCTCTCACACTCTCTCTCGCCTGTGTGTGGAACGCGAGCTGCAGACCCGGGGTCAGTGTGAAATAGATTAGGGAGATTAATCTCAGACCAGCTGCACCTGTGTGCTAATTAACCCTCCCCCACTGCTGCTCAATGTTCTGAGTATACGGGTACATTTTCTGTACTTGGTACTAGGGCTGTCTTAAATACTTCGAAGCTTCGAAGCTTCGTTCGATGGGCATGGGCTTCGAATATGAAAAAAAAATCGATTATGTAAAAAAAATATATATATATGATTTCTTTTTTTATATATAATTTTTTTTGTGCAAAATCAACACTGCCTCTCTCTGTTAACTACAACAAGCAATGCTGTTTGTTATTTAAGATGAGGTCGGACTCGGCACTGACAGATTTGTGTTCATTGTGCTGCTTTTATAAAGCCTCAAATGACTGCTTACAATATTTCATGGAAGCAAAGTGTTTAGTTTGTCTAAGATTTAAAAGGGTTTAAACTTTACAGCACTGACCAAGTTGAACACAGTGCTGTACAAGTCCCACAACATAAAAAAAAATTATAATAATTAATTATAATAATATATATATATATATTATTTTTTATTTTTTATTTCTTTGAAGCTTCGAATTAAAATCGAATCTCGGCTTCGAATTCCAAAAAAAATCAAAGGTCAGCCCTACTTGGTACAGTTATCAATATCAGTTTATTTGTTTGTTTTTCACAGAAATTAAAACTAACATTTTATCACATACATTTGAAAATGTTCCTATCATCCTTTAAACGTAGCTATAGTATTCTATACAGTAGCAGGCAGCCCATGTGAGGTGATTTCTGCAGGTAGATGACATTTCCCTAGCAATTAATCTAAAAGGAAACTCTTATCTGATTTAGCTGTCTCTTCTTGTTTTTCCAGATTGCCTGAGAGCTTCCCAGAGCTACGGAATTTAACATGCCTTTCCATCAATGACATTTCATTGCAGGTCCTTCCAGATAACATTGGAAAGTAAGTGATTCCATCCTTTCGTCATATTTTCTTTGGCATATTGTGTAGATCGAGGCATATCAGCAAAATATGGGATGTCTCATTTTTACAGGTTAAATCTGAACACTTTTTTGTTCACTATGTTCCAACACATTCACTATGTTCCAACATGTTCACTATGTTCCAACACGTTCACTATGTTCCAACATGTTCACTATGTTCCAACACGTTCACTATGTTCCACCATGTTCACTATGTTCCAACACGTTCACTATGTTCCAACATGTTCACTATGATCCAACATGTTCACTATGTTCCAACACGTTCACTATGTTCCAACATGTTCACTATGTTCCAACACGTTCACTATGTTCCACCATGTTCACTATGTTCCAACACGTTCACTATGTTCCACCATGTTCACTATGTTTCAACATGTTCACTATGTTCCAACATGTTCACTATGTTCCAACACGTTCACTATGTTCCAACACGTTCACTATGTTCCAACATGTTCACTATGTTCCAACACGTTCACTATGTTCCAACATGTTCACTATGTTCCAACACGTTCACTATGTTCCAACATGTTCACTATGTTCCAACATGTTCACTATGTTCCAACACGTTCACTATGTTCCAACATGTTCACTATGTTCCAACATGTTCACTATGTTCCAACACGTTCACTATGTTCCAACATGTTCACTATGTTCCAACATGTTCACTATGTTCCAACATGTTCACTATGTTCACTATGTTCCAACATGTTCACTATGTTCCAACACGTTCACTATGTTCCAACATGTTCACTATGTTCCAAC
Organism: Notolepis coatsorum; assembly: GCF_963971535.1. Lineage (NCBI taxonomy): Eukaryota > Metazoa > Chordata > Actinopteri > Aulopiformes > Paralepididae > Notolepis > Notolepis coatsorum. Next base: position 143,783,569 of record NC_140173.1, read on the forward strand.
ATGTTCACTATGTTCCAACACGTTCACTATGTTCCAACATGTTCACTATGTTCCAACATGTTCACTATGTTCCAACATGTTCACTATGTTCCACATGTTCACTATGTTCCAACATGTTCACTATGTTCCAACACGTTCACTATGTTCCAACACGTTCACTATGTTCCAACATGTTCACTATGTTCCAACACGTTCACTATGTTCCAACATGTTCACTATGTTCCAACATGTTCACTATGTTCCAACATGTTCACTATGTTCCAACACGTTCACTATGTTCCAACACGTTCACTATGTTCCAACATGTTCACTATGTTCCAACATGTTCACTATGTTCCAACATGTTCACTATGTTCCAACACGTTCACTATGTTCCAACACGTTCACTATGTTCCAACATGTTCACTATGTTCCAACACGTTCACTATGTTCCAACATGTTCACTATGTTCCAACATGTTCACTATGTTCCAACACGTTCACTATGTTCCAACACGTTCACTATGTTCCAACACGTTCACTATGTTCCAACATGTTCACTATGTTCCAACATGTTCACTATGTTCCAACATGTTCACTATGTTCCGTTCACTATGTTCCAACATGTTCACTATGTTCCAACATGTTCACTATGTTCCAACACGTTCACTATGTTCCAACACGTTCACTATGTTCCAACACGTTCACTATGTTCCAACATGTTCACTATGTTCCAACACGTTCACTATGTTCCAACATGTTCACTATGTTCCAACACGTTCACTATGTTCCAACATGTTCACTATGTTCCAACATGTTCACTATGTTCCAACACGTTCACTATGTTCCAACACGTTCACTATGTTCCAACATGTTCACTATGTTCCAACACGTTCACTATGTTCCAACACGTTCACTATGTTCCAACATGTTCACTATGTTCACTATGTTCCAACACGTTCACTATGTTCCAACACGTTCACTATGTTCCAACATGTTCACTATGTTCCAACATGTTCACTATGTTCCAACATGTTCACTATGTTCCAACATGTTCACTATGTTCACTATGTTCCAACACGTTCACTATGTTCCAACACGTTCACTATGTTCCAACATGTTCACTATGTTCCAACACGTTCACTATGTTCCAACATGTTCACTATGTTCACTATGTTCCAACACGTTCACTATGTTCCAACACGTTCACTATGTTCCAACACGTTCACTATGTTCCAACACGTTCACTATGGTCCACCATGTTCACTATGTTCCAACACATTCACTATGTTCCAACATGTTCACTATGTTCCAACACGTTCACTATGTTCCAACATGTTCACTATGTTCCAACATGTTCACTATGTTCCAACACGTTCACTATGTTCCAACATGTTCACTATGTTCATGTTCACTATGTTCCAACATGTTCACTATGTTCCAACATGTTCACTATGTTCCAACATGTTCACTATGTTCCAACATGTTCACTATGTTCCAACACGTTCACTATGTTCCAACACGTTCACTATGTTCCAACACGTTCACTATGTTCCAACACGTTCACTATGTTCCAACATGTTCACTATGTTCCAACATGTTCACTATGTTCCAACATCACTATGTTCCAACATGTTCACTATGTTCCAACATGTTCACTATGTTCCAACATGTTCACTATGTTCCAACACGTTCACTATGTTCCAACATGTTCACTATGTTCCAACACGTTCACTATGTTCCAACATGTTCACTATGTCCACTATGTTCCAACACGTTCACTATGTTCCAACACGTTCACTATGTTCCAACATGTTCACTATGTTCCAACATGTTCACTATGTTCCAACATGTTCACTATGTTCCAACACGTTCACTATGTTCACTATGTTCCAACACGTTCACTATGTTCCAACATGTTCACTATGTTCCAACACGTTCACTATGTTCCAACATGTTCACTATGTTCCAACATGTTCACTATGTTCCAACACGTTCACTATGTTCACTATGTTCCAACATGTTCACTATGTTCCAACATGTTCACTATGTTCCAACACGTTCACTATGTTCCAACATGTTCACTGTTCCAACATGTTCACTATGTTCCAACATGTTCACTATGTTCACTATGTTCCAACACGTTCACTATGTTCCAACACGTTCACTATGTTCCAACACGTTCACTATGTTCCAACACGTTCACTATGTTCCAACATGTTCACTATGTTCCAACATGTTCACTATGTTCCAACACATTCACTATGTTCCAACATGTTCACTATGTTCCAACATGTTCACTATGTTCCAACATGTTCACTATGTTCCAACACGTTCACTATGTTCCAACATGTTCACTATGTTCCAACATGTTCACTATGTTCCAACATGTTCACTATGTTCCAACACGTTCACTATGTTCCAACATGTTCACTATGTTCCACCATGTTCACTATGTTCCAACATGTTCACTATGTTCACTATGTTCACTATGTTCCAACATGTTCACTATGTTCCAACATGTTCACTATGTTCCAACACGTTCACTATGTTCCAACATGTTCACTATGCTCACTATGTTCACTATGTTCCAACATGTTCACTATGTTCCAACATGTTCACTATGTTCCAACATGTTCACTATGTTCCAACACGTTCACTATGATCCAACATGTTCACTATGTTCCAACATGTTCACTATGTTCCAACACGTTCACTATGTTCCAACACGTTCACTATGTTCCAACATGTTCACTATGTTCCAACATGTTCACTATGTTCCAACATGTTCACTATGTTCCAACATGTTCACTATGTTCCAACACGTTCACTATGTTCCAACATGTTCACTATGTTCCAACACGTTCACTATGTTCCAACATGTTCACTATGTTCCAACATGTTCACTATGTTCCAACACGTTCACTATGTTCATGTTCACTATGTTCCAACACGTTCACTATGTTCCAACATGTTCACTATGTTCCAACATGTTCACTATGTTCCAACACGTTCACTATGTTCCAACATGTTCACTATGTTCCAACACGTTCACTATGTTCCAACACGTTCACTATGTTCACTATGTTCCAACACGTTCACTATGTTCATGTTCACTATGTTCCAACATGTTCACTATGTTCCAACACGTTCACTATGTTCCAACACGTTCACTATGTTCACTATGTTCCAACATGTTCACTATGTTCCAACACGTTCACTATGTTCATGTTCACTATGTTCCAACATGTTCACTATGTTCCAACACGTTCACTATGTTCCAACACGTTCACTATGTTCCAACATGTTCACTATGTTCCAACATGTTCACTATGTTCCAACACGTTCACTATGTTCCACCATGTTCACTATGTTCCAACACGTTCACTATGTTCCAACATGTTCACTATGTTCCAACTTGTTCACTATGTTCCAACACGTTCACTATGTTCCAACACGTTCACTATGTTCCAACATGTTCACTATGTTCCAACACGTTCACTATGTTCCAACATGTTCACTATGTTCCAACATGTTCACTATGTTCCAACACGTTCACTATGTTCCAACATGTTCACTATGTTCCAACATGTTCACTATGTTCCAACATGTTCACTATGTTCCAACATGTTCACTTCACTATGTTCCAACATGTTCACTATGTTCCAACACGTTCACTATGTTCCAACACGTTCACTATGTTCCAACACGTTCACTATGTTCACTATGTTCCAACACGTTCACTATGTTCATGTTCACTATGTTCCAACATGTTCACTATGTTCCAACATGTTCACTATGTTCCAACACTATGTTCCAACACGTTCACTATGTTCCAACACGTTCACTATGTTCCAACACGTTCACTATGTTCCAACATGTTCACTATGTTCCAACACGTTCACTATGTTCCAACATGTTCACTATGTTCCAACATGTTCACTATGTTCCAACATGTTCACTATGTTCCAACATGTTCACTATGTTCCAACACGTTCACTATGTTCCAACATGTTCACTATGTTCCAACATGTTCACTATGTTCCAACACGTTCACTATGTTCCAACATGTTCACTATGTTCCAACATGTTCACTATGTTCCAACACGTTCACTATGATCCAACATGTTCACTATGTTCCAACATGTTCACTATGTTCACTATGTTCCAACATGTTCACTATGTTCCAACACGTTCACTATGATCCAACATGTTCACTATGTTCCAACATGTTCACTATGTTCCAACATGTTCACTATGTTCCAACATGTTCACTATATTCCAACATGTTCACTATGTTCCAACACGTTCACTATGTTCCAACATGTTCACTATGTTCCAACACGTTCACTATGTTCCAACACGTTCACTATGTTCCAACATGTTCACTATGTTCCAACATGTTCACTATGTTCACTATGTTCACTATGTTCCAACACGTTCACTATGTTCCAACATGTTCACTATGTTTCAACACGTTCACTATGTTCCAACATGTTCACTATGTTCCAACACGTTCACTATGTTCCAACATGTTCACTATGTTCCAACACGTTCACTATGTTCCAACATGTTCACTATGTTCCAACACGTTCACTATGTTCACTATGTTCACTATGTTCCAACACGTTCACTATGTTCCAACACGTTCACTATGTTCCAACTTTATCACAACACTATAGATTCAATCAAATGGGCCACAACACATTGTAGAATCTAACTGTGTACCATGTCGTCGCAGTAACTCAAGCCACGCGTGATGTCTCTTGTTTCTTCTATTGTCTGATCAGCGTACTTCAATTTGTTCTGAACCAGAATGCTATATTGTATACAGTAATGCATGCAATCACTGTACTGTATACGGCAGTGGCGGACTCATGCTGTTTGAAGGGCAGGGGCGAAAAGAAAAAAAGGGCACCTACTGCACAACATGGGACCCCATCAGTGAGCAAAAAGATATGATGCGTCATTTATGGTGAAATAGTCTTCATCCTTGATTAACACATTCAGGGCCATTGGGGCCCGTCTAATCCCACTCTATGAGGCCAGCTTTTCATTACAAGTTTTCACTGTGCGTGAGGTTGTTTGTAGAGCTAAATCTATATTTTATATTATTGCTATGTGTCCATTGTCATTGTCAATTGACAGTATAAACCTTCGCTTCAATATGCCATAAAGAAATAATTTTTTCATCAATACGTTCCCATTTTATAGCGTCGTGAATATGAACTACATATATCGCAATGTTCTGGGGTAATTCCTGCAAAGCTAGTTATAGGGTGCTAAGCTAATAACGTTAAATCGATTGGCGTTTCGGCCCTACACAAGCTAGAGTTAAAAATCAAAATGCATATGATCGGTATCATGGTCCACCATGAATGCATGAAAGGGGGGGGGGGGGGGCGGGGGAAGTCGTTTCTGATTATTGATTACCAATAACGGCATTCGTTATTGCAACATCATACGCTGACCGGGTGGATGGCTATGAGAACAAGGCCCGATCATGGCCGGTTGGATTCCAAAAAGAATTTCCCAGTTATTTGATCGCCATCTGGTAGATCGATATGTCCATTGGCTGATGCTATATTCCTTTACTGCATACTGAATTCGGCGTCGCAAAAAGTATTCCAGGCGATCTGGTGAAGCCATAGCTTCAGGCTAACAGAAAAGCTAACCCGGAATGAAAAAAAAGTTACACCCGGTCTGCAACAGGGGAAACTGCATTATCGAGACAGCGCCAATACCAGGATCTGGCCGGTACTGCACTTTCGGAGTCCCGCGATATGCCGTTTCCAGCCAAAATACAGCTCTGTGACATGGAGTAGGATATTAAAATGGAATAAAAGCAAAACCGAGTGGCAACACGTATTTATACGTGGTTGGCCAGGAATGTGTTAAGATTAACATTAGAATAACATGGACAATCCAGATTAATAGTATAACCACACCTCTATGATAAAAACACACGGGGAACAATACACCTTTCAAATGTTTATTTTCACCTCATTGGTGTTTGAAAAGTGGATTTATGGGCGCCCTCGTGGCGCATGGCATAGTGCCTCGCACACCTACGCGGCCGTCCTGGGTTCGCCTCCCGCTCCCGGGCTCACTTGTCACCTGTCCTCCCCACATCCTCTCCCGTTCTCCCTCGCCTCTGTCGGTCTTGTATGGCCAAAAAATGAAGCTGCAAAAAATAAGTGGATTTATCACAGTGTTTGAAACTTAGATTTATCATGGTGTTTGAAAAGTAGATTATGTGGTACATTTCTCAATGTAAAGATATCAGTGAGGAATATAAATATTTGGGAAACATTAGGAGATGTTTTCAACAAATGGGGTTTTTGTAGTTATGATGAAATACGCAAAAAAAATTATCTCACCAGTTCCACATATTATTTTTATGCACAGTTATTGGCATGTTTGAAGGCTCACGGTGTTCCATTAAGGATACCAATTGTACACCACAGATACCACAAATTCTTCTATGAAAGAGAGACATCGAGAAGTTTTGTTTCAGATTTTTATCATCAATTACTAACATCCTCGTATGAAATCCTCCACCTAGACTCAGTCTGGAGGAGGGATATACCAGACCTGGAGATAGATGTTGACTGGCAAGAAGCCTGGGCAAATGTTCGACTTGCATCAAGAAACCCGGACCATCAACAAATCAATTTAGTAATGCATAATTGGTCAAACAAACTCAATCTTTGCAACTCCAAAGAAAGCTTGATGTATTACCTACCTCACACACAGCAGTAGGATGCAGGGTTACAGCTCGGACTGCATTAAGCCCTCTGGCATCTGAACATTCAAGAGGGGATGTGTCTAAAACTGAAAACTTAAATGGATGGAATATTGTAGTGACGGGGCTGCTCAGAGTTGTACACTTTTTCGTGACATTATTTAACCGTCGGGGCACATGGTCAAGTTTAGACCATTGGAGGGGCACATCCTCTAGTTTTTTCACTCAAAATGGCACGTTTGCGTGATATTTTTCAACTGTGGGGGGCACATGGTCAAGTTTAGACCATTGGAAGGGCACCAATGGGCACGTTCTCTCATTTTCGTCACTCAAAAGGGCATTTTAGCGCAATATTTTCAACTGTGGGGGGCACATGGTCAAGTTTCAGTTCAGTTCAGTCAAGTTTAGACCAATGGGCACGCCCTCTAGTTTTTCGCCACTCCAAAAAGGGCACTTTTGCATGACATTATTTTTACCGTGGGGCACATGGTCAAGTTTAGACCATTGGAAGAGCACCAATGGGGCACGCCCTCTAATTTTTCGCCACTCAAAAGGGCACTTTAGCGCACGTTTTTCAACCGTGGCGATGCCCCCCCCCCCCCCCCCCCCGAGTCTGCCAGTGGTATACGGGGCATGTGTGTGGCACGTTTTTGGATATGATTTTGAGCAATCGTTGAGAAAATCTTCTGATCATGACCATCCATGGATGTATGGAATTTCCCCCAAACAACATTCAGAAAGGCAGATAATATGGCCAGTTGGCAAATGAACTGGACTCTGCTACCAAGGTGTGGACTTTTATTATCACCTATCTAGCACTTACTTCTTCTTGGAGTTGCCTTCCCCCCCCCACCCAGGAGCTCCTGAGGTCTGTCACTGTAACTTCAGACGCTCCACCCAGGAGCTCCTGAGGTCTGTCACTGTAACTCCAGACGCTGCTCCACCCAGGAGCTCCTGAGGTCTGTCACTGTAACTCCAGACGCTCCACCACCCAGGAGCTCCTGAGGTCTGTCACTGTAACTCCAGACGCTCCACCCAGGAGCTCCTGAGGTCTGTCACTGTAACTTCAGACGCTCCACCCAGGAGCTGACCTGAGGTCTGTCACTGTAACTTCAGACGCTCCACCCAGGAGCTCCTGAGGTCTGTCACTGTAACTTCAGAGACGCTCCACCCAGGAGCTCCTGAGGTCTGTCACTGTAACTTCAGACGCTCCACCCAGGAGCTCCTGAGGTCTGTCACTGTAACTTCAGACGCTCCACCCAGGAGCTGACCTGAGGTCTGTCACTGTAACTTCAGACGCTCCACCCAGGAGCTCCTGAGGTCTGTCACTGTAACTTCAGACGCTGCTCCACCCAGGAGCTCCTGAGGTCTGTCACTGTAACTCCAGACGCTCCACCCAGGAGCTGACCTGAGGTCTGTCACTGTAACTCCAGACGCTGCTCCACCCAGGAGCTCCTGAGGTCTGTCACTGTAACTTCAGACGCTCCACCCAGGAGCTCCTGAGGTCTGTCACTGTAACTTCAGACGCTGCTCCACCCAGGAGCTCCTGAGGTCTGTCACTGTAACTTCAGACGCTCCACCCAGGAGCTCCTGAGGTCTGTCACTGTAACTTCAGACGCTGCTCCACCCAGGAGCTGACCTGAGGTCTGTCACTGTAACTTCAGACGCTCCACCCAGGAGCTCCTGAGGTCTGTCACTGTAACTTCAGACGCTGCTCCACCCAGGAGCTCCTGAGGTCTGTCACTGTAACTCCAGACGCTCCACCCAGGAGCTGACCTGAGGTCTGTCACTGTAACTTCAGACGCTCCACCCAGGAGCTCCTGAGGTCTGTCACTGTAACTTCAGACGCTGCTCCACCCAGGAGCTCCATGAGGTCTGTCACTGTAACTTCAGACGCTGCTCCACCCAGGAGCTCCTGAGGTCTGTCACTGTAACTTCAGACGCTCCACCCAGGAGCTGACCTGAGGTCTGTCACTGTAACTTCAGACGCTGCTCCACCCAGGAGCTCCTGAGGTCTGTCACTGTAACTTCAGACGCTGCTCCACCCAGGAGCTCCTGAGGTCTGTCACTGTAACTTCAGACGCTCCACCCAGGAGCTGACCTGAGGTCTGTCACTGTAACTCCAGACGCTGCTCCACCCAGGAGCTCCTGAGGTCTGTCACTGTAACTTCAGACGCTCCACCCAGGAGCTGACCTGAGGTCTGTCACTGTAACTCCAGACGCTGCTCCACCCAGGAGCTCCTGAGGTCTGTCACTGTAACTTCAGACGCTCCACCCAGGAGCTGACCTGAGGTCTGTCACTGTAACTCCAGACGCTGCTCCACCCAGGAGCTCCTGAGGTCTGTCACTGTAACTTCAGACGCTCATGATAACAGTTGCCTACATGAGAACTAAGGCTGTTTCCCCGAAGCCTGTTTTTGGGATTCGAACTTCGTCAGGGTTTTACGAACGAACGTTCGAACCTTCGTTTTTAATTAAAAAAATATATAATAATAATAATAATATTCAAAGTTTTACATTTTTTATTTTTTTTTAAATATCCTCAAACTAAATCCTCAATTTGAATAAAGTGATTCATCTGATTAAATGAGTCTCTTTTTTTTATTAAATCAACTTTCTTTAATGAATATAAAGTTTTTTTTAATACTATAATATTAGTGTAGCCTAATCTTTATCTGCAACTGTGAAGAAAAGCCACATTGGTTCAAACAGAATGAATAGACGCATAAAAGAAACATAAAAAAAAAAAAAAAAAAAATATTATTAAAAATTAAAAATTCGAATTTTGATTTAGAATTCGAATGTTAACATAACGAACGAACGTTCAAACGTTCGAACATTCGGGCTCAGCCTTAATGAGAACAACAACAAACAACAATCAAACAAACAGTAAAAAGGCAGTAATCGCTGTAATGTGCCCAAGTCTGCCCTACTGTCTCCTATTCCCCATCTACTATAACCCTACCGGCCTACATTTTGAATGGTTGTTTCTGCTCAAGTGGGACAACAGGAGCACCACGGTTGATGTTTGTTTACCTCCTTTACAGTCTCCCCCCCCCCCCCCCCCCCCCTGCGATCATATTAATTTCCTGTGTAATTTCCTCCGGCTTGTCGTCCTCCCCAGACGTTTTGGCTCGGTAGCAGAATGTGTGCCCTCTCTCTCTCCCCCGTCAACTAAAGACATACTTATCAGATTGCTCAGGATGGGAGGAGGAGGAGGATCAGGCGTCGTCCTGTCTGTCTTGATCGGCGTGGGTCTGTGATCATCAAAGCGTTTCCCTCTCAAATATGCAAGGCTTGCTCTGAGACGTCTAAACGGATCGGGTAATAATTAGGGATGTCCGATATTATCGGCCGACCGATATTATCGGCCGATATCGGCAGTAAAATGTGATATCGGAAAATATCGGTATCGGTAAAATTTTTTTTTTTTTTTTTTTTTTTACATTTATTTAACCTTTACTTACCCAGGCAAGCAAGTAAGAACCAATTCTTATTTTATTTATTGTCAAAAGTATGCATGTTGGTTTAATTCAACAACAAGAGATATGTAATGTTAATTTTTACTTTTTTAATGATCATATTTTGCACAGATAATGCTTACATTTAGAAAGCCTTTTGAATGCATCCAGTGAAATTATTAGTTACCTGAAATTATTCAGTTTTTTTGGGGGGAAACCCTGCATATATCGGTATCGGTTGATATCGGTATCGGAAATTAATAGTTGGACAATATCAAAATATCGGTATCGGTAAAAAAGCCAATATCGAGCATCCCTAGTAATAATAACTAGCTAGCCGGTTCTGACTGAGCATCTAGCGGCATTAAAACAAACTGAAATCTGAATGAATAACATTTTTATTTATTTTTTTCATTTCAACCTTTATTTAAAATCCTAAACATCTGAGGTTTCCCTCATTTACAGAAACGACGATTGTACAGTACATAATAAAAACAATATTCACAGACATTTAAACACCAGAGTAAAAGAATTTAAAATGTTTAAAAATCATTTTAAAATATCAACTAAAACAGTTACAGGTATAGTCACACAATGGTCTGAAATCGTACATTTAAACATTCCAAGGGAAGGGAGAACCTCCAATTTTAGCGTGAGTTGAAGGACATGCCATGAGTTAGAGGCATCAAAGGAACATTTTGTAGAGACAATTGCGGTCGGAGCACTATAACCTAAAGGTAGAGTCTGTAATGTTGTAAAACAGCGCCATCTAGGCAAAAGAGCCCCGCTTGGTATTGCACTTTGTTTATCCTTTTTGTTTTGGCCCGGTGTGTGGCAAGGAGTTTAGTAAGTTATTATACTGTGAATTTCTCCAGACCTATCTTGGCAGAGCCAAGAGCAGCCAGCAATAGCAACCCCTCCTCCCCTATCCTCACTGACTCGACTCCAACCCATAGGTGTAGTTTTATATAGGGACGCTATAGGGGGACATGTCCCTACCGCCTGTTATTTTTCTACAACGGAGTTCGGCGATTTGCGAATCTGATTGGCCAGTGTCATTTCTGGTCATGTGACATGCGCGCCCAATCCTGGGGCCGCAAGTTTCTACACGGGTTAGGCTTAGGCGCTCGTTCGAAGTCGGTTAAGGTTAGAGTTTGTCTTAGAGCATGGCGATAGAACGCAGATAGAACGAGCACAGAAAGACTCAGAAGAAGCTTCTATCCCCAGGCCATCAGGCTGCTAAACGAACAATGAATGAACACTACACAACAACAACCACCAAACGCACATAGCACACACATCCACACGCACACACTCACTTTAAACAAACACACTGTAGCACCCACTCCACACACTTTATAGCACACACCCACTTTAAACAAACACACTGTAGCACCCACTCCCCACACTTTATATTTATATTTATTGATGAAGGATTGCACTACAACTCGTACACCTTACTGTAAATTGTACCTAAATTGTACCTCATCCCATTTCTGCTTTGCACTATATAGTACTGTACATTAGTACACTGCATAGTATTGTATATTATATGGTAACTCAGAACATTGTACATATGTCTATACCGAACACTGTGACCTCATTTTCTTCTTCTAAATTACATGCTATACTATGTTATTTGATACTATCTTGTCTAGCACAGTCTCTGGAGCGTAACAGTAAGAAGCATTTTGTATGAAAGTATTCTGTACTTCTGTATGACAACTATTAAAGAAACTTGAAACTTGAACTTGAAACTGATTCCGACGGTTAAGCTTAGGCACTCTTTCGAAGTTGGTTAAGGTTAGAGTTTGTCTTAGAGCATGGTGATAGAACGCCAGGTGCTTTGCAGGCTGTTCGACGCGGAAATGGGCAAAGACACAGCTCGGCGCGCTATTGGGCGCACATGTCACATGACCAGAAACGTCAGTGGCCAATCGGATTCGCAAATCGCCGAACTCCGTTGTAGAAAATATAGACGCGTCCCCCTACCAAAGCCACAGAAACAGAAATGGGTCCTACCAAGAAAATGGCAAAAACGTTTGCATTATATAATTCACAACATTGCGGTCTTATCCGTTGTGAAAGTGTAGGTTGACGCCTGCATCAAGATCAGTAGGCTCTCCTATTATCTGCAATATCCAATCAACAACCTGGACTTTCCTCCCTCCCTCCCTCCCTCCCTCCCTCCCTCCCTCCCTCCCTCCCTCTCTCTCTCTCTCTCTCTCTCTCTCCCTCCCTCCCTCCCTCCCTCCCTCCCTCCCTCCCTCCCTCCTCTCTCTCTCTCTCTCCCTCCCTCCCTCCCTCCCTCTGCCAGTGACTGCCACACAGGCTCTGTCTCAGCCGCCCACTCTTTGGTAAAGTTACTCAGAGGAAATTCTGATTAGCGGGAAAAATAAGTTGGACGTTTTGGATCGATCTGTAATGCGGCAAGTGCACATTCATCAGGATATTCAAATCAAGTTGGGCCTTAACCATAAAATAATGTATAATAGGGTCCCCTCATATCTCTCAAATTATTTTATGTGCTTTAGGGGCACCCACTCCTATGCAACAACGAGGGGCAGTTTAACTGATATCAAACTGTGCATTTTTAGTAGCTCAATGGGGGAAAATACCTTTCGGTACTCTGCAGCCTATGAGTGGAACAAACTGCCAGTGTCCATAAAAATGATTGTCTCAGAAGGAATTTTTTAAAAAGAGATGAAGAAATGGCTTAGTCGCGTATGATGATGATATATGGGGGTGTGCTGTAGACTTTGTGTTTGTTTGTGTTATTGCGTTTATTTTGTATTGTATTTATATGTCTTATTTGTGCATGGTGGATACTAGTCATCTTGTCCATTGTGAGGACCACAATGGAAATAAACCGTAAGGTTTTATTGTGTTTTAAAATCCTCGACGATTTTAGATTATGTGATGGCTGTACATGTGTGTACCGGGTATTGTATGTAATTTTGATTGTCAAATAAATTCAATCAATCAATCAATCAATCATCTGATCGCTCTTTATCGCTCAAAGAAAGACATTCAGCTTCATGCGCACTTTGTACTCTCACATATTAAGTGTCCCTACCTAAGCTCAAATTGAACACACGCCCCCCCTGCTCTAACAACCCACACATCATCAGACCCAAGCAGAACATGTAAAGACAGTGGAATACCAGAGGTCGCCTAGAGGTCGCCGCTGCTTGACGGGATTACAGATTATACCTTTTAAGGAAAATTGACGAGGGGGGAAACCACCACAGACTCGGTGGAAACAACAATGACGGAGACGCAGGCTATAGACCTAGAGCTCTGATCTCAGCCCTCTCCTACTTTGTCAATAGACGTTTTACCAATACACAGGATATATGGTGTAATTATCCCTAGAGTGGGCCGCTGCCCACTCCAAAACATACGTAGACGACCAATGTTCTGCGTGGGTGGGTGGTGGTTGTGCCTCTCGACAACAACAGCCAGCCAGCACCACCAGCACTGAGGCATGATTTCAGGCTTTCAGACTTTCCCCCCCATCGGTACATTTTGTACATGTTACCGGCGTCGTATATATCGTTATGATAATAATGCGTGCAGGATTTCCCAATCTTTTTTCGACCAGTGACACCATATTAAGGTCAGCGTGTGCAGTGCACGTCGTACAACCGCGGGTGCATAAACGTTTGTCGCCTCCGGGGGGAGACGGGGGGGTGCAGCCGCTCTCGTGGTCGTGGGGCTGATCAATGATCAATGACGACTCTCGTCGAGGCTGGAGAGGCTGCCTGGCTTTTCACAGCGGGCCTCTGTGCTGCGTAAAAAGCCATTGCAGCTATTTTGTTACTTTAAAACTAGGGATGTCCGATATTATCGGCCGATATCGGCATTCAAATGTGATATCGGAAAATATCTGTATCTGTTTTCCAAAACTTTTTTTTATTTTTTTTTTATTATTATACATTTCTATAACCTTTATTTACCCAGGCAAGCAAGTAAGAACAAATTCTGATTTTATTTATTGTCAAAAGTATACATAATGTTGTGTTAATTCCACAACAAGAGATATGTAATGTTAATTACCTGAAATTATTCCATTTTTTGGGGGGGGGAAACCCTGCATATATCGGTATCGGTTGATTTCGGTATCGGAAATTAAGAGTTGGACAATATCGGTATATCGGTATCGGTAAAAAAGCCAATATCGAGCATCCCTATTTAAAATATATATATATATTTTTATCCACTTTTTCCTCCCCATTTTCTATTTTTCTCCCATCCCAATTTCGTATTTTCCAATTCTTCCCTCCCCTGTCTTGAACGTTGCTAGACTATATGCCTCCCACTGGTCGGCTGTAGTGAGGACAGAAGCCTTGCATCATGTGTCCCCTCCGGTACACGAGGAGGCAGCCTGTCGCATCTTTTCACCGCAGCAGCTCGAACTCTCAGCGGCGAGGAGTAACGCGTGGGAGGCTCACACTGCCCCCGCTACTTCCTGCTTCCGTCCGTCGCACCGGCGTCACCCAACCGACCTGTAGGAGTCGCTGTCCACAACGTCAAATCCCCACCCACCGGCTTTCCCACCCTCTAACACTTGCCAATTGTGTTTAGTATGAACGACCGGCCAAGCCGGTAGCAACGCCGAGAGCTGGGCTCGAACCCAGCGTCTACTGCGTTAGAGGCGAGCGCCTTGCCCACTGGCGCCAATCAGCCGCCCACTTTAAAATATTTTTAAAATGTGATCGCGATCATTTAGTTTGAGTGGGGATTTGTTCTAGGCGATTTGTTTTTGTGTTCACAACTCCGGAGGCTTTTAGAAGCTCCGATAAACAGGCCTGTTATGTCTGTTTTAATGACGCAAGAAAAAGCTGATCGTGGCCGTAATCTAGCCGGGTTATCATCAGGGGCTATTATGTGCTTTAAAATATCAACAGTATGCATCATGTTTCCACACATTTTGCTCAATACTTTCACAACATGTGGTGTGTAATTGCGCTTTCTTTCCATGTTATTATGAGTAATTCTCTCGGTTATAATAATCTCTACAGTTATTATATGGATACTGATAATTATACATTATGTACAGAATCTGAACAGTATTCTGTTTTGACGTGTGCCACGTTGCCATAAATCGGGGATTATTGCTCAACCTGAGGCGGGTAAATGCAACAGATGTCGGATCAGTGTCTCGTGGAAATTATTTGATCAGATGGGATTTTCTCTCCCTCGCTCCTTCAATGCTAAATAGGTCTCGATTATTGACTTGTATGTAATACTTTATTGGACTTGATCCACTCATTACTAGGCTTAATGTTGATCTGATGCATCTGTTTAATGGGACAGAGGGTAGTTCCACCGTCCAGTACGGCTTCTCTTTAATTATTTATAAAAAAGAATAAATTATTATTATTATTTTTACATTAGACTTCAAGTAAAATTGTGTTCTGTAATCTTCTTTAATCTTCAGGGAAATGGGGACCCCAAAAACTAAATAAACTTTGATAAGATTCCTGGAGATCTTTGTTTGTTGAGAAAATATCACTAGCTCTGTCGTCCTTGTTGAGACTGGTGTATCTCAATGTTGTCGATCTTGGGTACTGGCTAACATGTTTTCAGGAATGGGTAAGCAATGGTATTGTGCCGCCCTCATGGACTGCTTAAATTAAAATTGTAGGCTATATTAACTATTTAATCTCCCCTGAACCCTGTGCTAGGTTCAATAATGCAATTACTGTATGAGTCAGTGTAAAGATATCAAATTCCCCATGCTAGCTCATTTATAATTATAAGACGGAGATGAGTCAGTGTAAATAAATCAATATATCAGCTGCTGTTTTGATAGGGTTAGGGTCTTTACTCTTGGCTACATTTCAAGAATAAACGCAACATTAATTAATACGGACTGTATTGATCTATTTATGACGTGAAATTGATTGAAACCTTTATTTATACTCAGGTGAGCTCTGAGGTGAGGCCACCTCATTTACAGAACTGAGTGTACAACAAGATAAAACAACAAAACAATGTGCAGTGCAATCAGTTAAAAACAACATGAATCATATAGAAATTAAATCGGACATTTAAATTCCGTAAGGGAAGGAAGAACTTCCAACTTTAACTATTATCTTTTTCCCCCCTCCTTTTTCCGATATTTCTCCCATCCCACTGTTAGTCGTTATGCCAATTCCCAATCCCCTTCCTGGTTGTTGCGCACCCCCCCCCTACTGTTGGTCCGGGAGGCCGGAGACTGTCACATGCTTTCCTCCGACCTGCCGGCAGCCAGCCTGGCAGCGCAGATTCTCACCGGGAGAGTGTAACGTGTGGAAGGTCGCACTACCTTTCTCCAGATCCTACCCTCGCTGTGCAGGCGCCCCGACCGAACTGTAGGGGTCGCTGTCCACAACGCCCAGGACCCACCCACGGCTTCCCTCCCCCTAACTCAGCAATGCTGACTCTCCGGGAGTCGAGACCGCAGCAACTTTAACTTTGATTGAATGTCATTCCAGGACATTGGGGCTGCATAGGAAAATGCTGTCCTGCCGAGTCCTGTACTAGTCCGTGGTATGAATCTTGTACCTGACCGATCGGGCTTAAGGGGTTAAGTAATATAATTACTAGGGATGTCCGATATTATCGGCCGATATTGGCATTAAAATGTAATAATCTTTATTTAACCTTTATTTACCCGGGCAAGCAAGCAAGAACAAATTCTTATTTTATTTATTGTGAAAAGTATGCATAATGTTGTGTTTTTGGGGGGGGGGGGGGGGTGGGGGAGAACCCAGCATATATCGGTATCTGTTGATATCGGTATCGGAAATTAAGAGTTGGACAATATCGGTATATCGGTAAAAAAGCCAATATCGAACATCCATAATAATTACACTGTATACTTGCTTACGTGTTCGCGTATCTGAGGAAGTGCACACACTTTTAAGGGAGTTCCCTTGACTGGCTTTTA
Organism: Notolepis coatsorum; assembly: GCF_963971535.1. Lineage (NCBI taxonomy): Eukaryota > Metazoa > Chordata > Actinopteri > Aulopiformes > Paralepididae > Notolepis > Notolepis coatsorum. The sequence goes on from NC_140173.1 coordinate 143,800,690, forward strand.
TTT
>NC_140173.1:143800892-144270892 GCF_963971535.1 Notolepis coatsorum
AGTGGTCAAACGGTTCAAGAGATACACTGAGGGGGTGTGGCCTAAGGGGGCGTGGTCTACGGATCGGGGGAGTGGTCAACATCGACCAATGAAAGGTGGTCAACATCGACCAATGAAAGAGGATATCCCTACTGAGTACAATGACACAACCCGCAAGACAGAGGGCGCTGTCAAGCAATTCAGTACTGCAACACAGAGGGTGGGTAACTTAAGGTTAAGTCGATGAGAGGTCATTGGCAGGTCAGCTTGAGCCATGAGCCACACAGGTGATGCAATCACGAATGACTTTGCATTTTCACTTTGAATGTATTCCAATGGGGGCAGATGCATGACTGCATTGTCACGATGATTAAAAGCAAACTATAAGAGATGAAGCGTTGTGAGTGCGATATTGTGGCGATATTGTGGCATTCCGTCGACAATTGTGGCCCTGGTGGCGATCGGAACAGAAGGGGAAAAAAGCTAAAAAATCATCGTATTTCTAGAGTGGGATTACATTGGTGTCTATGGGGAGGAGAACCTTCAAACAAATGGTCATCAGTTGAGATAGAAATGTCCAATTCCATTTATTTTTCTTTTGTGAGCGAACAGACAGCCGTGTCATCGTTTTGATGTGTTTGTTTTTTTTCTACGTCCAAAATTGAGATCACTCTCGCAATTTACCCAAGGTAGTGGAAAAAAATTATTCCAGCTCCCGCTCTCTAACTTGCAATGCATTTCCAATGAGACCGAAATGTTCCCGTTTAAAGTTTCGTAGCCAAACGGTGCGGAGTTTGAATAGCGCTGTTGCCATAGGCAAGCCGGTCGTTTTGATACCTTTCACCTGTATGGGGCGCGAACGCTCTGGCACGGGTAGTGTTTGCAAAATCGGTGGAATAAAGAAGAAATAAATAAAAATAGTATAGATTACTATAGTGTGGGTGGCAACCTGGCTTCGCCGGGTCACCCACACTAATAATAATAATTGATATTGTCCTTTGGTTCATTACAATTTACTCAAGCCTATGTCAGGGAATTTACCCGGATCAAAGATGTAGTCAGACAAATGTAGACGTAATTAACACAGGTTTATTTAACTGTTAGCTTACAACCCAGGAGAATTGGCTTGAGAGACAGGGGGATGGTCTCATAACTGGCTCCCTGAGACAAGGGAAACGTAGATATATTTTTTTTTAATAATTTTTTTGTTCTCACTTTTTCTGTATTTTTGCTCCCATCCCAATTTAGTCGTTATGCCAATTCCCTTCCTGGTCGTTGCGCGCATTGTCCCACTGTCGGCCTAGGGAGGGTGTATAACTACCACATGCCTCCTCCGATACATGTGGAGTCAGCCAGTCGCTTCTTTTCCCCTGACAGCGAGGACTCTCACTGGGGGAATGTAACGCATGCAGAGGTTCACGCTATTTCCCCCCGATCCCTTCCCTGCTGAACAGGCGCCCCGACCGACCAGTAGGAACCGCAGTTCACAACGACCAGGACACATACCCCGCCGGCTTCCCACCCCGCTAACACTGCCAATTGTGTTAGTAGGGACGACTGACCAAGCCGGAGGTACCGCTGACAGCTGGATTCGATCCCAGAGTCTCTGCGGTGGTAGGCGAGTGCATTCTCCACTGCGCTACCCAGCCGCCCCGGTAAACGTAGATCTTTATAGTCAGAGAAGATGGGTGTGCTCAGGTGAGAGGGACGATTGGATTGGAGGAGTCAAGGGGGGGGGGAGTTAGGAGGAGGGGGTAAACATGGGTTGGGGGAGGCTGGAGAGGGTTGAAAGGGGGGGGGGGGGTGAGAGACAAAAGGTGGATAAATGGGGGAGGTGTGGGGGGGAATAATGGGAATGGGAGGGGGGTTGGAATGACTGGGAAATGTTTGAGGGAGGAGGGGATCATTATTCCACACCTAGTAACAGACACAATATTTCTGACACTGATGTCCATAGATGTCCCTAGATACCAAGAACATGCAACTGGACCTTGTAGAAGTGGAGCAATCTGGTATGGTCTGGTCCATTATTTTGACAGAACTATTGAGAGATAGTTAATTATAATTGTATCAATCTAACCCTAACTAACCTTACTGTCATGCACTTGTCCTAATATACTAACCTACACTGTAGCACTCGAACACTTTGATGAACATTGTTACTCAGCTGATAGTTGTACCCTTCCTGCTGTCTTGTTGTACAGAACTTGTACAGTAAGTCGCTTTGGATAAAAGCGTCAGCTAAATGACAAAATGTAAATGTATCATACATCTTTTACATGCCATCTTAGATTTTCCTCTCTTCACTAAACTAAACTATGACAAAAACGTTTAAAATTTAACACAAATATTATACCACAGGCAACGGATCAATCCAACGTTCACATGGATTGTAAAATGTTTTATAATTGTCTCTGAATAAAGAAAATGTGATTCTATATGTTTGCAATGACCAGTAGGTAGGTACTGTTACATCACCATTTGAGTGTTTGGTTATTATCACAATCCTTTCCTCAAATCCTGTACGCATCCCTCCCGACAGGGTCAAATGTGACCTTGTGAAATTCCTCGCTTGTTGTTCTAATGATGTTGGACTCAAGTGTCAAAATGTAAAAGTGCATGATTAAAAAATAGCCCCATAATGATTTAGACAGGATGGCCCCTGCATGGCGATACCTGCAGGGAGGAAGGAAACGCATACAGGTAGATAACAGGGAAGTAATAACAGGGAAGACTGCGATCTTAGCATTGTCGCTGGATGTCATCTATAAAATCATCTCCCGCCTCGACTACTGCAACGCACTGCTAGCTGGCCTCCCGGCCACTGCCACCAAGCCTCTTCAACTCATTCAAAACGCAGCGGCCCGCCTGATCTCAAACCTACCAAAGTCAGCCCATGTCACCCCACTTCTTAGGGACCTGCACTGGCTCCCCATTGCTGCACGTATCCGCTTCAAGGCCCTCGACCTAGCATACCGTGCGGCAAAGGGAACCGCTCCCGCCTACCTCCGGTCAATGGTCTCTAACTACACACCCTCAAGACCCCTACGCTCTGCATCTTCTGGCCGCCTCACAGACCTACTCCTATCCAAGCTCCGGGAGGGTCATCAAAGAGAAGCCGCTTATTCTCAGTCCTTGCCCTACAATGGTGGAATGAACTACCCACCCCAGTTAGGACAGCCGAATCCTGTCCAATCTTTCGCCGTCGACTAAAGACGCACTTCTTCAACCATTATCTGAAATAATAATTAAAATTAAAAAAAAAAATCTAACCCTAACTAACCTTACTGTCATGCACTTGTCCTAATAAACCAACCTACACTGTAACACGCAACACTTTGATGAATATTGTTACTCAGCTGATAGAGTTGTGCCCTTCCTGATGACCTGTCGTACAGAACTTGTAAGTCGCTTTGGATAAAAGCGTCAGCTTAATGACTTTTTCCACCCACCATTGTGAACTGTATAAATCAATAGGCTGGCCCTCCCTCCACACCAGGAGACTTCATCACTGGCTTCTACTCATCCACAAGACTCTTCTAGGAAAGACACCTCAATACCTCTCCAGCCTCCTGCACCTTTCCCATACCACCTGAGGTCCAGTGATCACATCACTTTATCAATTCCCAGGGCCCACACTGTCTTTGGCTAGAATTCCTTTCATTTTGCTGCAGCAAATGACTGGAACTATTTCCAAAACTCCCTTAAAAAGCCTTCGTCACTGCCGTCATTTCACGCGTTTAAGCAGAAACTGCAACAGTCCCTAGCCGACTGTTGCACATGTTGATTAATAATAATAAATTGTATTTGTATTGCACTTTTCGTTCACTAAGTGCTACAGGGTTAAAACAGTTCAAAAGATTAAATAATTAATAATACAGAATACAAATAAAATAAGAAAAGTTAAAAACATAGTATAAACAGAAAGTTAAAGACAACAGCACAAGAAAAAATAAAATCACAAGGAAAAAAAGAAAAAGCTAGCAATCAAAGGCCTTTTGAATTAAGGTTTTCAGGCCTGCTTTAAAAGAGTCCAGGCTCGTTGGTGCCCTCAGCTGGATGGGGAGGCTGTTCCACAGGTGTGGTGCAGCCGTGCAGAAGGCTCGGTCCCCCATGGTGCAGAGCCTGGTACTGGGGACCCGAAGGAGAAGGCTACCTGCAGATCTGAGGGTACGGGTGGAGGATTGTGGAGTGATGAGTTCCTGTAGGTAGAGGGGTGCGTGTCCGTTTATGCAGTTATGGGTGAGCATCAGGATTTTGTAATTGATCCGGGATGAGACGGGGAGCCAATGTATTGAGTGGAGGATGGGGGTTATGTGCTCGTGTTTACGGACTCTCATCAGGATCCTGGCAGCGCTGTTTTGGATGTATTGCAAATGATGTGACCTGCCTGGTTACATAAAGGTTAAAAAGTGATATAGACACAAAATAGACAGGCATACAATTTGCAGATAATTTATATTGAACCTACCCTGAACGTTTTTAATTAATTATTTTTTCTTTTTTTCATTATTAAACCTCTTAACATGCGGGCAGAAAAGTGGCCATTTATGTTTTCGTTTTTGAGGACTGCATACCTTTTTTGCAAACCAAAATAATATACTTTATACTTATAGCACATTAGGGATGGGTACCGAATTCGGTACTTTTGAGGTACCGAACCGAAACACGTCGGTACTACCGAGTATCGAATCAAGTGAGAAACCTAAAAAAAAATATTTTTTATTAATTTTTTCTTTTCATGTCAACGTTCACACGCACAATATATGCTTACCTAGGATTTGACTTGATTCAACAACAAAGCAGTCGGAGCAATGACAAGCCGAAAACTGTCGAAATTGTAGTTATTTGAAGTTTGGATTTTTTTTTTAGGACTGAGGTAGGTAAATTAAATTTCTTGAGACTAAAGTACCGAAAAAAGGTACCGTTGGGTACCGGTATCGATTCACAGGTACCGGTATCGGTTCAAATGTGAAAGGTACCCATCCCTATAGCACATGCATAAGCCTGGTCTCCTTCGAAAGATACAATAAAGAACTTGAGTTGTAGAAAAAGTTGTTACTCAAGTTTTTCTGTAGTAGTTAGTAGTCCAGAAGTAGTATTTCCCCAGAAATTCGTATGGCTTAAAAAACTCCCGAGATCCATAGCCTGAAGTCTTATGTAGTACATGTCCAAATTTCATAAAGATCCGTTCAGAATTATATATAGTGATTAGGAGTGATTTTGGTAAACTGTGTACAAAAGAAAAGCTCAGTTTTCTCATAGACTTCAATTCATGCTGCGGTTTTTCTCTTCCTGTTTTCGCTCGTAACCTTTCACCTAGATCCCTGATTCGTACATCCCCAGCTGGGGTATAATTGGAAAGCCACACTCATTGGCTACAACCCTGTCCAATAATTTTTGAGATCGCCAAATGATTGACAGAACTAGAGCCCCAAGAGTCGGGAGTAGTATTTGTGCAATATCATGTACTTTGCGCAAGCCTCAAATATCGGCATATAACTCGAGAACCGCTGAACGGATTTTGTCACCTGAAAGGGCTATCGACAGGCAACAAATGGGGCTTTAATTCGATATATATATTGTATTAAGAAATGCACAACTGAGCCAAAGTGCCGGTGGGCAAATCGTCCTCAAAAGGGCCCACATGTGGGCCCTTGCAGCTTGTTAAGGAAATAAAATAAATACAAATTAAATCCTTCCAAAACACTAATATGAAAGTTAATTTAATAAGGAAAGCGTTTTTTTTCCTGTTAACTATTTGGGAAATTGACAGATGTACTAAATACTATGGACTTTAAAGCCATGTTACAAAACCAAGTGAGGCAGCACAGATGGAGAGGCGCAACAAACACTGGTATTTGTTCATTTTTAAGGCCCTTATTGGTAAGATACCTCCTTATACTACATCATTATTGAAATGGAATGTTGGAACCTATGGAACCTGTTCTAGTGACTGGCTGGTCCTTAACTCATTGACCGCCAGGAATTAGTCTGCCCCCGTTCTAGCACTGCCACGCTTTAAAAGATAGGCGTGCGTCACCTTGTTTGTAGAGCTATAACTATATTCTATATTATAGCTATGGATACAATACTATGGCCCATTTGACATCACCTATCTATCGTTCAATATGTGAAAAAGAATACATTTTTCCATCCATACGTTCCCGTGTTATACCGTGGTGAATATAAGTATGGTTTTAGAGCGGTCTGGGGTAATTCCCGAAATGCTGAGTTATAGCCTTATACGTCAATTCTATACGTTGCCGTTTCTTGCCTGTACATGCTACTATTCCCAAATCACATCTATGTCATAGCAGGTATTATGTTTCATCATGAATGCATGAAGGGGGGGGGGTCGTTTCTGATTATTTGATTGTCAGTAACGGCATTCGTATTGAACACTAAAAAACGCTTATCAGCCCGATCGGTATAAAAGCATTGCACGATCAAGCAAAGATTTACGTCAGATAGTCCTTACCTGTGATCGGGAGTATTCCAAAAATAATATTCCAATTGTTTGATTGCCATCTGGTACATCCGATGTCCATTTGGTCCACGGCATAACCCACCACAACATATGGATCGGGGATATTTGACGCGCTTCAATGGAACCGGGAGAACAGCTCCACTCGGCCGACAAGGAAAAGTGAGCCCGGTGACATTTGACCATTGCACAGGCCAAGATACAAGGTTACAAAGGGTGCTCGATACCGCCGTCTAGCTGGATGCGGCCGGTATTGCACTTTGGCGACCTCAGACTCATTCCATATGGTCCCTGGATGAATAATGAATACAAATATCGAAATATCGAAAAACGATCAAATAACGTATATATACGTGGTTGGCGTTCAGCGGTTGTCGGGCAAACACGTATATAATCTGCATTTAGCTACGATGCCCCTCTAGCTCATGGGAAGAGCAAATGGCTCAGCAGCCAGAGGGCAGAAAATCAGATTCCAGGGCTCGAGTAGACATACAGTATGTTTTTACGTTTACATTTTAATGTTTAATGTTTTTATGTCTTCCATCGAGGACCACCTTGGAAATAAGTGTTTTAATTAATGCTTTTAGGCGATATCCTCAGAAAAACAAATCGGTCATGATAATTAGTTTTTATGATGCGTTTGTAATTTCCAAATAAAAAAATGTAATCATGGAATGAACTCCAACAATCCCGACAAATGTTGATTCTCCCCTCTGTTGCAGAGAACCTTTATCACTAATCATTGATCAAGTTGTACGGGTCTTAATCTATTTCTTATCCTTGCTTTTGGTCTACCCTCGTCTTTTTGTCATTTTATATGCTGCTATGCTGCATTTACAGAATGATTGCTCATCTCATGCATGTAAACCAGACATAACGGTAAATGAGGGAAACCTCAGTTGCCTTTTGAAACTAGGTTTCAGGAGGTTGTCATGTATTTGTCTGAACCCTGCGATCACTAGTGTTAAGGTTTTGCATACATAATATATAACATGTTTTTTCTTTTTTTTTTATTATTATCTTTCTTCCCCTCCTTTTTTCCCGATTTTTCTCCCATCCCACCCTTCCTGGTTGTTGCGTACTTTCCCCTACTGTTGGTCCGGGAGACCGGAGACTGTCACATGCTTTCCTCCGACGCATGTGCAGCCTGGGGCAGGCCAACCTGGCCGCGCAGGTTCTCACCGGGGAGAGTGTAGCGTGTGGGAGGCCACACTATCTCTCCTCAGATCCAACCCTCGCTGAGCAGGCGCCCCGACCGAACTGTAGGGGTCGCTGTACACAACGCCCAGGACCCACCCTTCAGCTTCCCACCCCCTGATACAGCCAATTGTATCAGCGTGAGAGGACAGCCAAGAATATATAACATGTTGATGAACAGCAAGCAGCAGTCAGTCAGAGCTGGACCACCACCTCCATAAAACAGGGTCACGTACCCAAATACTTCAAAATTGCGAGAGTAACCCCCCTGCACAAAAAGGGCAGCAAATTAGACCCAGGCAACTACCGCCCTGTTTCTATTCTTACCTCCATCTCGATCCTACCTGGAGGGGAGAGAACAGATGGTGGAGGTAAACGGTACCCTATCTCCCCCCCTCCCAGTGAGCTGTGGTGTTCCACAAGGAAGCATACTAGGACCGCTACTGTTCCTAATTTATGCAAATGACATGTCGTCAGCTTGTGACTGCAACTTGTTCCTGTTCGCGGACGACTCAGCCCTGCTGGTCTCTGACAAGAACAAGTTACAGGTTGAAAAAAGCCTCAGCTCGGAACTAGGCAAAATCTGCACCTGGCTCGCTGACAACAAACTATCATTACACCTGGGTAAAACAGAGTCCATTCTCTTCGGTTCAAATAACAAACTCAGCAAGGCCGACGGCTTCTCAGTTACAGTGGGTGACAATATTGTCACAAGGAAATATGAAATTACATACCTAGGTTCCATCCTAGAGGCAAATCTTTCCTGTGACAAAATGGCATCCAATGTAATAAAAAAAGTCAACCAACGAACTAGATTCTTGTACCAAATCTCCTCTCTGGTAAACACGAATACCCTGAATAATCTGTCAGGAGCACTCATTCAAGGGTACTACGACTATGCGTGCACCTCATGGTACCAAAGCACCTCAAAGGCACTAAAAACTAAATTACAAACATCACAAAACAAACTGGTCAGACTACTGCTTGACCTTACCCCTAGAACCCACCTCACCCCTGCCCACTTTGACAACCTAGGATGGCTTAGAGTAGACGACAGAGTACAGCAACTTGCAATGGGCCTGGTCTACAAGATACACTACACGACCAAGGTACCCATGTACATGTCGAAATACTTCCCAAAGGTCAGTGAATACCACGATCACAACACCATGAGGAGCTCCACAAATCATGTTAAACCCAGATTCGGCTCAAACAAGGGACTAAACACGTTTCGCAATTATGCCACATCAATGTGGAACGCCCTACCCACAGCTGTAAAGGAATGTGAATCACTACCCACTTTTAAAACCACTCTCAAGGAGCACCTACGGGAGACTGCAATTCAAAACTGGTCCCTGTAAATGTTGTAAATGTCCTAACCCAACCCCCTCCAATGTACAGTAAATGTCCGAACCCAGTGAGACCCTCTTCTTGGGACCAAGTAAGGTTTAGTCGATAATCCAATGTAGTTACCCCCCCATCCCCCCAACCACCTCCAATGTAGTCCCCCCCCCACCCCCTCCAATGTAGTTTCTTCGTCAAATGTATATACTCTTTTTTTAAACTTTTTGTATCACAAACATTACTGTATTTGTAAATCTGGTATGTCATAAATGTATAGATGTAGCAGTACTGTCTATCTGTATGTCATATATGTTATGATGAATTGAAAATGGGGGACCCTGATGTAAACAAGACGAAAGTCTTTCTCAGGTCTGCATCCCCTTAACAATTGTGTGTATTGAGCCGTACTGTATTGTACCCATTCTGCAATCTGTTAATAAAATGTTCAATCAATCAATCAAACCACTTGAACCTTTAGAAGGTCCAGCATGTAGGGCTGAATACTCATTGAAAATCAGCAACGTCATGTGGAATAATGTGCTTTTACTTGATGTAGTGAAGAGTGAGTTTACCTGCCCGGCAGAAACAAGAGAGTTCTGCGTCACTTTTCAAGTCCATGCAGCAGCTTTAAGGTTTTCCAGAGACTCCCAGAGACAGCAGCAGCTTTGAGCTGAGAAGAATCCTCAGATCGGCAGGCGGTTTTGCATATTGTGTGAACTTTTGACAAGGAACGCCAAAAAACTAAACCGGAAAACAGCTCCCTGCATCGATAACCAATCAGATGTGTTTGCCAAGTTGTGTTCCTGGGGTTGCAGCAGAAAACTGACCACCATCACGCTCCTCATCAAAAACTACACACACAATGTGCAAAACCACCTGCCAATCGGAGACTGGGAATATCAAGAAACTTTACTTAAATTAAAAAAAAGAAAATTATTCAGCTTAAAGGGGAACTCCAACATTTTGGGAAATTAGCTTATTTGCCATCTACCCTGGAGTTAGACAAGAAGATACATACCTTTTTTGTCTCTGTGCGTGCATTTTAGCTTTGGGAATAGACGCTCCGTTAGCATAGCTTAGCTTCATCACTGGAAGTGAGGCAGGACAGTAGCCTTACAGTGCCTTACAGTGTATTGCAAGGTCTGACATTGACCAAACTTGATATGCATGACCTTGGTGGGCAACTAGGTCAACTCCTGAAAAGGGGGTCAATGTCAGACCTTGCAATCAAAAGTTAGGGGGCGCACTGAAATTATGGCAAGGGTTATTAGCCCCCTAACTTTTGATTGCAAAGTCTGACATTGACCCCCTTTTCAGGAGTTGACCTAGTTGCCCACCAAGGTCATGCATATCAAGTTTGGTCAATGTCAGACCTTGCAATACACTGTAAGGCACTGTAAGGCTACTGTCCTCCCCCACTTCCAGTGATGAAGCTAAGCTATGCTAACGGAGCGTCTATTCCCAAAGCTAAAATGCACGCACAGAGACAAAAAAGGTATGCATCTTCTTGTCTAACTCCAGGGAAGATGTTAAATAAGCTAATTTCCAAAAAAAGTGGAGTTCCCCTTTAAAGGAAAACTCCAACATTTTGGGAAATTAGCTTATTTGCCATCTACCCTGGAGTTAGACAAGAAGATACATACCTTTTTTCTTCTCTGTGCGTGCAGTAAGAGTAGGAAGACGTGCACCGTTAGCCTAGCTTAGCGTCAGCGGAACTTCCCAACGTCTTCCTACTCCTACTGCATGCACAGAGAAGGAAAAAGGTATGCATCTTCTTGTCTAACTCCAGGGTAGATGGCAAATAAGCTAATTTCCCAAAATGTTGGAGTTTTCCTTTGAAGCTGCTGGTGCCTCTGGGACTCTGCGGAACACCTTTGCCACGTGGGCGGCATCATGGGCTTGAAAGGTGATGCAGCGCTTGCTCCATTTCTGCTGGGCAGGTAAACTCACCCGTGTCAATTTCTCCAACGTTGCCTACTGCACCTTTATTAAGTAGCCTGCATGCATTCCATATCAAATACTTTCAAACTAGAATTTTGTCTGGAGGAACCATTACTTTGACCAGAGTACTATTTTACTGCTCCCAAGTAGTTCAGCCCCTGACTCTTTTTTTTAAGCTACTGATCCCGTTTGTTTATTTTAGTGTTCGTTTCTTGCAAATGCACTGCGCCTTGCTTCACTTTTCATTTTTTATTTAGTTTTATTTTCCTGTTGTTACTATATATATATTCATATCTTATCTTTTATATAGCTTCTCTTTTTATGTAGCGTCCTCGAGTCCGAGAAAGGCGCTTCTCTCTCTAAATCAAATGTATTATTATTTATGTATTTCTACCTTTATGAACGCAAATTAATAGTCTACTTTCCCCACCACCATGTTATCCATATTGATGTTCTTATTCGCTAATATTAACCATCACTGCTGAATGTAATATTGCCCAATGCCCATCTCTCCACAAAAAAACCTCAACACCACACCAGCCTCAGTCATCATACCCTCATTTCCTTGAATGTCCACATGAGGGAGCCAAAGCCTACCAAGAGACTCCAGTCAACCTGAAGAGTTTAAACCAGCCACCCCAGAAGAAAAAACATCATGTGTCACAGGACTTTGCTCATTTAATAATGAATATTATTAATCATTGGACAACAAAATAATATTGACATGGCCGTTACTTCAGCTTTTGAGCGTTTCATCGAGTAACACGAAAAAGAAAGGTGACTATCGAGATAAACAATCAATTTCAAAGTTAATGAGTAATAGAAAAGCACACTGTTCCCCGTCCACAGCATCTAACCAGCAGGATCCATCCCGTCGGACCAGTTATCTGCGACCCAGCTTCTTAAAGGCCTTTAAGGACTTTGCCATCATTGGAGCGACTCCTGCATGAAGAGAAAGTACTCAATTGTAAGCAATTCATGGAATACGGCAAAATAGAACAAAATGGGTTTAAAGCCCCAATCCAGAATCCTTTTGACTGTATACATGTGTGGTACTGTAGCCTATATTCATGTAAACCACCGTCACATTTGACTTAGGAAATATTCTTCCATGGAATTTGGATCATAACGTCACTCAAATAATACCAACATAAACAGTTTATGGCTTAAAAGAAAATCACATAAAATGCTACAGTAAGTCAGTCCATTGGAGAATGAAACCAATTCAGTGTTGATCTTCAGTGGTGAGGCTCCCTTTTGGTTATGCTGAGGTACCCTCCACTCAAAAAACTGTTTTCTGCTGTTAACTCCTCTTGGAGGCATGACTTTGACTATACTCATGTATAGTAGTGGGAATGTGAATCACTACCCACTTTCAAAAACACTCTCAAAAAACACCTAAGGGAGACTGCAACTCGAAACTGGCCCCTGTAAATGTCCGAACACAACCCCCGCCAATGTACAGTAAATTACCAAGTATGGTCTTGTCAATAATCCAATGTACAGTGTTGTTTGTACAGTGTCCCCCACCCACCCCTCCTACCCACCCCCCCACCCACCCAACCACCTCCAATGTACAGTCCAATGTACAGTCCCATAATCCAATGTACAGTGTTGTTTGTACAGTTATACAGTGTCCCCCACCCCTCCTACCCAACCCCCCCCCCCTACCCCCCCCCCCCCCCCCCCCAACCACCTCCAATGTACAGTCCCACCCCCACCTACCCAATCCAATGTACAGTTTCTACGCCTAATGTATATACTCTTTTCTTTCTGGACTCTTTTTGTATCACAAATACAGTACTGTAATTGCAAATCTGGTATGTCATAAATGTATAGATGTAGCAGTACTGTCTATCTGTATGTCATGTATGTCATATATGTTACGATGAATTGGAAATGGGGGACCCTGGTGGAAACAAGACGAAAGTCTTTCTCTGGTCTGCATCCCCTTAACAATTGTATGTATTGAGCTGTACTGCACTGTACCCATTCTGCAATCTGTTAATAAAGTTTTCATTCATTCATTCATTCACTCAAGGGGGGGGGGGTCTTCTCTGTACTTCCTTGTAATCTGAGCCGCTGTGTGACGCAACTAATCCTGGGAACCTATCATGGTCTCTGTTGCCCAGCTGACCACACTGTCATCCAGGAGATGCCAACTTGTGAAATGCTAACGTGAAACTCACATTAATAGTAAAACAATATTTTGCTTTTCAGCAAATCTCTTATAGTTATAACAAGATTGTGGAGCCCAAGAAGTGTTAAGGAGTTACTTTTGACGGTAAATTCTATGGCTCATTCGTGGGGTGCAAAGGTACCCCAATAACAGCTGAAGAACAGAACCCCCCCCCCCCCCCCCCACCAGGGCTAATTGTACAGTAGGCCGTCCCTCCTGGGGTTGTGAGAATGAAGACCCCAGCTGAGTCATCACTATGGAGTGTCGATACTGCTGGCAAAACAAACGGCAACCCTAGAATGACAGCAACACAAGAGACCAAGCAGGGAAAGCTATATGAAGACGGGAAGACATTCCTGATTGGTTCCTGTGAAGGTGTGTCAACACCTAAACTGAGTGGGTAATTAGAGAATGTGTGATAATTACAAAGACCAGTGAGTTGAGGTCTTCTCTCCAGAGTTTAAAGTGATGTGATGTGATGTGCAGTAGCCCCGATTGAACCTCTTCTACGAACCATTTACTTTTATACATTTCACCATTTAACCTCTTTTGTTGTTCTATAGAAGGAAAAAAAATCCGGTCGGGCTGTGTTTCAGCCGTGTTTCTCTGGGAAACACGGAAAACAAACTCAAGGTGTTTTGGTTTTATTCATGGTAGAAGCATCGCTGGTGTTGTTGTGATGTGTGCTGCTGTCAGACTGACTGGTCATAAGGTTGTCTTACCGTCATACTGACTGGTCATAAGGTTGTCTTACCGTCATACTGACTGGTCATAACTTGGTTGTCTTACCGTCATACTGACTGGTCATAAGGTTGTCTTACAGTCATACTGACTGTTCATAAGGTTGTCATACTGACTGGTCATATGGTTGTCTTACGGTCACGGGGCTGGCACACTGGACGCAGAAACGGCCCCGAAGTACAGCCGGGGGCCAGGATTGGCAGCCAGTTTCATTTTGACGCCCTTGTTATTAACAGATTAGACTGGGCACACCAACTGCGCCACGACCGGCTTGTGATCTGCAGCGCTAGTTTCAGCATCTGGTCAATTTTCAGCGCGAGGGAATAGGACATATTCCAGATTAGAAATGAAATGTCCACGAGTTATAATTTAACCCATGACGAATATCAGCTCCATCAGAGTAGACTGAATGTGTTATTTTATAAATCACAGGTAGAGCTGAAATTCCTCATGGGTTAAATAAAAAAATCAAGAGACTCTTGGACATCTGGCCCGCCTGATCTCAAACCTACCGAAGTCGGCCCATGTCACCCCACTTCTTAGGGACCTGCACTGGCTCCCCATTGCTGCACGAATCCGCTTCAAGGCCCTCGACCTAGCATACCGTGCGGCAAAGGGAACTGCTCCCGCCTACCTCCGGTCAATGGTCTCTAACTACACACCCTCAAGACCCCTACGCTCTGCATCTTCTGGCCGCCTCAGACCTACTCCTATCCAAGCTCCGGGAGGGTCATCAAAGAGAAGTCGCCTATTCTCAGTCCTTGCCCCACAATGGTGGAATGAACTACCCACCCCAGTTAGGACAGCCGAAACACGTCCAATCTTTCGCCGTCGACTAAAGACGCACTTCTTCAACCATTATCTGAATTAAAAAAAGGAAAAAAAAGGAAAAAATAAATCTAACCCTAACTAACCTTACTGTCATGCACTTGTCCTAATAAACTAACCTACACTGTAGCACTCAACACTTTGATGAACATTGTTACTCAGCTGATAGAGTTGTGCCCTTCCTGATGGCTTGTCGTACAGAACTTGTAAGTCGCTTTGGATAAAAGCGTCAGCTAAATGACTAAATGTAAATGTTAAATCCGTCTCCCATTTGTACCAGTCTTGGACCAGACAAAGAAAGTATCTCCATCACCTGTGCTGTTCTCTCTACACACTGCCCCACATCCCCTCCCCTCTGTGTGTGTGTGTGTGCGTGCGTGTGCGTGTGCGTGTGCGCGAGTCTGTCTCTGCACACACACACACACACACAGGTGAGGGGTTGTATCAGCTCTACCTGTGACAGTGGAGCAGACTGGCGCAGTAGGGGAATCACTGCTAGTGTGAACAACCAGGCTCACTGCTCACACCAGAAATTAGTTCATGGCACTTCTCTGCAATTCGGCCCTGGTCTGTTCCTAGCGTCAGACTAACTGGTCATAATGGTTGTCTTACCATCAGACTAGTCATATGGTTGTCTTACCATCAGACTAGTCATATGGTTGTCTTACCGTCAAGACTGGTCATAATGGTTGTCTTACTGTCAGATTAGTCATATGGTTGTCTTACTGTCAGACTAGTCATAATGGTTGTCTTACTGTCAGACTAGTCATATGGTTGTCTTACTGTCAGACTGGTCATAATGGTTGTCTTACTGTCAGACTGGTCATTATGGTTGTCTTACTGTCAGACTAGTTATAATGGTTGTCTTACTGTCAGTCAGACTGGTCATATGGTTGTCTTACTGTCAGACTAGTCATAATGGTTGTCTTACTGTCAGACTAGTCATATGGTTGTCTTACTGTCAGACTGGTCATAATGGTTGTCTTACTGTCAGACTGGTCATTATGGTTGTCTTACTGTCAGACTGGTCATAATGGTTGTCTTACTGTCAGACTAGTCATATGGTTGTCTTACCGTCATACTGTATGGTTGTCTTACCGTCAGACATCCATATGACCAGTCTGACAGCACACATCACAACACCACCCACAGTTAGTCTAGACATTTATGAATGTTTTAGAGTAATTTAAGTTAAGACTAGATGAACCTCTTCTGAAGTATGTATGTTTAGCAATAAAAAAAAACATTGGACCAGCTTGAAGTGTTTGTTGGCCTCAAGTCTGCTTAGACCTTACGTCTATTTCCCAGAGAAACACGGCTGTTATCCAGCTTGCTTGATCCAGCAGAACAGCCCCCCCAGAAAATGTATTTTCTATAGGACAACAAAAGAGGTTAAATGGTGAAATGTATCCAAGAAGAAGTTCAATCAGGACTACATCACTTTACTCTGGAGAGAAGACTCATTGGTCTTCATAATCTCATATCATCTTCACTCTAGGGCTGTCCCCGACTAAGGATTTGGATGGTCGACTATGATTGGCCAAAATTTGCCGTTAGTCGACTATTGGTTAAAAAAAAATATATATATATATAATATTCCATTTGGGCTGTGGGGGGTGCTTAATGTCTGAAGGAGTCGACTGAAGGCTTCTTGTCCTCTGCAAAAGCATGCAATTGGTCCACTGATGGATACATCTTGATATTTGTCTAGTATAGTGTGTTCATTAGACGAGTGAAATCCTCTTTCAGTGCCTCTGTGCCTGTTTTCCTAGGCAGTTAGCCTCTGGTATGCGTGCCATTAGCGTTAGCCACGCTTCTAGGCCTCTTTTCTTTTGGAAAGAATGATACAAAAAATTATAATAATAATAAATATATATATATTTTTTGTATTTGACTAAGAGGTTGGCTAGTCGACTACGGCTCCTTTCGACCGATTAGTCGACTAATAGACTAATAGGGGTCAGCCCTACTTCACTCACGCCTCAATATTCAAATCAGTTTAAACTTTTTTGAGAGAAGACCTCAACTCATTGGTGTTTGGGAAATTGGAGAATGTGTGATTACAATCAGTTTGGGTGTTGATGATGACACACCTTCACAGGAAGGAACCAATCAGGAATGTCTTCCGGTCTCCATATAGCTTTCCCTGCCTGGTCTCTGTGTTGCCGTTTGTTTTGCTCTCCCACCACCAGCGGTATCAAGGCTCCACAGTGATGACTCAGCTGGGTCTTCTCATTCTCACAACCCCAGGAGGGACAGCCTACATAGAGGCTCTGTTCTCCAGCTGTTCATTAGGTTCATTGTAATGTACTCCATGAATGAGCAAAATCACATCAAATTAAGTCATCGCCAAACTTTATAAAAGATTTAATAATACAAAAAAAAAGGATGTAATTGTTTTGCTATATTGTGAAATCTTTCCCCCGATTGAAATAATTATATTAATTAGAAAATATCTTAGCCGGGACACCATTGGTGTGGAACTGAACGGCAAGGGGGGGGGGGGGAATTTCTTCGGTATTTCAACCAGCCAGGGGGTGTCTGCCGTCTATAGTTGTTGTCAATAGTTAGTCTATAGTTATATAGAGGTTGTATGTACAAGTACAAGTGTACAATGTACAGTCCATTACATCACAGCTGTGATTTTGGTCACAGGTTAAGAGCTGCATTCGTTGAAACAAATTCTTGCATACACATGTGTATAAACTTGAAATAATGACCGATATATATATATATATATAAATAAAGTTGTTGTTTACTGTACTTGATAATAATGCATCTTTCAAGAGTAGGACACTGAGGTGAACATACTGTACAAATCTAATCTGACCAACAGAAAGTGGGGTTGTATGACATTTTAATAGAGACGAAGGAAGGCCCGTCCTCAGCGTTATTGAAAAGTGTGCCACAATCCACACATTAACCTAAATAATATTTATATTATATATATATATATATGCCAGATTACAAATACAAATGTACCCATGTATATTAACAATTTTGCATTTATCAGCGCTCCACATTGCTTTCAGTTTAGCTGGCCGTCCGTACTAATACACATTGGCCGTATTAGGGGGTGGGAAACTGATGGGTGGGGATCGGGCGTTGTGGACAGCGACTCCTACAGGTCGGTTGGTGCGCCTGCGCAGTAGAATCAGGAAGTGTCGGGGGCAGCGTGAGCCTCCCTCGCCACTGAGAGATCGAGCTGCGCAGGTGAAAAGATGCGACTGCTGTTACCTCAAGTACCGGAGGGGACTTGTGCTATGTATGACTTAGTCCACATTGCAGCCGGCTTGTGGGAGGCAAGAAACAGCGTCCGTGACAGGGGAGGGTTGAATTGGATGATACGAAATTGGGATGGGAGAAAAATATAGAAAATGGGAGAAAAAGTGGATAAAAAAAAAAAATTGCATTTAAGAAGAGTATAATAATACTGTCTCAACGTACTTGTTTTCTTGCGAGCGTCTTGTATATTGTTGGTCCTGGTGTTGTTGCTGGTCGAGGTGCTGGGCTTAGGAGGCTCTTGGTAACTTGGCCTCAGTTCAGTTTCCTGCCTCTTGACGCTGACGAGTCAGAGAGACGGCAACAGTGGAGTGTAAATGTGAGCAGATTATCAACGATTACGTGGCATAACAAAATACAAATGCCTCAACATACACACACACACACACACACGTTCTGGTGAAGCGTTTTGTTGCACATTAACCCATTCCGTGCCAATCACGATGATAGTCGGGTTAACTCGCCACCGCTTGCGTGCCAATCACGAGTATAGTCGGGTTTTAATCGTCATTTCTTTTATTAGCGATATCCATTCATTTTCATCCATCCAACCTGATGGTTATCGTTGCGAATGGGTCCGAGCTCGCAAAAGGGCAAATACCGCCGCCTATCGTCTCCCGGATGGTATTGCACATCATTGGATTGGATTGGCTGGGGATGTGCATCTGAAAAAAAACGCAGATCCGGGTTTCCCTTCTCGGGCAAGCAGCATCGTGTTACCAGATTGACTGGGGAGGCTGGGAGCAGCGTGGATTATGTGTTTTGGACTATAACATTGGATCAATACACTTTTTTTGAACGATTTTTCAGCCCGCTTCAAGTTCAAGTTCAAGTTCAAGTTCTTTAATAGTTGTCATACAGAAGTACAGAATACTTTCATACAAAATGCTTCTTACTGTTACGCTCCAGAGACTGTGCTAGACAAGATAGTATCAAATAACATAATAACATAATATAGCATGAATTTAGAAGAAGAAAATGAGGTCACAGTTGTTCGGTATAGACATATGTACAATGTTCTGAGTTACCATATAATATACAATACACAATACTATGCTTCTCTAGCGTGCATAAGGACACATATACTATCGATAATCTAGCGTTTATTTGAAAACGATTCATAAATCAGCGGAAAAATGACAACGTGTTTTGTGTATTTCCACTAAAGGGCTATTATTGCGTCTTTCTCTGGAATTACTAGAAATCTCAAACGGTATAAAACGGAAATGTACAGATGAAAAAAACAATCAGTTTCGTACATGTTGACTGCAAGCAAGTCATTGATAAGAAACGGGTGTATTAGACCCATAGCCATAATTTAAGATATAGTTTAAGCGTTCGCAAATATCCCCGTCCTCCCATTGATTAAAGCGCTGGCCTACAAGCCCTAATTTGGTCATAATTTAATAATAATAATTTGGCCGGCTCTGAATGTGTTAAGGGTTAACCTTCTGTAGTATGGTAGTGAAAGGGTTAACCTTCTGTAGTGTGGTAGTAAAAGGTTAACCTTGTGTAGTGTGGTAGTGACGGGTTAACCTTCTGTAGTGTGGTAGTGAAAGGGGTAACCTTCTGTAGTGTGGTAGTGAAAGGGTTAACATTCTGTAGTGTGGTGGTGAAAGGGTTAACCTTATGTAGTGTGGTAGTGAAAGGTTACCTTCTGTAGTGTGGTAGTGAAAGGTTACCTTCTGTAGTGTGGTAGTGAAAGGTTCATCTTCTGTAGTGTGGTAGTGAAAGGTTAACCTTCTGTAGTGTGGTAGTGAAAGGTTAACCTTCTGTAGTGTGGTAGTGACGGGTTACTCTTCTGTAGTGTGGTAGTGAAAGGGTTAACCTTCTGTAGTGTGGTAGTGAAAGGTTACTCTTCTGTAGTGTGGTAGTGAAAGGTTAACCTTCTGTAGTGTGGTAGTGAAAGGGTTAACATTATGTAGTGTGGTAGTGAAAGGGTTAACCTTCTGTAGTGTGGTAGTGAAAGAACCTTCTGTAGTGTGGTAGTGAAAGGTTAACCTTCTGTAGTGTGGTAGTGAAAGGTTAACCTTGTGGTAGTGAAAGGTTAACCTTCTGTAGTGTGGTAGTGAAAGGTTAACCTTCTATAATGTGGTAGTGAAAGGGTTAACCGTATGTAGTGTTGTAGTGAAAGGGTTAACCGTATGTAGTGTGGTAGTGAAAGGTTAACCGTATGTAGTGTGGTAGTGAAAGGGTTAACCGTATGTAGTGTGGTAGTGAAAGGGTTAACCGTATGTAGTGTGGTAGTGAAAGGTTAACATTCTGTAGTGTGGTAGTGAAAGGTTAACCGTATGTAGTGTGGTAGTGAAAGGTTAACATTATGTAGTGTGGTAGTGAAAGGTTAACCGTATGTAGTGTGGTAGTGAAAGGTTAACATTATGTAGTGTGGTAGTGAAAGGTTAACCTTCTGTAGTGTTGTAGTGAAAGGTTAACATACTGTAGTGTGGTAGTGAAAGGGTTAACCTTCTGTAGTGTGGTAGTGAAAGGTTAACCGTATGTAGTGTGGTAGTGAAATGTTAACCTTCTGTAGTGTGGTAGTGAAAGGTTAACATACTGTAGTGTGGTAGTGAAAGGGTTAACCTTCTGTAGTGTGGTAGTGAAAGATTAACGTTAGGTTATGACTATAACCAAGTTCTGTTAGTTAGGGGCGATGCTTGGCATCGCTACTGCACTATCTCGCGTACGTGCACGCGTACTGAATAAACCACAAATGTACCTCTAATACCAGTATTAGTCTGACCACACCCCTCATCAGCTTACCTTCATAAGCAGGTGTGTGGTCACCTGCTCTCCTCCTTCCCAAGCTTTCACCACAAGGTGAGGACAAGGGCTGCAGCGGCGTCCGATGCCAAGCATCGCCCCTAACTAACAGAACTTGGTTATAGTCATAACCTAACGTTCTGTATCGTTAGTGGCTTAGCTTGGCATCGCTACTGCACAAGGGAGGCCAAGCGGAGCCACTTGGCTGACAAATACACCCCGCTGACAGCCCCCCAAAACCATCAGAACAGGGAGGGCCGAGCCCCCCCGACCCCCCCTAATGGAGGGTAGCCCCCCTATTAGGGACGTCACGGGAGGGCGACGGACCCGACCGTGCGAAGAGGCACTCAAGCAACTCAACGCACAGGGTGAGCAGACCGTGGCTTGACCCCACGACTACACACACGCACAACCCGCATGCCACCCGGGAACGAACGGAGGAACAACCTCGTTACTGCCCCCAGAATCACGGGGTCAAGGGCAAACCCAACCCCGTGGCAAGGCCGTAGCAGCGGAGCACGAAGGAAGACCCAGACCCACCAAAAGGACTGGACTCCCTGGAATGGGGGCCCGGAGAAGTCCATGATGCCAGCATCAAGACCCCACCAGGTGGGCACGTAGTGCCCCGCCCCCCACATCGCCAGCGTATTCGGACAAAGGCCCCTCAGTTACTGCACCTGGTATTCCCAGGCGGAACCAACCAGGCCAGAACCTGCCCAGCTTCCGAGATCGGACGAGACCGGGCGTGTTCAGGTCGGTATGGCCGTAAGCCGAGCGGGCCCCGTCCCCCCAATAGTACACCGCCTGGCACACTGACCCTGCAGAATAGGCAGTCAGCATGGCCGTAAGCACACAAAAAAGGTTAACCAACGGAAGCAGGCAGCGCACCGGGGAAAAACCAGGCAACAGGCTGTTAACCCTAGCCTGGAGACTGCGGACGAGACAGGCGCCAGAGGGGACAGCTGAACACAGCCGCCCCGGCGGAAGGAGCGTAAGCTGGCGGTGTTGCATGACCAAGCCTCCATTTAACAACCCCCACCCAGAGGGGTCGAGGCAGAGAAGGCTGACACGATTGGCAGACGTCATGAACGTGCAGGGGCACCCTCAAACGGTGAACCCGGGAGTTGACACTGCTCCAACACACCAGGGAATCAACCACCTCGGTGTTACCCAATGCGGTGGTTGTTCCTATAACCCCTCAAGAAAAAACTCCAAAACACACCTGCGGGTATACACCGGCTATACCGCAGTACAAGTGTTTCAGTTTCCAAAAAAGGTTAACCCAGGCCTACGGGTCGCAAACATCACTTCGGACCGGGCCTGGCGGTACGGGAAGCACAGGGTCACCAGAGGAGGTCAAAAAACCACCCCCACAGGCCCCTCTTCGCCATGCGTGAGAGAGGAGCGAAAAATAATGGAGAACCAGCCCCTAAGCACACCGTACCTGGTATTCCCCGGCGGTCTCCCAACCAAGTACTAACCAGGACCAACCTGTGTAGCGGCCGAGATCCGACGAGATCGAGCGCGTACAGAATGGCATGGCTGTAAGCCATGACGACAGTGCTGAGTAAAAACATACCCAACCAGGGTCTCCATAGCGCTTAACCCTGTGACACCCAGACCGACCTGGCATTTTTCCCCCTGAAAAAAGCCCAAGTCCCTCAGGGTACCAGAACAGCAGATCTGCATCCCCGGCGGACAACGGGTTCAACTGATCTGGACCAGCGTGACCAGAACCAGTCCCGTGCCCTAACCACGCCGACATGCCTACTCCAGGAGAAGGGCAGATATGCGTGTTGATCTTAACATGAAAAGAAGGCGCCACCCAGACGTCGGGACGAACCGCGCCTGGTGGCCCACCCCAAGGGCGTGAGACCCCACTACATATGTTCAGATCCATCCCGTCATCATCCCCCAGACATGAACGAGAATCCGTCGACAACCCACCCAGGTCATGGGATGTGGTCGCCGGAAGAGGAAAAACCCCCATCTCAGTTGCTTTATAAAAACGCTGTTTCAACCACAAGCAACTAAGGCGTGCCAGTCAATCGCCTGTTTACAGCGAGCTAGCACTATACGTGCGTCGGGACACACCCCCATCAATGAACAGGCTATTTAGACCTGTCATTGAATCCCCAAGGCGCCCAGGGGAACGACAAGAGGGGTGTGACACTCCCTAACTCCAACACTTCTGGAATAGAAAGAAGGAAGCATCAACAGTATGTATCCCAGTCTACACAGCCGGGGTAAAAAATGTTCACATTTTTACATCCCACCACCCTCCCATAGGAAAGAGACGGGGATCCCCAGAGAGACTTCCCACGCGAGCTGTACAGATTGAAAAGAATATATTGCACCTTGAGCCATGTAAAAAACTGGTTTTAGGGCCTCCGGGGAAGAGGCACCGAACCCATACACACTCAATAAACGAATTGAATCGAATATACATACAATAGAAAAGGACCCTTCTAGAGGGTCCACTCACTTTGACAATCTGAGGAGGAAGGCTCTGTACTCTGATGGAGGCTTCCTCACATGGAAGAAGGAGTCCGAACTCACAGAAGGCCTGAGTAGGCGCTTGGTGAGGAGGAGCCCTGACCACCCCCCCTGAAAACAGATCCATCACATGGACCTGAACAGCACACGGAAGTCCTACCAACAGAGACGCGCACGGTGACGTACTCTATGGCGGGGGAATTCCTGCGGTGCACACGCCCAATATACCAGGCCGTGGGACCAGGAACTCCCTCCCCCCCCCCCCCCCCCCCCCCCGTAACGTGCCGAACCGCCACGTGACGGGAACCTTGAAGGACAGGGGGTGTACCCCTGACCGACAGAACAATGGGGAGAGGAAAGGTTACCAGTTCACCCCTTTACGACCCCACACCCATGATACGACGTAACGACAAAAAGAGAATATGACACAGTCATAGTCAGCTCTATGAAGCGTTTCACAGCTCCACACAGCGCACGAGCTAACCTGCTATCTGATTTTTACTAAGGAAAAACACAGAATAGAGAGGGCTCTAAGAACCCCGGTCCAACATACACATGTGCTTCTGTGGCCAGTACAACCCAGTTGTAGGTCACATGACACACACAACCCATCATCACCTACAAAAAATGGCAAAAACACTCAACAGAGGAACGCCGTTTTTTTCACAATGAGAGAATACATCATTCTTGATTAGTATCGACCACAGGCCTTGCTAAGCACACATGACAGCAACCAAACCAATTTCCCTTTAGGAAATAAGTTTCTCCAGCAGATTTAGCACAACCTCAGCAATCAAGCTGAGAGTTACATCGTATCCCTACCACACAAAAGACACAATTAATGCACAACATGTCTGATAGGAGGTGATAAAGTCCCCAGGGAACCGGGGGGGGAAACACAATCCTCCTATTTTACCCTCAATACGGCCAGTTAAAACAGGAAAACCTGTTAATGTGTGAACTCACTGTTCATTGTCATTACAGTCTGAGAAAGAACATTCTTTTACTCACTCGTCACCAAGCATAGCTTCATAGGTTAGTTGCCTTAGTAGTGAGTACACGGTACACATAAACACCATGATGTTTCTCACACAACAACCAGATCAATACATCACGACCTGCACGGAGAAGCTAACTGCCAGTGACAAAAACAGCTCACACACAACCCGCAACGTATCTCAAATGCATTGCAACAACACACGTTTTGGGAAAAAACACCGTTATTCACAATACATTTAGCAAGGTAAAACCAGAAGACGTGTTATGAGGTCTGGCCAACCCCGTACCTGCCCGGAACGCAGATCAGCGAAGTGCAGTCACAAGCCACCGTAGAACACAGCCGTCCCGTGTTGTTCGATCCGGGCAGCGTCGCCGCTCCACCAGTCGCTACAGTCCTCTTTGTTGACGCAATCCCCGTCTAGGCTCAGGCAGGGTCGACGAACATCCCCTGTCAAGGATGACGTCGTGGTCAAGAGTGTAAAACATGTTAAAATCAAAGCACGTTCAACAGAATAGCATCAAGCTAACGGCTGCTCCAACCGTTCGGGTGCTATTGCTTCCGCTCGCGAGACGCCGATCTACGACGCACGCGATCAGGAGCGAGCTCCCGGCGGCGCGCGAGAAGCCAAGCTACCCCGCGCCAGGCCACCGACCGGCTAACCGTAAGCTATGAACATGTAAACAATGACATAACACTCACCCAGACAGGCCGCCGTTCTGAACCCTCCTCACTTTTTAAGAGAAAAGAGAAAACAAGACGTCAACACCGCTTCACAACGGTGACATTAACACGTCCGGCGGAATCAGCACAGTACCAACTGGCCTGTATAGCTGACTTTGAACATGAATCTGCCGCTATCGCACATTACATGCACATATCCCCTCGTGAAGGAATACTCTCATTTGGATATGAAAGATGGGGTCTTAACACGGTGACAGAGAGAATCCACTCGTCCAGAACACACAGGGATCACCAGTGTCAATGGTCGCGGCCCACTAGTTAAAACTATAATGGTCGCCAGACCAAGGCCTTCTGTCGCCTAGACGGCTAAACAAAGGACCCTAGCCTGGGGCCGGTTTCCATAAACTTTGTCAAGTAGCCCCCATAGCACTAACAGACAAGTGGAGCCCGCCAGCAAACACTACTCACCCAACCTGGAACGCACCGCTCCTCACAACAGCGGCATGTCCGACAGTTCAGCTGTGGCCTGACAGGTTTCACCCCAACAAACACAGCAAGGAACTGCAGTTGAGAAGCATGCAGCGGCGTGCTCCCAATACGAAAACCGGTGGAGGGTTTGTAGAATGATCATCATCTTCTAGACACTCCAGTACGAAGACAATATCGCCGTATTTTCTCGAAAATAGTGAGAGAGAAAATAAAGATATGATGTCAACGTATCCTTGTTTCCCAAGCTGTTCCTAATCCAATTTCTTCCATCATGGTGTCAAGTGTGGGGATCTACCGAGGCACCTCTTCCTTGTGGTGAAAGCGAGAAGGAGGAGAGCAGGTGACCACACACCTGCTTATGAAGGTAAGCTGATGAGGGGTGTGGTCAGACTAATACTGGTATTAGAGGTACATTTGTGGTTTATTCAGTACGCGTGCACGTACGCGAGATAGTGCAGTAGCGATGCCAAGCTAAGCCACTAACGATACAGAACATTCTGTAGTGTGGTAGTGAAAGGTTAAC
The DNA here is from genome assembly GCF_963971535.1 of Notolepis coatsorum. Classification (NCBI taxonomy): domain Eukaryota; kingdom Metazoa; phylum Chordata; class Actinopteri; order Aulopiformes; family Paralepididae; genus Notolepis; species Notolepis coatsorum. The sequence continues at coordinate 143,826,820 of NC_140173.1, forward strand.
CTTCTATAGTGTGGTAGTGAAAAATGTAACTTCTGTAGTGTGGTAGTGAAAGGTTAACCGTCTATAGTGTGGTAGTGAAAGGGTTAAGCTTAGAAAAGGTGGGCAAACCATTTCACCAATAAGATAAACGGGTGTTGGGTGCGTTTACCCTCTACTACTACATCCATGTGAGGAGTTGTGTTTTGAAACGGTGGAACAGAGCAGCCACAACCCTACAGTAGGTCAGGTGCTCATGCTCACATCTTGCAAAAGGGCAAACGGGTGGATATAATACTGCATGATTTGGTATTCTTAGTCCAGGTTGTATATCAATGCTTATGTAAAAAATGTAAACAAAGCCGGAGCTTCTTTACAATAACATGGCCGTGAAAACTCACCAACAAACTATAAACACATTGACAAAACTATACCAGGGGTGTAAAGTACTTGAGTAATTGTACAATTACTCAAGTACTGTTTTTGGGGATTTGTACTTTACTCAAGTATTATTAGGTTTGTATACTTGTACTTTTACTCAATTACATTTCAGAGAAGAGAAAAAAAACGTACTTTTTACTCCTTACATTTAAAATGCAGACCTACAAAGTACAAATCTCGTAGGTCAAACTATTTTAATTAGTATATTTGTTTCTCTGGCCGAACTAAAGTTAACGTTATTAATCCTGCTGCGGGCCACACTTTATTTAAAAACAGCCAATCAAATCCCCATCAATGGAAAATTAACCCGCCCATTCCCATGCTGATTGGTCCTTGTGCAAGACTAGAAAGCGGGGATCTTTGATTAAACACCTGCTATCAGAAGAATAGACAGTCAGAAAAGAAGTTTGTACTTTAACTTTTTAGTACTCAAGTACATTTAAAAGTAGAAACTTTTTGACTTTTACTCAAGTGTGTTTTTAGCCAGATACTCTTGACTTTTACTTGAGTACGATTTTGAGACGGTACCCATACTTTCACTTAAGTATAATTTCGGGGTACTTTTTTCAGGGTACTTTTTACACCCCTGAACTATACACACAGTGACAAAGTAGCTAAATTACCAAAAATGAACCAAACAAATACAGAAAACAAATGTCAACCCTACGGCGAGGATGCTGGAGCTCACCTGGGCCTCTCTGGTGGGTGAGGCTGCTGAACAGGACTGGTCGCTCCGTGATGAGACGACTGACCGCTACCTCCGTGATGAGACTGACCGCTACCTCCGTGATGAGGCTGACCGCTACCTCCGTGATGAGACTGACCGCTACCGCCGTGATGAGGCTGACCGCTACCTCCGTGATGAGACTGACCGCTACCTCCGTGATGAGACTGACCGCTACCTCCGTGATGAGACTGACCGCTAGCTCCGTGATGAGGCTGACCGCTAGCTCCGTGATGAGGCTGACCGCTACCTCCGTGATGAGGCTGACCGCTACCTCCGTGAATCTTGTGCGGAGTTCGTGCATTCCTGGACGGCTTGGTTTCGGTGGTCACCAACTTCACCTGTCGGCCTGGAGACGGAGAAGAAGACACAGGAATGTGCCATAGTGCATGTTCATGAGTGCTAAACAGCAGAACATCACAAGCCTACTGTGAGTCTTTGCCATGGTAAAAAAAAATATTGAAATTATAATGAATTGCCCCACGTGGGATCAATAAAGTCATCTGAATAATGCCGTCATTCTATTATAACATTGATATTTTAGAATATATCTATCTGTACATATCCTACTCTTACTAGTTACGCTGCTCGGCAGTAGTAGTCATACCGTCTTTATTTATTATACTACAACTCTGTATACATACATCTGATTAGCACTATTAGCACACTCGGTAGTACTAATTTGTATATTTTGTACCCAGTTTAACCACCTGTACATTGTATATTGCGGTTGCACTTTACCGCTACATTTGCACTCCGATTGGATGCCAAACGTCCTTTTGCTGTACTGTACTTGTGCTGTATGTTGACAATAAATTAGAATCGAATCCAAAAGAAAAGAAATGTAGGCTTGTAGTGTGTTGTGGAGTAAAGTTAGTGTCATCTGAAATGGTGAGTTCAACATACTGTAGGAAAATGTAGGGTGGGATATTCAGGGACGTTTTTGTCTGCGTTGACCCATTTCCCGGGACATTTTCAGAAACACAGGGGCAATTTGCTCATATTCCTAAAATAATAATATAATTTTCCATGCTTGAAAATTATTATTCTTCATATACGTCCTGGCATATTCAATTTACTTTCAAAACCAACCGTTCGCCCCTTTTCACCAATCCTCATTGAAGAACACAACCACACACGACGCACTCGTGTCATATAATTTTTTTTTTTTTTATAGTCATGCAATTTCTTTTGAAACAATATCCAAAAGATGCGTGGTCAGCACAAGCGTCGGGCGTGAGGTTCTCACTGAAGTCTCACTTTAAAATCTATTCATAGTCCACTCTGGACGGCCAGGGGGACAGATGGGCTCCACGTTACCCCAGTGCCAGCCAGTATTTATGGGCCGCCTTATTTCAAACCATGCAGTAGAAACCAACTGGTGGGACTATTTTAAAAACACCAAAGGCCCCACTTTGACATTTACTGTCTTTAAGTTTAGTCATCGCATTGGGCCGGAAGCCTCTACATTAGTCCTGTTTAAGTCAATGTTAGCATTGCATAACAATGCCCCTCTGTTTGAATGTGATAGTTTACAACGGACCGTCCAGGCCAGAAGGCTTGTACCACTCCTCTTGAACTTAAAAAAAAAAAAAAAAAAAGGAACATGTCAACATTATAGTCTTCTGAATATGGATACGGACCACTAGCCTGACTGTTGGCCAAAAACACCTCTCCAGTGCGTGAACGGGATTAGGAAGAGCGGGGAGATGGTGGAGGATTCATACGTTGAGTTTTTGTTTAGTTTATAATACAAAATAAAAGAATATAAAGAAGACCTTGTATACTATACACCTTTCGGTTTCCTAGATTGTGCCGAGACAATGCTTTTTGACAGCAGTTCAAATTTCCTCTCCCTCTCCTCCGACAGCCGGACATACATCTCCTTCCAGGACTCGTATTCCTGGAGCGGAGCGCCCCGGAAATTGCGCTGACAGTGTCTTCCCCAAAGGTCATCAGTCGCCCCAACGTAGACCTGTGAAAACACAGTCTACTGAAAACACCAGGGCCCCGTTCCCCGTACCTGGCTAATTGAGTTAGCCGGATAATCTCCAGCATAGCCTGACTTAAGCCAGACCTTTCTGTTCCCCGACGCTCGATTGTCTAAATCACCATGACAACAGATCAAAACGTTTGAGCCTGGTCGGGAGCAGGGTTTAGTTCAGTTAGCTGGATGAACCATGGCCACGCCCCCGCAAAGAAATGCCAGCTCGCTCCCTGAAATATTTCTCACAGTCTAGAACCATTATACCATTCTGAATTATGTTTTTGTGCTTCGTTTTCCTAGAGGGGGCTTTTGAAATGTATAATAATAGAACTAAATGCTGATAATAAATCATATTGAGCCTATAGATTTACTTTGTCCTAAATAAAATAATGCACGTCATATACGGCGCTCGGAGTCGCGATACACGCTGCATGTGGTTATTTTAATAACTGCGCATTGCAAATGTGAATCCCGCGGGGATATTTTTAATGAATGAAACCTATCGGCCGTTTGGCTCTGATTAGTTTCATATATTCTCCGCTGTAGATTTGCTTAACGAAGCGCCCGGATTGTGTTTCATTCAAGCATAAAATTGAAGTGTCTATGCGTGGATTGTGGTTTTTGTGTGATATTGTAACTGGGATTAAAATGTCTGATGAGATGCGCTGTTTGACGGATTTGAGAAATTGAATGAGCCGTTGACGTCACATTAATGCATTTGAGAATAAAGAGATAAAACTTCATTCAAAAGAAAAATATTCGAAACACGGGTCTCTTGTGCATTGATGGATACACAATGGATATATCCCGTCTGGCACAGTGGTGCAACGGCCAGTGTTCGCTCCTGGCAAGCGGGCGACCCGAGTTCGAGACCCCGCGTTTCCAATATAATCTTTTTGGAATATAATATTAATGATTATACGCAAAAGTAGCCTAGTTTTAAGTTAAAATATTATAAATCTACATGCATTGAGGATGTCATTCTTTATATACAGTAGCTCTCAACGTGCACCAAATTGAATTATTCCTACATTGCAAAAAGAAGAAAAAGACTAGAAGAAGTGGGATTCGAACCCGGGCCGTCTGCGTGAAAGTCAAAACGACCAACCGTCACACCACAGTGCAGATAAGTAAAACATCCACCATACATCCATCAATGGGTAAGAGAGCCGTATCCTTATTCTGAAACAGTTGAACTAATTATTTTCGCTAGCAAGATCTCATTTGATTATCCATTCCATAAACCTACTGCCAGCAGGCAAGTTTAAAGAAATATAATCTGATTGATTGGGGTAATGAGGGATTTAAAATTAGCCTATAGATTATGCATTTAACTTGTCGGCGAGGCTATTGAGCCGTACTGCAATCTGTTAATAAAGTTTTAAATCAATTAATCAATCAATGCCGTTAGAAAATCAGGATTTCTGCTATCGATACTTGCTGGCTTTTCAACTGAAGCGGCCGCGCGCACTTATCCTGGGTCTCAAGTCTGGTTCGAGTTAACGAGACTGAATCCACCTTCGAGGAACAGGAAAATCCCGGCTTCAAACATCGGGTTAATTGAATCTGGATAATGGGACTCTTGATCGACTTAGTTGAACCAGGTACGGGGAATAGGGCCCAGGACAGACCTGTGAAAACACAAGTCTACTGAAAACACCAGGACAGACCTGTGAAAACACAAGTCTACTGAAAACACCAGGACAGACCTGTGAAAACACAAGTCTACTGAAAACACCAGGACAGACCTGTGAAAACACAGTCTACTGAAAACACCAGGACAGACCTGTGAAAACACAGTCTACTGAAAACACCAGGACAGACCTGTGAAAACACAGTCTATTGAAAACCACCAGGACAGACCTACCAACATTATAACTACTGGGAAATAAGATCTGCTTTTCAGTTCTACATTAAAAAGAGATAGAATGTCGATTTAGAATACAATGAACTGCAATATTGCCACACAAAATAGTTTGAATAGGATTCTTACTGGGTTGAATTCTTCAATACGCAACAGCTGTTCTGGTCTGCATCTCTCCAATACTGGCTCGATGATTTCAAACGGGACCCCTCCAATTTCATGAAGCACTGAAAAGTGATCACAAAGCCTTAGAAAAAGGATAATTCCTTCCCTCCCTCCCTCTCTCCTCCACTGGTATTCAGATGGTTCCTTGGCCAGAGAATAGTCTAAAAGAACCAGGCCAAACTGGGATTCCTGGTTTGGTTTGCTGGGTATAAAAACACACAAAGATTAATAACATTTAGCCACTGCTAAAGCTAAATTAATGTCAATGGGGCAACAATGACACGTTACACAATTCCTGGATAGATCTTACATCATGTTAGATCAACAACAACACTGTTTTAGACAAAAATAAGCGTATTTTATTTAAAATAAAAATTAAACCAAAATTGTTGTCACTTGGGCTTGTCTCAGTGCCCAAGTCCTGCTAACATTTGTGTGTATATTCCTGGAGAACTAAACCATGCATTGCAGTTCCACCTGGTTCCCATCTAAAGCCCCTTTTCGGACATCGCACTGGACTCCCGTTCTTAACCGCACATTAAATCGGAGGGGCCCCGTGTGTCCGAACACAAAACATGCAAATTATTACACGCAAAGTTCACCCTCCCAGCTCCCTAGTCATAGATCTGCATGATTACAGCCCACCCCCATGTCTGAACACAAGCAGATCATTGTCCGCAGTATTCACATAGCGAGCGGGTGGGCGTATCGATTCATATACACACAGCGATGTTGCATATAGAAGACGGCCATTTCCTGCCGATAGTTAAATGAAAACGCATGGGTTGTTGTGGATGAAATGTATATCTGTATTATTTTCATCCTCTTCAATTTCCTCCCTGACCCAAGAACAAGACACACACGGGGCATTCGTCTCATCAAGATTAGAGAGTTTGTGCGAGGCGCAGCAAAGTCGTACATTTATAATAAATGTGTGCTTCTCAAGTGTTTTCGCCTGTATGAAACAAGTATTAAGTGGTCATAATTTTTTTTAGCTTTTGCTCAATAATGCTGTGAAACAGGAGATCTTTTAAATATTAAGTCAAGATGATAGGCCGGCCACTTTGCTCCACTGTCAGACTGAGAATGGATGAGGGATATGAAACGCTGTCCGACTGAGGATGGCCGAGATATGAAACGCTGTTTGCTCATCATCCCTCTACCTAGGTGCCACCCCTCGCCTAAACCAAGCGCAGTATTTCCATAATGTCCGAACATGTGCCCCCCGGAGAATTGCATGCCGTGTGCTACATGTCCGAAAAGGCAACTCCAGGCAATGCGTCCCGAGTGCGTGTTCGAAAAGGGCTTAAATATACACACTCACACAGGTGGCAGAGACTCACATGATACGAGACACACACAAAAGGTAGGATTACAGTCACATACCTGAGAGATGCACACACACACACACGTATGAGACATACACACATACTTACGTGATACACGTACCCACATACACATATCTGAGACACACATTCATACATGCTCTCACGCACACCTACATATATCTGAGACGCATCCTCTCACGTGCAATATGGAGAAAGATGGCATCCCGATAGAAGATGCAGCACATACCTGCTCGCAGGTAGATCGGTCTACATGTAACGTATGTGCATCAGGGATATATATGCACAATGTATAGTAATGTTTTTTTTTTTGTAAGTGCTTTTTTAATTTCCATGTCAGTTGTTAATGTGTTTGTATGAGTCTTTTACATGTTTTGTATGTTGTTACAAAAAAGAAAAAGACGAATCTTGGATGTTGCATATTATGCTGTGGAAAGATGTATTTTGAATATTGGAAAGATTTGTGCAAAAATATCAATAAAAAAGAAAAAAAAGAAGGGGGCTTAAATATGACATGGGAGGAGGCCGGGGGTCATCCTTTACATTAAATCCACTGATCTACAGTATGAAATATCAAAATCTTTTTTGGGTTCGACTCACGGTCAATGTTGTTCTGAAGCGTGCGGATACATTGCTGGTACAGGCTCATCATGGCCGGGAGGAAGGTGGTCTTGGCGCCAGAGTAGACTTGCATCTTCTTGTTCAGTCTTTGACCAGTGAAGGCAGAGCCTTCATCCGGGATGTCGCAGGAACTGGAGATGCTCTCTGCTGAAATGACGTCGAGAGCTAAATAAAAAAAAACATAATTGCCCTGGAAAATGTTCCTCGTAATGTACCAACACAAGGGTATTTGACACACTAACCTCTCCTCTCAAAATCCTTATTAACACTGTACGGGATATCCCATTCGGGTAGATGTGTAGGCAAAGGGATATGGAGCAGGTCAGCTACAGACCCCTGAATCTTGAATGAGAAAATGCATACTGTATGTTAGCCGTGACCACCCCGTGCAAAATTCAACGTATGTTGAACATATTATGTGGGACCATCCCGATTACCATTTTTTTTTTGGGGGTTTCGAAGCTTCAGTGGCAATTATCATTGAATATTCAAAGATTAGTTCTTCTCTCACAAGAGTGTCAATGCGGTGGGTGAATGAGAACCGTGGGGTAGACTGGTAGAAATGTGATGTCATTGTCTGAGAGGAACTGATCAAAATTAATACAAATGTAGGCACAGTTTTTAAAGAAAAAAACAAAGCATTGTAATAGTGATTGACATTTAATACCATGGCAGCTATTGAAGCTTCGAAACCGTCAGGCCAGTCCTACGCATTATGTACATTACAACAACATGAAAATGTAAAAGATTTGTTATTCCTATTCAGACATAATGTTACCTTTTTGTCTGCGACAACATCTTCAGACACTGTGGGTGACTTGATAGAGTTCCTGCTGGGCGCCTTAGTTGGTTCTCCTTGTTCAGCAGTCTTGGGTTTTTTGGTCGGTTTTTTGGTCGTTTTTTTGGGAGGATTCTTGCTAGTAGCTCCAGATCTTTTCTTCCTCTTGGGGGCTTTCAAGTCGTAGCTCAAACAAGACTCAAAAGACACCTCAAGGTCATTTTCCATCGATTCGTCGTCTTCATGTTTTATCTTGGTCTTTTTCGTGTCATTTGGTTTCTCCTCGTCATTTTCCATCGATTCGTCTTCTTCATGTTTTATCTTGGTCTTTTTCGCGTCATTTGGCTTCTCCTCGTCTATACGCTTCCTTTTGTCTTTGAGACGGACCCGCTTCCTCTCACTTGGACACCTCTTTGTTTCAATTCGGCCCTTGGAGCCACAGGGCATTTCAGAAGTTTCGTCGTCGTTCGCCTTGTCCCTAGAGTCGGTTGTGCACGAATCGTCAACCGGCCGTTTAGATTTTGGACTCGCCCGTGGTTCCTTCTTTGATTCTCTAGTTTCGGCTCGGAATTTCTTTCCTCTATCAAAGTTGTCCTTAGATTTCTCCCGGGACACGGGCTTGAATTCCCGGTGATGGTGGTCCTCGGAATTGTTGTTTTCAAACATAATGTTATCATTGTCCAAGTTTCTGTCACGCCGTCTCTTTCTCTTAGAAGAATCGACAGAATCGTCCGTTCGCTCTGCTTTCTTTTCCAATTTTCGGTTAGAGTCCTCTTTGTCCAAGATATTGTGAGTCTTCTGTTCATTCAACAGGTTTTCCTTCAGATTTCTTTGCCTAGTCTCCTCTTGTAGTTCTTTCTCCGAGACGGCAGCTCGTCTGTCCTCGGCTGGTTTTGTTTTGTCCTTTGCCAAACTCCCGTTCTTTGGACAATTCTGGTCATCCGATTTTCCTCGAAAATGCACTTCAAGGGAGGCGTCTAAATCTGTTGTTTTGCTGCATCAAGGTAAGATTAAACATCAAAATGACATCAGAAACAAACTAACTCAACCATGAATCATCAAACTCCAATAGTTAAAACAAAGCAAAACTAATAAGGACAATATACTTAACCTTGCTGCTTCCTTTGGGACCAATTCCTTCCAATATTTGACGAGCGACTTGGCGAATTCTCCAGCCAACTTGTGTTTGCGCAAAGAGTTTACAGTTTTGCCAATCCCCGTTTCCTAAGTGTAATGAACACGCAGACACAGGATTAGACAAACAAAACTGTGAGCTTAGAATCAAAACACATGTGTAAATAGTGTGATCATGAACAAAATCCATTCATCAAACTGAGTCTTACAGCAAGAATGTCTAAGGTAATATCCAATCCTTTGAGTTTCTGTAGGATTTTCAGAACCTGTAGAGAGAAACCAATATCAATACCTTGATCCATTGTTATGGGTTTATTCTAATACAATGGTTCTCAACGTCCCAAACGCCCAATGTTCCATAACACCCCCCTATCTGACATCCATGTTCCATAACACCCCCCTATCTGACATCCATGTTCCATAACACCCCCCTATCTGACATCCATGTTCCATAACACCCCCCTATCTAACATCCATGTTCCATAATGCCCCCCCTATCTGACATCCATGTTCCATAACACCCCCCTATCTGACATCCATGTTCCATAACACCCCACTATCTGACATCCATGTTCCATAACACCCCCCTATCTGACATCCATGTTCCATAACACCCCCCTATCTGACATCCATGTTCCATAACACCCCCCTATCTGACATCCATGTTCCATAACACCCCCCTATCTGACATCCATGTTCCATAACACCCCCCTATCTGACATCCATGTTCCATAACACCCCCCTATCTAACATCCATGTTCCATAACACCCCCCTATCTGACATCCATGTTCCATAACACCCCCCTATCTTACATCCATGTTCCATAACACCCCCCTATCAGATGTCCATGTTCCATAATTCTCAATTATGATTATTTTCTGTTTATCATGGGTATCTCAGCCATTAATGTTTCCATTTTGCTTAGTTTGTTGGGGCAATTAAGTCCGTCAGTGTTGTGTGTCAAACGAGGGCTTCCAACAATGGGTAGGGTAGGGTCTAATAAAATCTTTTTCCTTGATTCAGATTTTTACTCATTTTACTTTTGACCATGCGTGCATAAATGAAAAATTACAAAGGTAAACCTTTTCTCTGCAAAAAAAAAAAGTTACACTTTCCCTGTTTCTGAAGTGGGATTTTGATTGTGCTCACTGCATATAGGCTCCTCTCTGGTTCCAGTCAAGTTTTTGTCCCGATTTTAAAACAATGATAATAAATAAGTTCCCTAGAAACCCTATTCTAAGTTCTAACACCTTTTATATTCACAATTTAAAACTCAAACTGTAGTATTAGTCATATATGTACATCACACTCAGTGCACTGCTGGTTCATGATGGTTCATGAGAACTTGTAAAGAAGATGGATAGAAGTGCCACATTATGCTCAACCAGCATATTTAAAACTTCACGCCGCCCTCAACCCTACTTGGTAAATGGTGCATTTATAGCTGCTTTTATCCAAAACGCGTATAGGTGTATTTGGAGCACAGTGTGTGAGTTCTATACTGAAGCTCTTATATTCACATTTTAAAACCTCTGACCAAAGACCTGTGTGAAATACAGCACTTGTCTGAATAACACCAGGCACTAGGCTGCATGCATAGTTATCAACAGTGAGCCCTCAAGTCAACAATAGATCGTTTACGAAAATACAATAAAATAAAAACACGAAAAAAATTAAATATCTGCAACCGAGCCATACATTCCAAATATGGCAATCACTAGTTTTTGGATCACTAGAGGAGGGCCACAGTTGCTGATTGTGCATTCAGAGTAGGAGCCATGTATGGGAACAGCCCCCCCCCCCCCACCCCTCCGTCCACACTCCCTCCGCCCACTTTAAGACTGCCCACGTTACTATGAACTATAAATGGGCAACGCTAATGCTGCCACCTGAGTTGTTCCCTATAAAAACAGGGAAGCGAACGAGCGATTTTAAAGCATTCAAAACAGCCTTAACGTAAGCAGCCATGATCTTAAAGTTCCCGTGTATTAGCCCCGTTTCTCATTGTATCCATTCTCCTAAAAGCAAATGTCACTCCCCGGTAACTTTCAATGTTGATGGAAGTTGAACAACTGGGGGAAGTGCTGCTAATTTTAGCACCAAAGCGCCCTCCCACCCCACACACACACACACACACACACACACAGTAGAGTAGCCGGGTGGCAGTATCCGTGCACACGTCTATAGATCTAATAACAGTCAAACACTTTGCTGACGTATACACAACTTTGGGAAGTGATCTCTCCACGTACGGCGGGCATAAGCACATCGGACCGAACCGGAGACGTCAAGGTTTTATTCATGAAACCAGTCATTCATGTTTTGGCTCTCTGTCCTTCAGCAGAATGGATTTTAAATGGACTAAGTAATGACTATGTGGGTTAAAGTGGGGCGACAGTGGCTCAGGAGGTAGAGCAGTCGTCTGGCAAACCGGAGGTTCCCGGTTCGATTCGCGCTCCTCCCGGGCAGCGTGTCGATGTGTCCTTGAGCAAGACACTTAACCCCTAATTGCTCCCGATGAGCAGGTTGGCACCTTGCATGGTTGCCTCCGCCGTCGGTGTGTGAATGAGTAATATGTAAGTAACAAATTGTAAAGCGCTTTGGATAAAAGCGCTATATAAAAAAGCAGCCATTTACCATTTAAAGTCATGCTGCAGGTTTAATTCCAGGGCGTTTGTTTACATACATTCTGGGTGAACAGTGTAGGCATTATAGCCTTTAAAAAAAATATATATATATGATATACACAATTGTAGCCCTACAAATTAACATACGCTTAAATATAGTCATAATATTCGGCTGCAAATCCATAGCAAGTAATGACGAATGCAACACTTGCTAACAAACAAGAGACAAATGCTCCTCATTACATTTGGGTTTTTATGTGTACAGTGGACTCTTTACATATATATATATATATATATATACACACACACATGTTGTCTTCAGAGTGCCCAGTCCCTGAGGGTTCAGGGGAAATATAAAACATCACTCTAGAGTCTAGTGTCACTATAAGCTATAACTGAACACATTTTTCAGTCACTTTTCCTGACCACATTCTCCATCGATTCCATAGTAAAAATGTGGCACAAAAAAAGTTACTGAAATTGCACCCATCTGTACCTCCACTTATACTAGTGACAAAAAAGGGTGATCAAATGTATATTTAATTTGAACCCTTGGGACTGTACACAACAACACTATAAGTCAAGTAACTACAGTACATATATCATACTGTAGTATTCTGGTGGAGAGTCCATGGCCTACACTTAATATAAGTCTCATTAAAATGTATTGAGGGGTATCGGCCTCTGCTTTGTCGACAATTTCACTCCAAAACTGGGCAAATCAACCTGATGGATAATATAGGTGGCACTGCATGTAAGGGATGAAATGTTTTTTTTTTTCATTTAGGATGAACTGCCCCTTTTAAGCTGAAAATCTGCAATTTAACCATATAATCATTGTTCTACTGCAAAGACTTGCTGGAGTACAGAGCTAACAACAACAACATTGTTTTCACTGTACTCAACATTTTACAGACTAGCTTATGGTATAGTAGTATCGTTTTTTTTAAAGGTTGGTTTTGGGGTTGAAAAAGAGCAAACAAAATGCACAATCTTGATAAAGGATACTTTACAATTTACACCAATCCCTTGATTGATTGGTTGATTGATTGATTGATTGATTGATTGAAAATGGGTACAGTACAGTACAGCTCAATACACATAATTGTTAAGGGGATGCAGACCAGAGAAAGACTTTCGTCTTGTTTACATCAGGGTCCCCCATTTCAATTCAATTTCAATTCATCATAAAAAGTTATTAACGTCAACATATCATTGACCATTCTTTAGCTAATCGACGGTATAATGTCAACAACGGTTGATAAGTTATTTTGAGATAGGCCTGCGTGTTTTGATAAGACGCAACAACAACAACAAACGCTACACCGGCGGTGGTGAGGAGTCGAGATGACAACGTGTCTCCCTGCTGTGTTGTTGTTGGACTGTGTGGTTGGTTATACAGTAATTATTCAAACAAGCTATACCGTCTCTGATGATTCTGCCGACTCCGTGAGTTGAAGTTTGAAGCGCAACACTTTCCTGGACACATCAGAAGAAGTGGCCATCATCACGGTCAGCATTCACCTGCTGCATCCGATTACAGGCCCGGAACACCGACACACACACACCCACTGACGACACTTTATAATGGGCGGGACCCGTTCACCTGAGCTGATTAATATACAGCAGTCCTCACAATAATACACACTCATTTTTGAACACATATTTGAACAGGCTCTCCTACCAGACATGCACAAGTAAAGGAAGTTAAAAAAAACGTGTGGGCCCGCCATGTATTACAACTGTAGGCCTGTTTATCATTATGGGGGACCCTGATGTAAACAAGACACAAGTCTTTCTCTGGTCTGCATTCCCTTAACAATTGTGTGTATTGAGCCGTACTGTATTGTACCCATTCTGCAATCTGTTAAATAAAGTTTTCATTCTCATTCATTCATTCATTCATTCATTCATTCATTCATTCATTCATTCATTCATTCATTCATTCATTCAATGAATCTCGTCTGCAAAGATCTGCAGATGAGGCACAATTTACACTTGGTGATATATATTCGTTAGCACCTCAAAGGCGCTAAAAACAAAATTACAAACATCTCAAAACAAACTGGTCAGACTACATGCTTGACCTTACTCCTAGAACCCACCTCACCCCTGCCCACTTTGACAACCTATAGGATGGCTTAGAGTAGACGACAGAGTACAGCAACTTGCAATGGGCCTGGTCTACAAGATACACTACACCACCCAGGTACCCATGTACATGTCAAAATACTTCCCAAAGGTCAGTGAATACCACGATCACAACATGCAGAGGGAGCTCCACAAATCATGTTAAACCCAGATTCGGCTCAAACAAGGGACTAAACACGTTTCGCAATTATGCCACATCAATGTGGAACGCCCTACCCAAAGCTGTAAAGGAATGTGAATCACTACCCACTTTCAAAACCACTCTCAAAGAACACCTACGGGAGACTGCAATTCAAAACTGGCCCATGTAAATGTCCTAACCCAACCCCCTCCAATGTACAGTAAATGACCAAGTATGGTTTTGTCAATATTCCAATGTACAGTTTTGCTTGTACAGTTGTACAGTGTTCCCCCCCACCCCTCCTACCCCCCCCACCCAACCACCTCCAATGTACAGCCCCCACCCACCCAACCCCACCCCACCCAACGTCCTCCAATGTACAGTTTCTACGTCAAATGTATATACTCTCTTTTCTGGACTCTTTTTGTATCACAAACAGTACTGTATTTGCAAATCTGGTATGTCATAAATGTATAGATGTAGCAGTACTGTCTATCTGTATGTCATGTATGTCATATATGTCCTGATTAATTGAAAATGGGGGACCCTGAACAAGACGAAAGTATTTCTCTGGTCTGCATCCCCTTAACAATTGTGTGTATTGAGCCGTACTGTATTGTACCCATTCTGCAATCTGTTAATAACGTTTTCAATCAATCAATCAATCAATCAGTTCTTCTCTGAAAGGCATCTCAGCAGGTCGTGGACTTGGGGTTTAATGGGGCTGTGTGTGTGTTGAGCTTTCCTCAGACACACTGCTATGTGCCCATACTGGCTCTGCTCCTGTCTCAATGCATCATTACTCCAGCAATAGGCTAATCATAGAATAAAAAAATTGAAATTGGCATGGACGTATAGAGCTAAATAATGTGGACAGTACACCTGCATTAGTATTTATTAGCCATCTTAACATTCGCGTAGCTTAACAGCTACGGGCATCTGAATGAGCATACATAAACAGTAATGTAAATCTGGTATGTCATAAATGTATAGATGTAAGCAGTATAGGCTACTGTCTATCTGTATGTCATGTATATGTCTTATTATGTTATGATGAATTGAAAATGGGGGACCCTGATGTAAACAAGACGAAAGTCTTTCTCTGGGCTGCATCCCCTTAACAATTGTGTGTATTGAGCTGTACTGTATTGTACCCATTCTGCAATCTGTTAATAACATTTTCAATCAATCAATCAATCAATCAATCAATCAATCAAGCAAGCTATTTCAGAAATATTTTCGAATTACGTTTTGGGCCCTAAAACCTTTTTTTTTATCCTAGGTGCCTGCCAAGTGAGGATAATGGTTATTATGACATTTCTTGATGCAATGTCAATATGAGGGCATGGCCTTTTTTTGACACTTGACAGCCTCCGACAGTCCCCCATGTCTCGCTCATTGCCCAACATGTCATTCTGTCTCTCGGAGAGGAGGAGTTAGGTGCCGGTCTGTTTCAGTAACGGTGCCCGCTGGTCTTTCTCTCCCCTGCACGCTACCTGGAGGTGCAAGAAGCCCCCCACTCACCGGCCTCCTCAACACTCATTTCTCAGGTAATTGTAAGCTTGAGCCCCATCATGGGCATGTTACAGTATGTCTATGTCAAGACTATATAGCAATGGAAATACACATTGCTGCTGGTACATTTCACTATTTGTCATTTTAAAAGTTGATATGTGTGTATAGGATCATTTAGCCTAAAAATGTATAGCTATAGCAACGCATTAGAATGTATTTGAAGCTGTTGGCTATACACCTACGGGAGATCCATTTACCATCAGCAAAAATCGAACCGTTTTGGGGACATTTTCCTTATTTCCTAACGGAGACAGTAGTTTAGTTTAGTCTAATTGTGGAAGAGCAATATTTGATTCGACTTGTATTGTGTGAATGGTGCTGGTTTTACAGTCGAAGTTTGTCGAACTATAGGAGAATAGCTTAAAACAAACCGACAAACAAACAAACCTATAACAAAACATTACATTTGAACTAAAGCAATCAGAGGACATGAGAGGCCTGCCCCCCCCCCCCCCCCCCCCCCCCCCCATGTGTGAAAGTCTATAAAAGGAACGTCACGGCAGAGCCATCCAGCGTTGCTATTCCTGGCCCCTGGTGCTGATACATTGTGACAGATGCAGAGAGAGGAATGTTGACGCGCAGAGCTGCTCTCTATAGCATCTTATGGTGTTTCAGACACGTTGACTTGTTACACAAACGCATTTTAGTGGGGAATGTCGCTTGTTTGCTAATTATCATCATCAAGTGATGATGAATTGAAAATGGGGGACCCTGATGTAAACAAGACGAAAGTCTTTCTCTGGTCTGCATCCCCTTAACAATTGTATGTATTGAGCTGTGCTGTAATGTACCCATTCTGCAATCTGTTAATAAAGTTGTCAATCAATCAATCAATCAAGCACCGTCAGTTAAACATATTCCAATAGAGTGATTGATTGATTGATTGATTGATTGATTGATTGATTGAAAACTTTATTAACAGATTGCAGAATGGGTACAGTACAGTACAGCTCAATACACACAATTGTTATTAAGGGGATGCAGACCAGAGAAAGACTTTCGTCTTGTTTACATCAGGGTCCCCCATTTTCAATTCATCATAACATATATGACATACACGACATACAGATAGACAGTACTGCTATACATCTATTTATGACATACCAGATTTGCAAATACAGTACTGTTTGTGATACAAAAAGAGTCCAGAAAAGAGAGTATAATACATTTGACGTATATTTGACGAGTAAGGAGCTTCTACTGTACGGGACGCAAAGATATCTGTGATGGGACTCTCATGTAATCCTAGAAGTTCTCGTTGCGAAATGTGTGGGTCGAGAGACCAGAGTGCATGTGTGGCATATAAACGGCGAGTTTCAATTTCAACGGTCACACAATATAGTCTAACGTGTCCCCCTTGCACAGCACTTTGTTAGTCAGTTGCGAAAGGCTTTATGAATAAATTATTATTATTATAAAAAATGTCAATAATATCTAATGTTATGGGACCAGATACAATAGGTCATTAGAATCAGAAATGTCTTTATTTGCCAAGTAAGCTTGCACATACAAGGAATTTGTTTTGGTCGTTTGGTGCAACATTAACAATCAAGGTAGAATAAAATGGAACATAATAAACTATATTCAAATAAAAGTAGAATAGAATAGAATATAGGACAGGGCTGTACACTTGTGCAGGACGTAGTAGAGTATACACACTAAATTAGAATCAAAATACAGTGGAATAGAATATTTAGCAGGGCTGTGCAATAGAGCAGTATTGTGCAAAAAGTATGAACAGTGACAAAAAGTATGAATGAACAGTGAACAATGTATTTTAATCTTTTTGATTTATTGATCTTAGCCTCTTAATGATGCATATTAAAACATTGCAGTGATACTGCACTAGGGTCCATGTTTTCTTTCTGTGTTATTGCATGTGCTATCTATTAATAGTATTCCATTGCAGACATCTTGGTATAGGCAAACAACAGGTGATTATCATAAAATGACAACAGTAGCCAATGAACCCTAGTCTCTAGGAATATCTTCGATAGCCTATACATCTATGTCTGCGCGACATTTTCTTTTCTGACTCGTTTCAACGTTGTCCCCTCTCCACCAGGTCTGGGCTGTGTTCTGCTGCTACAGCCATGGCTCCCAAAAAGAATAAGGCCGCCAAGAAGAGCAAAGGAGACCTCAACGAGATGACCATCATGGTGGAGGACAGCCCCGTCAACAAGATCAACGGCCTCAACACACTGCTGGAAGGCGCCAACGGCTTCAACTGCATCTCCACCGAGGTCACGGACCCCCTGTACGCGCCCAACCTCCTGGAGGGCCTGAGCAACATGAGGCAGGACAGCTTCCTCTGCGACCTCACCGTCGCCGCCCAGTCGAAGTCCTTCGACGTCCACCGGGTGGTCATGGCCTCCTGCAGCGTGTACATCCAGAACATCCTGAAGAAGGACCCCACCCTGCAGAAGATCGACCTCAGCGACCTGTCGCCCGTGGGCCTCGCCACCGCCATCACCTACGCCTACTCCGGCAAGCTGACGCTGTCCCTGTACAGCATCGGCAGCACCATCGCCGCCGCCATGCTCCTGCAGATCGGCACGCTGGTGAAGATGTGCAGCGACTTCCTCATGCAGGAGCTCAGCGTGGAGAACTGCATGTACGTGGGCAACATCGGCGACACCTACGACCTCAAGGAGACCAAGGCGGCGGCGCAGAAGTTCATGCGGGAGAACTTCATCGAGTTCTCCGAGATGGAGCAGTTCCTGAAGCTCACCTACGAGCAGATCAGCGACTTCCTGTCGGACGACTCCCTGCAGCTGCCCTCCGAGATCACCGCCTTCCAGATAGCCATGAAATGGTTGGACTTTGACGCCAAGCGGTTGAAGTACGCCGCGGACCTCCTGACTCACATTCGCTTCGGCACCATCGCCGCGCAGGACCTGGTGAACCACGTGCAGAACGTGCCCAGGATGATGCAAGACGCCGAGTGCCACCGCCTCCTGGTCGACGCCATGAATTACCACCTGCTGCCGTTCCAGCAGAATATCCTCCAGTCCCGCAGGACGAAGGTGCGCGGCGGCCTGCGCGTGATGCTCACCGTCGGCGGACGGCCGGCCTTGACGGAGAAGTCTCTGAGCAAAGAGGTTCTCTACAGAGACACCGACGACGTGTGGAATAAGCTGACGGAGATGCCGGCTAAGAGCTTCAACCAGTGCGTGGCCGTCTTGGATGGCTTCCTGTATGTGGCGGGAGGCGAAGACCAGAACGACGCTAGGAACCAGGCTAAGCACGCTGTTAGTAACTTCTGCCGGTGAGCGAGCCATTTATTATTTATGTTTTACTGATGTGTGTTCGTTCTGGCATAGCCTATACTCTTCGTACTCTCTCTCTTCGTACTCTCTGCTCTTCGCAACACGAGGGCAACCAGCAGTAACTGCGAGTAGTGAAATATATAAAAAATAAAAAAAAATTACCTTCTGTTTCACCAAAGTTATTTTTTTTACAAAGTAGATAGTGTACTATTATTATATTATATACATGTTTCTCCATTTCACCACTCTTGCAGTTACTGCTGTTTGTCCTCGTGTTGCGAAGAGCAAAAAAAGTTCAGTTTTTAATAAGGATGCTCGATATTGGCTTTTTTACCGATACCGATATACCGATATTGTCCAACTCTTAATTTCCGATACCGATACCGATATATGCAGGGTCCCCCCCCCCCCCCCCCCCCCCCCAATTTCTTTTTATAATTTCAGGTAATTAACATTACATATCTCTTGTTGTGGAATTAACACAACATTATGCATACTTTTGACAATAAATAAAATCTGAATTTGTTCTTACTTGCTTGCCTGGGTAAATAAAGGTTATAGAAATGTAAAAAAATATATATATAATAATAATATCGGACATCCCTAGTTTTTAACCAACACGATCGTGTTTCTTCCTGCAGCTACGACCCCCGCTTCAACACTTGGATCCACCTCAGCAACATGACCCAGAAGCGGACCCACTTCAGCCTCAACACCTTCAACGGCCTCCTGTTCGCCGTGGGCGGCCGCAACACCGAGGGCTGCCAGGCTTCCATGGAGTGCTACGTGCCCTCGACCAACCAGTGGCAGATGAAGGCTCCCATGGAGGTGGCACGCTGCTGCCACGCCAGCACCGTCATCGACGGCAAGATCCTGGTGTCCGGCGGGTACATCAACAACGCCTACTCCCGGGTCGTGTGCTCCTACGACCCTTCCACCGACAGCTGGCAGGATAAGAACAGCCTGAGCTCCCCGAGAGGCTGGCACTCGGCCGCCACCGTGGGAGACCGCGCCTACGTCGTCGGCGGCAGCCAGCTGGGCGGTCGCGGGGAGAGGGTGGATGTCTTGGCGGTCGAATGTTACAATCCTCACAGCGGGCAGTGGGGCAACGTCACGCCGCTCCACACGGGGGTGAGCACCGCGGGCGTCGCCACCTTGAACAGCAAGGTCTACCTCTTGGGAGGCTGGAACGAGATCGAGAAGAAGTACAAGAAATGCATTCAGGTTTACAACCCCGATCTCAACGAATGGACTGAGGACGACGAGTTGCCAGAGGCCACCGTCGGCATCTCGTGCTGCATCATCACTCTGCCCACGCGGAAAGCGACGGCGCGAGAGTCTAGGGCGAGTTCGGTTTCCTCGGCGCCAGTCAGCATGTAGAGTATTTATTTACATTATGTCGTTAAATGTCCTCAAAATTCTAAGTCTTGGTACCCCTTTAAGGTCTGAGATGAACAATTCTGTCATGTTCCCCCATTAACCGTCTCAGTTGATCAGAAAATGTATTGAATACACAGAATACACCAACATTGGGATATAATCGGGTCATCCGGTTGATGTGTTTTTGTTTATTCAAACCACTTTCAAAACTCAGGCAACCGTTGAGGTTTTTAAAAGCGATATATAAATTCAGAAACCTCCATGGGAAGTTTCAGTTGATAATTAAAGGGAACACTGGTGGTGAAAATGATTAGGTCTGACTTCACGTGTGTCAAATTATCATTATGATGGAGACATACTGTACGTGCCAGGCTTAGAGAAAATCGGAACACGCAAAAAAAAACAATGTCATGGTCATTATTATGCCTTTTGGGGTCCAATTTAGTTTTGATCATTTTACGAGGCCTATATTATACAGTCCACGATTTGTTAAGACACACGTGCGAAATCCATGCTTAATGTAGAACTTATGTTGTAATGTACTGCGACTGTCTGTATACCGCTCAGTGGCATGGAACTGAATACACCGGTGTTGTCTGACGACAGGTGGGAAATCATCTGTGACTATATCCTGTGGTACAGGTGCGATATATAAAACAACTGTGATTTTCAAATACTTGAATAAGGTCAATTCTGCTGTCCGGGTATTTTGAATAATATAACCCCACAACCAAATTCATAGTGGTAATGCGTTTTGGATGAGGAATGGTAAAAGTCGTTGCTGGAATAAGAAACGGTACATACTGAAATGACACACAGTAGATCTACGGCACCTGCCAGGAGTAGGGGCTTTTGATGAATAGGACTTTGTATTTTAAACACTACACATAAGCAGTGCTAACTGTGCCATAACACAGGGTTACTATTCCTCTATACGCATTTATGTACAGTAATAATCTTGAATCGGGAGGCACCGTGTGTTTGTCAAGAACGCTGTTGGTTTGAAGGAATGGGCTATGTTGGGAAAACGCTGGAATGGTGCGGGCCGAATGGGGTCATCGTTTTTGTAAAAAGAAAAAGTGAATTTTGGGAATAAGCTATCAGCCTGAGCTGTCATGGGAGTGGAAACTCAAGACTTCCCCCGACTACTCACGTTTCTTATTGTTTAATTTTGTTTGTTTGTTTCTAAATTAAAGACTTGGAAGTGTATACGTCATGGATCTGCAATTATTTATTAAAAACCTGATGCAAAAAATCACTTGTTTACTGGCACACTTGTTTTCCAATCTCTGGTAAAAGGACACTACACAAAGGGGAGCTCCAGTAGCTCACCACGTACCGCGAGTGCTATTTCAGCGCCGTGGACAACCGCGCTCGCGCGGATCTGGGGCTGAGCGCGTTCGAATCCCGGACGGCAGCCGTGCCTTTCCCAGAGTGTCTTCCCCCCCATCTGAACCCTTTCAGCCTGCTTCTGTCGGTCGAACTTGACCAAGTATGAGTGCGATGAAAAAGCGATAAACGCTAAAAAGAACCAGCTGACTGGTCAAAAGTAAAAAAAAAAAAAAAGAAAAAAAAGGACACTACACTCGGGCGCCCGTGAGACACACACCACGTCGTACCACGTCGCAACGCGGCCGTCCCAGGTTCGACTCCCGGACCCGGCGAACCCTTGCCGAATGTCTTCCCCCGTCTATCTCCCATTCTCCCTCTCTCTCTCGCTCTACCAGACTGCCCGGTAGTAAAAACCAATAAAAACCTACCAAAAACATAATAAAAAAAAAAAAGGGACACTACACTTTACAATCCTCTTTTCCTAATGCGGTTTATGTTTGGCTTTGGTACAGTGAAAGATATGACTTCTGATAAATAAATTAAAATGCTCTACTGTGCATACAGTAAATGGTTCATTGTTTTTTTGAGAAAGAGATTAGTTTAGAGTGTTGCTCCCTTTAGTGGTGAATTCTGCCTTTTAGAATTCTGATTGAATGGACCAGTGGGCTAAATAAAGATGGCCTCCTTTGTTGTCTTTACGCGTGTCATAAGTTTGGACAGAGAAAAAATGGCTTGAACTTTGACCCATGTGGTGTAGGCTAGAAGGCCTGGATAATCTGATAGTCCACCTGGTCCGTTTTGTTTTCTTGGTGCATTGTCTGTGAGGACTGGGAGTTATAACGCAAAAATATCTACACCTTTGACATTAATTAAAGATCTACAAATGGTGCACTGGAGCTCCTTGTGTATAGCGTGATAGCATCCAAGGGTTTGATAGTGTTAGGGTATCTGAAAGACACTGGAGCTATTTATTTGGTCTGTGTTGGTGTTGCCCTCCCCCCTGTGGTATGCTGGGGGGGGGGGGGGGGGGGGGGGGGAAACCAACACAGACAAAATAAATAAACTGGTCAATAAAGCAAGCTCTGTGGTGGGAGCGGACCTGGACAGTCTGGAGGTGGTGGCAGAGGGGAGGACGAGGAGGAAGCTGTACGCTATCCTTGAAAACCCCTGCCACCCCCTCCATGATGAGCTGACCACAATGTGGTCCACGTTTAGCCACAGACTTATCCCAGAGGGGGTACCTGGGGTCATGTGCTACACTGTAAAACATTTTTAATATTAACTTACATTTCTCCAGTAATATCAACCTAAATCTCTCCAGTAATCTCTCCAGTAATATAAACGTAACTCTCTCCAGTAATATCAACTTATATTTCTCCAGTAAAATCGAGTAGTAGATTGTTGAGATCAGAGGCTCTGTGTAGGATTGTTAGTAACTGTCTAACTGTACATATGGCTGTTTACACTAGTAACTGTTTACCTGCATATATAATTGTCTCCACCTGTGATTGCCTAGTTGCATATATATCTGTTCCCACTGGAGGGCGCTCTAGGCGGAGCCACCCAGGTACTCTACCTTATGGCAACTATAAAAGCAAACTCTCCCCCAATGTCTCTCAGAGAGAGAAGACTTGTGTTACTGCTGCTTACCATGTGAATAAAGACAAGTCACGCCAGTTCAGGCTCAAGATAGAAACCATGCCTCTTGACCACATTATTGTCGCCCTATGGCTGAGTTCTGTTAACATAGATTTTCAACTAAAGTCAACTTAACTTAAGTAAGTAGTTAATACAAAGATGTATTTAGTTGCTTGATCTATTCTATTCTGATCCAAAATGTTGCCTTGATTCTTTTAAGTAGATCAAGCACAATATTCGTATTATGCTTGGATTCGTATAGTGCGTGCTTTGCATTGTGATGGCTTTGCTGTTAAGGTCTGAGAGGTTGGGGATGCATGGGAAGGCCAAGCATTTTGGAGGCATTTGTGTGTGATGCGTATGAGTTTGTTCCTCTTGGAGGCAGGTAACAGTAGAGGAGAATGGGCTGAATTATCCTTTCCTCGAGAGAAACAACAGAAAGTGCTTTGAGGTAGGAACAGGGCACCACCACCAGGCTAGCAGCAGCCACCCAGGCTCCACCAGCCAGGCAACATCAGCCTTCACCAGGCCAGCAGCAGCCATACCAGGCACCAGGCTTCACCAGGCCACCAGCAGCCATCAAACACAAGGCTCTACTAGGCCAGCAGCAGCCAGGCACCATCAGGCTTCACCAGGCCAGCAGCAGCCATACCAGGCACCATCAGGCTTCACCAGGCCACCAGCAGCCATCAAACACAAGGCTCTACCAGGCCAGCAGCAGCCATCAAACACAAGGCTCTACTAGGCCAGCAGCAGCCATCAAACACAAGGCTCTACCAGGCCACCAGCAGCCATCAAACACAAGGCTCTACCAGGCCAGCAGCAGCCATCAAACACAAGGCTCTACTAGGCCAGCAGCAGCCATCAAACACAAGGCTCTACCAGGCCAGCAGCAGCCATCAAACACAAGGCTCTACTAGGCCAGCAGCAGCCATCAAACACAAGGCTCTACCAGGCCAGCAGCAGCCATCAAACACAAGGCTCTACTAGGCCAGCAGCAGCCATCAAACACAAGGCTCTACCAGGCCACCAGCAGCCATCAAACACAAGGCTCTACCAGGCCAGCAGCAGCCATCAAACACAAGGCTCTACTAGGCCAGCAGCAGCCATCAAACACAAGGCTCTACCAGGCCAGCAGCAGCCATCAAACACAAGGCTCTACTAGGCCAGCAGCAGCCATCAAACACAAGGCTCTACCAGGCCACGTGAATACTTTACCCAAGGCAGTTGTCCTTCCGCGTTCGGTTTGCGCGCCCTGATTGGCCTCTCGGCGGCCAATCGCGTTAGCCCTACTACTCGCTCAATATACTATCACTTCAGTTCCACAGCCCCATTTCCTCGTATTGAGAGATGAAAACAATACGTTATTTATATTGATTGATTGATTGATTGATTGAAACGTTTATTAACAGATTTCAGAATGGGTACAGTACAGTACGGCTCAATACATACAATTGTTAAGGGGATGCAGACCAGAGAAAGACTTTCGTCTTGTTTACATCAGGGTCCCCCATTTTCAATTCATCGTAACATATATGACACACACGACATACAGATAGACAGTACTGCTACATCTATACATTTATGACATACCAGATTTGCAAATACAGTACTGTTTGTGATACAAAAAGTGTCCAGAAAAAGAGTGTATATACATTTGACGTAGAAACTGTACATTGGAGGAGGCTGGGTTGATGTGATGTCGATTGATATGAATAGCGCGTTGCGTTAATAGAGAGGCGAAAACAATACGACGTTAACTGAAAGCTGATGCACGGCGCTTGAGTGATAGTAGTGTATTGAGCGAGTAGTTAGGCGATAGTAGGGCTAACGCGATTGGGCGCTGAGAGGCCAATCAGGGGGCGCGCAAACCAAACGCGGAAGGACAACTGCCTTGGGTAAAGTATTCACGCTACCAGGCCAGCAGCAGCCGGCTGCCTACCACCTAGGCTGGGCCTTCAGCAGATGTTGGGGTTCATCTTCAGCCCGTGATGATCCATATGCGCATCATTGTGTTTTGTTTGGGCGAGACCTCTTGCTTTCTGCTTCACTGAATCACTGTAGTAACTGTAAATATGTCACGTATAGAGGAAATAGAAGTGATGAAGACGCTGTTACTATTACAATTAGGGATGCCCTATATTATCGGCCTACCGATATTATCGGCCGATATCGGCATTAAAATGTGATATCGGAAAATATCTGTATCGGTTTAAAAAAAAAAAAAAAAAAAAAATTACATTTATTTAACCTTTATTTACCCAGGCAAGCAAGTAAGAACAAATTCAGATTTTATTTATTGTCAAAAGTATGCATAATGTTGTGTAAATTCCACAACAAGAGATATGTTAATTACCTGAAATTATAAAAAATGTTGGGGGGGGGGGAAACAACGCATATATCGGTATCGGTTGATATCGGTTGATATCGGTATCGGAAATTAAGAGTTGGACAATATCGGTATATCAGTATCGGTAAAAAAGCCAATATCGAGCATCCCTAATTACAATGGTTTATGAACTGCTTGAACAACAAAAACTGTTCTACAAAGATCTCATACAGCAGCGAGAAAATTATTACAAATCATTCCTGCAATTGATTGTTGACTCCACACACGTGCGAGTTGACAACTTGATGAAAGATCTACTCAATGTTTCCAAAGATGTTCAAGACCTCAAATCTAGTCGGCAGTTCTCCCAGGCAAATGTGGATGATTTGAAGTCTGCTAAACAAGATGATTTGAATAAATGGCAACAGATATTTTTTTGTGTCTACTTTTTCTCCCCATTTTCAATTTTTCTCCCTTCCCCAATTTCGTATCGTCCAATTGTACCCTCCCCTGTCTCGAACGCTGTTAGGCCACGCCTCCCACTGGCCGGCTGCAATGTGGACGAAGCCTTGCATCACGAGTCCCCTCCGGTACACGAGGAGGCAGCCGTCGCATCTTTTCACCTGAACAGCGCGATCTCTCAGCGGCGGGGGTCTGCGTGGGAGGGACACGCCGCCCTCGCCGCTTCCTGATTCTACTGTGCAGGCGCACCAACCGACCTGTAGGAGTCGCTGTCCACAACGTCCGATCCCCACCCACCAGCTTCCCGTCCCCTAATACTGCCAATTGTATTAGTGTGAACGACCAGCCAAGCCGGTAGCAACACCGAGAGCTGGGCTCGAACCCAGCACCTTGCCCACTGCGCCACCTAGCCGCCCCGGCTAAATGGCAACAGATATTGAATAACATCGCCACAATGCAATCTGAAATGGTCAGTCTTTCCTCCAAAACAGATGACCTTGACAAGCAGTCTAGGCGCAACAATCTTGTTTTTGATGGTTTACCAGATGATAAATCTGAAACTTGGAATGACTCCGAAAAAAAGGTCAGGAAAGTACTTACTGACCATCTCAAAATAAATGCTACTCAAATCGAATGAGGACTACACTGAGAGTGTCAGTTTTGTGGTATATAATCCAGAGTATATAATCCAGAGTAATAAGAAAAAATTAAAAATAATAAGCAGGAAGTCATTTGCGTGAAGAAAGCTAGAGGCCTTTGGGAAGTGTCGTTTTGAAAAATTCCAACGCTCATTGAAAGCTCTGGATGTTCTCTTCTCAAAATGACTACATTTTCCATCATTCAGCGCGGGCCGCTTATTCAAAATGGCGGATCACATTAACCTATTGGTAAACAAACGTATTGATGAAAATATACATTATAACTGCTGTTGTGACATGGTTATGATGTTTATTCTTGAATACGTTTGAAAATAAAAACGATAATTATGTCAGACAGTCTGGCGAGCTTGATTTATGACGTGATGTCATTTGCGGTCCGGCCCCGGACGGAAGAGGTTAACTATACACACCAGGTACCAATGAGTGCAATCAATCAGGGCAGATAGACAGGTAATTACCATCGGGTAACACTAGGGGGCGTTTGCTCCCAGAGGAGAGCAAAACCCCAAACGTTACAACTCCAGGATTTAAATAGATGGTCGAACCTTCCCAAGTCATTATTTACAAGCCCGAGCATCCATAGTTAAAATGAACGTACCGCCCCAGGATAAACTTTGTTCGCTCAATGCTCCCCTTACCCCCCCCCAATCGACCACTGGCGCAAGATACAAACTATGATATCTAAATTTATTTGGAACAACAAACGTCCAAGAATCAAAATAACCACCACTCAACGTAGGAAACCGAGGAGATGGGGGTTTAGCAATCCCTGATTTTAAATTATACTTCTGGTCCTTCTCGCTGAGACCCCTGATGGGCCGGTTTGATCCTGAAATTGCTCTGTCGTGGCGTACCTTATAGAGGAAGCAGCAGTCTTTCCGCAAAGATTACAATTTAAGATATAGTACACTCCAACACCCCTATATCAAAATGTCAATTACAATATATGGCCCTGTGCTGTCAAGTGCCCTTGGCACCTCGACTCTCCAATATTTCATAACCAACAACTACTATACTTGTTGAAAGGAGTTCACACCCTGGGGGATATTTATGATAAAAACGGCCTTCGTGCGTTTCAGGACCTAAGAGATTTTTATTACCTCCCCGGCGTATATCATTCTTCCTCTACTTACAACTAAGGTCGGCGCATGGGGTTCCGTGGGCTCAAACACTACACCCACACCCCTTTATTAAGCTTATCAGAGACAGAACAACCTCTGGAGGGTTTGTTTCAGATTTCTATACACTCTTAATCAAATCCACATGTAAAAATTAAAATCTATCACTAGATTATAGTCTGGCGAGGGGACATCCCAGAATTAGACCCTGAGTTTGACTGGGATGATATTTGGTCTAATGTTACATTAGCTTCTCGTAACCCTATAATCACCAGCAAATACATCTTAATTATATCCATAGGACAGAAGAAATGTCTTTTGTGGTGTCTATGATAGTACTGTCCTGTGATGTCTTGTGTGTTATTGTTGTTACTGTATTGTGTTGTGTTTTGTTACATGTGAAAATTAAAAATGGAAAATAAAAATGTTATATAAAAAAAAAAGTGCTTTGAGGTTTTGACATTAAAGGAACATGCCAACATTACCATCTTCTCCAGAGTCGAACAAGAAGATAGATACCAATTTCCTCTTTGTGCGTTCAGTAGAAAGCTATCCAGCTTAGCGCAAAAATTAATGGAAGTGGATACGGACCATTAGCCTAGCTTAAAACTCCATGAGAGGTGTTTTTGGACAACAGCTGTTTAATTATTCACACCACATGAGAGAGTAATGATGAATAGAATTATGGGAGAGAGCTTGTTTGTTTCCCGTGCTTCTCTTGGTGCCTTTACAACTGAAGTGCAATGTTATGCTCAGCCACAACATGTCACCAAAGACCAGGTTTACATTCTCTGATGTATTAGTGAATCACAAAAAAACACACACAAGCATTTGTGGAGAATGAAGAATGTAAACAGAGTTATTAAAAAAAGAAAGAAAAAAAGTGGTTAGGGTCCATGGCACTTCAATTCATGTTGGTGTGTGTGGTGTGTGCAGGGGCGTAGCTGTAGATTCTGGGCCCCATGAAAGAAGACATTTGTGGGCCCCCAATCCATGCGAGCGTGCGTTAGTGCGCGAAAAAAAATGTTGGGCCATTTATTTATTGATGAAAACGCATAATATGGTTTTTACCTATACATTCGGATCAGCAGTTCAGCACCTGGGTGGGTGAGCCTATAGTAAAGGATGTCGCATTGCGTTCAACCTCCACCGGTTCAGAGTAGTTCCTGCGCCCTGGGGGGGGGCCCTGAGCCATCGGGCTTGTATCTCATCCTGTATACTAGCGCTTGTAGTCCTCTGCCTCTTTGTTCTTAGTTATATTTACTACTTTAATTTCATAAATGTAATTGAGGTTACAAATCAGCTGTGACTTTGTAAACAACAATTAAGAAATAACCAATTTCAGGGCAAGAAAGCAGATGCTGGATACAAGTTGAAAGTCAATGGCTTCAGGTTTTCAGTCGATTTATTCAGCAGGGCATCAGTGGTAGAATACAGCAAATTCACAGGATACAAAATAATCTCTCAGTGACACGGACAGTTTGGTTCTGTCGTCTGTCCCCTGATGTCAAGATGTGTGGCTTATATGTGTTTCAACCGAATCTAAATGCTGTGATGTGATTCGCTTATCACTACCTGGGTAAACTGGTTTGGTCTCTGGCTGAGTGGGGGTGTCTGGGTGTGTGTGAGTCTCTGGGATGGGGGTTTCTGTCATTCAAATGTTAACGACATTATACCTGGTGTGTGAGTCTTAATCTGTCACATGGATTAGTGTGTGTCTCTCTCGTTCATCAGGTTTACAACAAAACTGGTTCCTGGGTTTCAAGTTTCAAGTTTCAAGTTTCTTTAATAGTTGTCATACAGAAGTACAGAATACTTTCATACAAAATGCTTCTTACTGTTACGCTCCAGAGACTGTGCTAGACAAGATAGTATCAAATAACATAGTATAGCATGTAATTTAGAAGAAGAAAATGAGGTCACAGTGTTCGGTATAGACATATGTACAATGTTCTGAGTTACCATATAATATACAATACTATGCAGTGTACTAATGTATCTGCGTCACTTCCTCTCTATGAGCTTGTGACGTTGAACTTGACCGGACAAGCAAGAGAGCGGACGTACACACAGCGTTGCTCTCGTTAACGTTATAGTTTGACGGTGACCAAGTATGTAAAGTGGCTTACCAAGCGGACATTATACCACCAAGAGAGAGTGAGTTTAGTACCCAGCTAATTTGATGTTTAGTAAACGTCTGGGATTAGCATATTACAGCAGACTATAGTATTCCCCATCTATCGTTACCAGTTAGCCGAAGCTAGCTAGCTCGGCGCTAATACCTAAAGTAGCTTCGGCTCATGCTTCGATAGCTGCTCTATACTGGACATATCAGTCGATATATAACACAGACCAGAGAACATTTAGATAAGGTCTGTGTCGCTGTAAAAGGAGTAAAGGACACAACTAGTCCTAAGCAGTAGCCTGTGGTACAGAGGGGACCAGCGTGTCTGCAGCAGCTGTCGGCGTGCGCCGTGCAGCACCACGGAGCGGAGCGAGACACTCGGACCACCACAGCGGAGCATCTGGTCTGCAGGAGCAGACTGGGGGCGCCTATTGGACCGGGCAGCGTCTTCCCGCCCTCATCAACACGCAGCGGTCTACTACTCCTCATCACCTCCATCTCTCTCATCCTGCAGAGGGAATTGTTCCTCTGTCACAGTGGTAACCGCGGCAACTTGGCCAGAACACTTTATTAGAACTATTTGGGCGCCCATCTAAATTTAGTAATAGTATTTAATTAGGCTTTGTGTAATGTGATAACAATATTTTGTATGTATCTTTTTCCCCTTTTTTGCTTATATAAAAGCATTATGTTTCAAACAGTTTCCTCGCTCTTTCTAGTTTAGGTGACTCCATTTTAAGTTATTCACTCAGTTGTGTATTTGGTACAATTAGTTTAAGAGTTAAGGCATCCTACCACACCCCCTAAGGTGATAATTATATACAGTCCTCTAAGCTCCCGCACAACTTACTTACTCTCTCTCCGGAGCGCAAGTTGCGCTGATCTGTTGTTGTCGCTCCTATCGGGATTGATTGAGGGTTTGTTTGTGTATGTGTGTAGGGAAGGGGTGGGGTGGTGTATGTGACAAGAGATTAGTGGGGGAGGGCACTGAGGTACAGTATAGTGTTGACTCCCCTCACTCCTTTTTGGAAAAACGCCCATACATACTATTACATAAAGATGTGTAAAACACTCTCTTTTTTATATTGTTATTGACTTTGGACATGTTCTATGTAAGACTTCAGGCTATGGCCCCAGCAGTGTTTTCAACAAATAACTATAAAGTATAGATATGCAGGCATCTGTTTGCAAAATAATAACTTTTATTTCAGTGTGTTCAAACCTCTGTAACTCTATGACAATTGCACTGTTTCTTTTCAAAAGAGGCCAGACTTGTACATCTGCTACAAATGGTTCCAGAATAGTGTCAAATTTACGTTCAGTATATGCATTTGACTGACGTTTTATGCAAAATGTGCAGGACTGTCAAGAGATTAAGTTGTAGCATGAGGACTAAACTGAGGGACCCAGAAACTCTCGCAAGAGTCAGAGTACGAGATTAGCAGATCATAATCCATGTACTCCTAGTCTCCTACCTTTCACCTAGACGAGTCTCAGGCAGGCCAACGTTTCTGACTTTGGGAGAGAATGGCTGTTCACATATTGACTTTATATTGATATTAAACCTTCCTTGGCTGATGGATACCATAACATTTTGGAATTCAGGGTGTTCCCCTTTAAGACCAAGACCATGGCTTCACCAAGCTATCCAGGTGATGCAACATTGCAATGTCATCGTTACAAAAACGGTTCCTTTTGTCGGGCAATCCACCTGCCAGAGGGAGGAGCGCGGGGAACAACGCTGAGTCATTACATCACATGTTCTCCACATGACCATGTCACAGTTCACCTGGTTCTTAGACTAGTCCCAGGCAGGCCAAAGACAAAACATGATCTATCTGCCATCTATTGAATGGAATTAGAACCATATAGTTGCTTCTGTATTACTGAGAAAATAGATAGACCTGTCTCCACAACCGGCTGAGTTGGTTGCCATTGTCAAGGCTTTTGTGTTCTGTTGTGTTGCTAGGCTGCACCCTACACTGACTGGCCTATACAAAGGTATAGGTGTGTAAATGTCTATATGACCTTTAACAAAGTGAAGATTACGACAGTAATGATGACATTGCAATGTTGCAATGCACAGGTGGGGTTGGGTGGGGCGGGGGAAACTGTACATTGGAGGTGGTTGGGTGGGTGGGGTGGTTGGGTAGGCGGGGTGGGGGGGGGGGTAACTGTACATTGGATTATCGACAAAACCTTACTTGGTCCCAAGAAGAGGGTCTCGTGTATTATTGGGTTAGGAGTCGGACATTTTACTGTACATTGGAGGGGGTTGGGTTACAGGGGCCAGTTTCGAATTGCAGTCTCCCGAAGGTGCTCTTTGAGAGTGGTTTTGAAAGTGGGTAGCGATTCACATTCCTTTACAGCTGTGGGTAGGGCGTTCCACATTGATGTGGCATAATTGCGAAAACGTGTTTAGTCCCTTGTTTGAGCCGAATCTGGGTTTAACATGATTTGTGGAGCTCCCTCTGGTGTTGTGATCGTGGTATTCACTGACCTTTGGGAAGTATTTTGACATGTACATGGGTACCTTAGTGGTGTACTGTAGTGTATCTTGTAGACCAGGCCCATTGCAAGTTGCTGTACTCTGTCGTCTACTCTAAGCCATCCTAGGTTGTCAAAGTGGGCAGGGGTGAGGTGGGTTCTAGGGGTAAGGTCAAGCAGTAGTCTGACCAGTTTGTTTTGGGATGTTTGTAATTTAGTTTTTAGCGCCTTTGAGGTGCTTTGGTACCATGAGGTGCAAGCATAGTCGTAGTACCCTTGAATGAGTGCTCCTGCCAGAGTCTTCAGTACTTGTGGACCCAGATCGATCAGCTTGTCAACCAGTCTGGTGGGGACTATGATGTGGAAAGCTGAACTATAGTCAAGGCAGACAAACTAGACAAATCTCATGTGGGTATAAAAAGTCTGTAGGTAGGTGGGTTGGATGGCGGGAGTGGGTGGTCTCTCCTATGGTGTTCTAAGCTGCTGAGCTTCGCCTAATTGTATGGATGTATATACAGTATATATATACACACACGTTTTTTCCTTTTCTTTTTATATTATTTATACTATACTGCTTTATTGATTAATTTAATTTGATTTAAATGTCTTGACATTATTGTTATTGAAGTACTGTCCTGTGATGTCTTGTGTATTATTATTATATTACTACTGTATTGTGTTGTGTCTTGTTACATGTGGAAATAAGAAAATAAAAAATGTGATCACAAAAAAAAAAAGTCTGTAGCTAGGTCTACAAAATGAGTCTCCCTTTCATTGTCTATGGAGCAGCTCCAGACTTTATACCCGATGACAGCAGGTTTGAGACTGACTTCTCTGCTTTCTGACTTTGGGAGAGAGTGCATGGCTGTTCACTCATGTTGACTTTATATTGATATTAAACTTTCCTTGGCCATGGATATCACATATCATTCGTTTTATTCGTACAGTATGGCTGCGTGTTCATCGAGCTATCCAAGTGATGTAACATTGCAATGTCATCGTTGCAAAAGGGTTCCCTTTGTTGGGACTTCTGAGACGCTTACTTATCATCTATCCACCCACCTGCCAGAGGGAGGGGCACGGGGAACAATGGCGAGTCGTCACATGACGAGCAAATTTTTACGTCAAATGTGTATACTCTCTTTTCTGGACTCTTTTTGTATCACAAACAGTACTGTATTTGCAAATCTGGTATGTCATAAATGTATAGATGTAGCAGTAGCCTACTGTCTATCTGTATGTCACGTATGTCATATGTCCTGATGAATTGAAAATGGGGGACCCTGATGTAAACAAGACGAAAGTCTTTCTCTGGTCTGCATCCCCTTAACAATTGTGTGTATTGAGCCGTACTGTATTGTACCCATTCTGCAATCTGTTAATAACGTTTTCAATCAATCAATCAATCAATCAATCAATCAATTCTCAAACCCACAGTTCAAGCTTCACTGTAATTTCCAACATGGCCACTCACATTGTATTTAATTTAATTGAATTTCAAACCTTTATTCATACTCAACTGAGGTTCCCCCCTCATTTACAGTTATGTTGAGTTTACATACAGAGATAATGGACGTTAATGTTGTTTTTAAGAGTACATTTGAATGTATATCAGCCATTGTAAACTGTCTCTGTGGGTTGTAGTTAATGCAAGAGAAATTGCAAGAAAAGTTTAGTGTGAGGCTGTGAACATCTATGTTGTCCCGGCTTTCGTACAGCACTACCTGTATCATGTCATGTATGTCATATATGATGAATTGAAAATGGGGGACCCATATGTAAACAACTAACAAGACGAAAGTCTTTATCTGGTCTGCATCCCCTTAACAATTATGTGTATTGAGCTGTACTGTATATTGTACCCATTCTGCAATATGTTAAATAAAGTTTTCATTCATTCATACTGTAGTGTTCATTATTCATAGGTCGCAGATGGGGCGTTTCGCACTCAACTCCCCCCCCCCCCCCCCCCCCCCCCCCCCCCCCGCGCGCTCACAAACGAACGCATCATGAACATGACGTGCTCCGCATGACAGCGTCACGTCACGTGTGTTCACACCAGACATTAATGTGTGACTATAAAGCTGGGAACGAGGTTACTGAGAGCATAGATATATCTATGAGAGAGCTAGCAGGGTCTCCTCGCGCAGTCGCACTGTAGCAGAGCTGGCAGCAGGGTCTCCTCGCGCAGTCGCACTGTGACAGAGCTGGCAGCAGGGTCTCCTCGCGCAGTCGCACTGTAGCAGAGCTGGCAGCAGGATCTCCTCGCGCAGTCGCACTGTAGCAGAGCTGGCAGCAGGGTCTCCTCGCGCAGTCGCACTGTAGCAGAGCTGGCAGCAGGGTCTCCTCGCGCCGCAGTCCACACTCGGTCGGTACCCGTGCTGGTGGTGACTGTCTACACACACCGCCGAACTCTCGGGAAAGAATTTGATAACAAACACCGAAGTATCGACTCACTTCGTTCCCCTAAAAGGATAAAGTAATTTCAACACGGGGAAATATAAGACACTTGCCTGGCTGTCTCTTGTTCTTTTTATGTATAAAGGTTTTTTTGTTTTAACTAGCTAACTTGGCTAAGCTAACGTCCAGGCCAAGCAAGCAAGTGCAACAATATAGCCCCAGCCAGCTAGTAAGAGACCGTCACCACGCCGCCGGGTCAGCCCGCACGTCGGTCCTCATCATGGGCTTGCTGTCACAAGGCTCCCCGCTGAGCTGGGAAGAGACCAAGCGGTACGCCGACCATGTGAGGAAACATGGCATCCTGCAGTTCCTCAACATCTATAATAAGGTGAAGGAGCGCCAGAAGGACGTGTTGAAATGGGGCGATGAGGTAAGGAATCATCATGGATTTTTTTTTCTTTCTTCAAATTATTATTACCATATTTCTTTTGTGTGTCACTGAGATAATATCCATGATGGACCGTGGTGGTGCTTGTGCAGGTGCATGATGCATGATGCAATGATGCATCAGTACTGTCTATCTGTATGTCATAAATGTCATATATTTCCTGATGAATTGAAAATGGGGGGACCCTGATGTAAACAAGACGAAAGTCTTTCTCTGGTCTGCATCCCCATAACAATTGTGTGTGTATTGAGCTGTACTGTACTACTGTACCCTATTCTGCAATCTGTTAATACAGTTTTCAATCAATCAATTCAATCATGATCACTATTTAAAAGGGCGTTATAACTACTACATCTGCACTTTTTTTGTGTGTAATCATCAGTGCAATTGATACTCCACGATTATTTCTATTTCATTCATTAGGTTGTGATGCTTTTTTATTAGTATTTTAAACATTTATTTTGTATTTTTTATTTTGTATACGAAGTGGCGTATGTCACATAAGTTTACTATCATCATCAGACTATCCAGCCATAAATCTGGTGGTTTAACACAAGAACTCTGCTGCTAACTCATTTACTTATCTGTTCATAGTTTTGCAAACCAAAATAGACTTGGGGATCACATGACAGTTTGATTCCGGAAGAGTTTTGCCTATGCTCTCTACTACGAGGACTTTATGAACAGCCAATGTACAGTTTCTTCCCCTTCGGATGTATATATTTTCTTATTTTGTATGATCTCTTTTTACTACACAGTTCTGTATGTCTTGTATGTATGTCATAAATGTCCTATTGAATTGAAAATGGGGGACCCCGATGTAAACAAGACTAAAGTATTTGTCTGGTCTGCATCCTCTTAGCAGTTGTTGTGTATTGAGCCGTACTGTATTGTACCCATTCTGCAATCTGTTAATAAAGTTTTCAATCAATCAATCTGGGTTTATCCAATTGTTACCGGTAATTCAATTGGATAAAGGTTTGATGATGATTTTTTTTTAAATTGAAATATGAGAGAGAAACCTAATCGCACCAAGAGCACAATTACTACAATTTCCATCATACATTTCAAGACCGGTCTTTAACACATTAACTGCCACGCTTCTATCCATCAATGTATGATCACTGCCACCAGTCTAAGCCTATGGAGATGTTCACCTTCTTTGCAGGGCTATAACTTTTTAAATTGTATTGCTAAATTGACATTACTATGGCCCATTCAACATCGATTATCTATCGTTCAGGATGTAGGAACGTTATACTTTTTCATTCATAGATTCATACGAAAATACCGTCTAGAATATAAATATGTTTTTATCGTTTTCTGCAGTAATTCCTAGAACGTGAGTTATAGGCATAAACGCATATATAGATTATCAACTGCCGTTTGTTGCCGATACACGTTATATTAAAAATTTCAACTGTACATGATCCTAAACGTTATGACTGATCATGCGCGGATGAACGGGGGGGGGGGGGGGTCGTTTATAATTCCGTGATCGTCATTAAATGCTTTATGTAGTATGGGTGATATATTGATCAGAGCAGTTTGCATGAATAATAATAAACACTCACGCTGAAAATGACGTCAGCGTCCTCTTACCGTTCGCCGATGAGACTGGAGGAAAAAGATCCCACTTATTTGACGGTGATCTCCTAGATCCATTTCCGGTTTGTACTTTGTATAATCATAATTAACGCCCAAATCATATCGATTATTGAGTTATGGCAGCGATCCATGTATACGATGTGTGTCTAGAGTCCCGCAACAATATGTGAGTGCCGGACGCATTTGCCCGGTGTACCGGCAGTATTGAAGCGTTGCAGAGTTGTGCAGGCTCCCATTGCATCAGACCAGGCTCCGTGAGGGCATTCTGAATACCATGGCGAAAAAATGAAATATGATCTCAATAACGTCGTACGCCGTGGAATGGCAGAATTAGCATGACCTTGAAACACGTTGTACGACGGTTTTGGCGCAGGATGTGTTAATGAAGATTGCATTGCTGGGAAGATAATGTTCCCAAATCGAAATTGTCCAAACAAGACAGAATACACAATATGCATTTCAAACTCATCATTTCCCGACTCAAGATTGTTATCCGACAATGTGTTTTTTGTGTTTTTGGACGTCAATGTTCATACCAGCGTCAGAGGTGTTGTGACAATGCTTATGGGTATTGTAGTAGATGTCATGGAAATGAGTAAACATTATGATATAAAACATTGACCTTTTATTGGTAAGGTTGAAATAGCCTAATGCCCTAATCTATCCCTCCATCAATGATCATGAACTTACATGATGTGCTTTGGCCGTGATCAGGGAACAAATGTAACCTTTTGGCATTGCCTGGAGTTGCCTTTTGGGCATGTAGCACACAGCATATGATTCTCTGTCAGATGTGTTTGGATATATGGAAATACTTCGCTTGGTTTAGGACAGGTGAGGCACAGCAAGCACCTAGGTAGAGCGAGGGCATGACTCAGAAACCCTCGGTTCGTGTTTGTGCATTTACAAACTGCCAACAACATGTCGCCCACTTTGCATAGCATTCATAGACTATTGATACGGAAGAAATATGCCGTTCTATGAGCGGAGACTGAGAGACTTCCTGCAGACAGAGTAGAGGTCATGTAATTATTACAAATGGTAACTAACTGACTCTTTGGACTGACAATACGCATTAAAGTATTGGGTATATTGCTGTGCATTGTTTATTGCTGCTGCCATGCTCTTTAAGATGCGTTCTAAAAATAAATGTCCCTAATTCAGAAAGTTTGCTCCTAATTTCTTTACACGCCAAGGTGGCAGAGTTAGAGTAGCCTCCATAATTTACCGGCCAAGGAGGGAATCTACGGGAATCACCAGTTTCATCACGATACGATACGATATTGATTCTTTGGACAATGATATGATATTTTCCGATATCATGTAGCCGGTGTGATCTTACTGCGTTGTGTATTTGTCGATTCGACCCCTGTTAAGGGATCGCCCTGAGTGGGAGTTGAACCCCGATCTCCCGCGTTGCGGGCGGCATCACAGACCACTGTACCAAGAGGTGAATTCACTTCTTGCTACTGGGTCTGGATGCCTCTGGGGAGTGAGTTTACTTGCAGTACCGCTTAACGTCCACAGCCACTTCACTTACTGTACCTCGTGACTGTGGATAGACTGTGGTACCTCCGTTACACTCACCCCCCTAAACTCACTCCACCCAGGGCATCCGGGTCTAGCGGCACCACATGTAGCCGGTGTGATCTTGTCTGCGTTGTGTTAAGTCGATTCAACCCCTGTTAAGGGATCGCCCTGAGTGGGAGTTGAACCCCGGACGCCCGCATCGCGGGCGGCATCACAGACCACTAAGCAAGAAGTGAATTCACTTCTTGCTACTGGGTCTGGATGCCTCTGGGGAGTGAGTTTACTTGCAGTACCGCTTAACGTCCACAGCCACTTCACTTACTGTACCTCGTGACTGTGGATAGACTGCGGTACCTCCGTTACAATCAGAAAGTTTGCCACGATACGATACGATTCGATTCAGGTGGGATCAGAGGAAACGCTACAGGCTGCACTTGAATGTACAGACTGGGGTGTGTTCCGAGATAACACGGATAACATTAACGACTACACGGAGACAGTGCTGGACTTGTTTGTACTTTGGTGGAAGAAACAATCCCCACTACCACAATTAGAGTTTACCAAAACCAAAAGCCCTGGGTAGACAAATCCGTCCGTGAGGCTCTGAAAGCGTGCACCTCAGCCTACAACGCCGGGCTTGTGGCAGGCAACATGAATGACCACAAGGTGGCGATATGCAACGTGAGGAGGGCAGTGAAAGAAGAAAAGAGGCGCTACAGGGATAAAATTGAACTCCAATATGAACAGGCTGACTCTAGAGCTATGTGGCAGGGCCTCAGAACGATGACAGATTACAAAGGCACCTCTCTCAAGCTGAACAGTGACATCTCCTTAGCAAATGATCTCAATACCTTCTATGCGAGGTTTGAGGCTGGGAATAACAACACCAGCCTACAATCCACTGCAATTGAGGGGGGGACACTGCTGATGGAGACTCAGTGTTCAGGGTAACAGAACATGAGGTGAGGAGGACCTTTAAGAAAGTAAATCTTTTAAGAGAGTGAAGGCAGCAGGACCGGACGGCATCCCCGGCCGCGTCCTAAAAGTCTGTGCCGACCAACTGGCCCCGGTATTCACTCACATATTTAACCTGTCCTTGGAACAGGCTGTCATCCCCACCTGTCTGAAGAAGTCCACTATTATCCCTGTACCCAAAAAATCCAAGCCTGCTTGCCTCAACGACTACCGCCCTGTAGCTCTCACTTCCATAGCCATGAAGTGCTTTGAGAAGCTAGTAAAGGGCTACATCTGCTCCTCCCTCCCCATCAACCTGGACCCCCTGCAATTTGCATACCGCTCCAACAGGTCCACGGAGGACGCCATAGCCCATGTGCTGCACACAGCAGCATCACACCTGGACCAGAGGCAGGGGAACTGTGAGAATGCTGTTCATCGACTACAGCTCAGCATTCACATAGTCCCCTCCAAACTCATAGCCAAGCTCCTC
Organism: Notolepis coatsorum; assembly: GCF_963971535.1. Lineage (NCBI taxonomy): Eukaryota > Metazoa > Chordata > Actinopteri > Aulopiformes > Paralepididae > Notolepis > Notolepis coatsorum. Next base: position 143,866,563 of record NC_140173.1, read on the forward strand.
CTACACATTCTGTGCAATAGCACATACCACCAAAGTCACTGGCCCACTGTGTGCGTGTGTGTGTACTGTATCTGCGTGTGCAAAGGGGAATGGGACACAGACATTTGAACTATTAAGTGATTAATGCCTACTGTGGCAAAGTTGTAGCCAACAACTAGGCCTAATAAGAAAGGCAGTGACATTGAACAAAAAGGAGACACTCGCATTACCACCAGGGCCATCAGTAGAGGGGACTGTAAGGTGCCTTTTCGGTATACTACCTTTGCTAAAACTGTGTTCTCTGTTAAAGGTGGTAACTACTGGAATAGCCTACCAGTTGTGATTAGAGAGTGCCCCACATACTCCATGTTCAAGACCCATCTTAACAGTCACTTAACTTTAGCTTTTGCCCCTTTTATGCATACAATGCCTATGTATTGGCTAGTGTTGCTCTTCTAGAAAAATAATCCTTTCAGGGTTGCCTATTGAAATACTGTACACCTCCAGTACAGAAACATTGTTTATGAGTTTGCGTGTTCTGCCAATTACGTCACACCGCTTGCACCCACCTCTGCTGTTGATAACGCTAGCCAAGTTAGCGCATACACACATACACACACACACAGTGGGCCATTGACTTTGGTGTAGGGGTGTAACAATGCATCGATCCTAAGGGGAAAATTCAACTGCATCGATTTGAAAATGTTAGAATCGATTATCGCAATTTTAATGTGTACACAGTAGTGTTATGTTATTATCATGTCCGTTACAGCCAACACAACGACATACGCTACTGCATCAACGTTATGATTAACAAAGCAAGGCATTAGTTTTGTTGCATTAACGTTATATTACTATTGCTATCGATAAATCTAGGTGTTCTAAAATCTATTGCTATTGGTAAGACTAGAATAAGTTATTACATTAATTGAATGTTACTGTCCCGGGAAAGTCTCGCATATCGCAATGGCGGACTTTCAGGAAGTAAAAAGGCAAATGAGAGCTTCCGATTGGTCATTTCCTTTATTTCCCTTGAAACCAGTCATGTCACTCTACTGTGATTGGACCGTTGGCTTGAGTGCAATGTGGGACTTGTAGTTTTCTAACGATTTATCAGCAGAGGAAAAAAAAAGCACGACTGAGGCTGTAATCTTCACTCGCACTGCGAGCAATATGGTCGCACTGTAGAGCCCTGACACACACGCACGCACGCACGCACGCACGCAGAATAGGCACACTAGCCTTGCTCTAGTGACGCTCTAGAGACGCTACTGCTGTGTGCTGTTGATCCGAGCCGAGCGGACATATACGACACTCCATGGGATTTTCAAAATAAGAGTATCTCAATATGAATCGATCTTTTTACGTTGCATCGATCCTATTTGATCATTGATAATGATAATAGATCGATATATCGTCCCACCCCTAGAATCTACACACCATTTGACATTTACCGGGACCAGTTTCTAATTGCAGCCACCCGTAGGTGCTCTTTGAGAGCGGTTTTGAAGGAGGGTAGGGGATTCACATTCCTTTACGGCTGTGGGTAGGGCGTTCCACATTATTGTGGCATAGTTGCAAAACTAGTTTAACTTTAGCCCCTTGTTTGAGCCGAATCTGGGTTGAACATGATTTGTGGAACTCCCTCTGGTGTTATGGTCGTGGACTTCACTGACCTTTAGGAAGTATTTAAACAAGGTACATGGGTATCTTTGTGTGTGTGTGTGTATCTATGTCCACACTCTGGGATGAGGAAACCCCTCTCCGCAAGTACTGTAACAGCAACACTGGAGTTATACAACACTTGAACATGGCGAGCGGTGTCGGAGCAGCAGTTTGAGGACACACCACCTTCTTACAAATCTGTGGTGTGTGGGGTACTAGGGCTGCAACTAATGACTATTTTGGTAGTCGTCTAATCTGTCGATTATTTTTTCGATTAGTCGACTAATCGGAAAAGAATTATATTAAAAAAATTATATTATATATATATATATTTTTTTTTGCACTACCTATCTTTGTGAAAGTGGCTTCTCAGCTCTGGTCCAGCTGAAGACAGAGCAGAGGAACAGATTGGACATTGAGCATGACCTCAGAGTTGCTTTGTCTACCATCACCCCAGACTTTGAGACTCTTGTCAGGAGCAAACAACATCCCCAGTTAACCCATTAGTTCCCCCAAACTTACTGTCGGTCTGTTATGTTAAGCTAATAAGTCTTCAGCTGGACCAGAGCTGAGAAGCCACTTTCACAAAGATAGGTAGTGCAAAAAAAAAAAAAAAAAAATTATAATACATTTAAAAAAAAATTAACGACTAATCGACGCAACAATTCCTCGTTGACGATTTTTTTATAATCGACATCGTCGATTATGTCGACTAATCGTTGCAGCCCCCTTTTGGCGTTAGAATACAATGAAGGGGGAACAAAAATTACACCTGCGTAAATGGAAACGCTTACAATATGAGCGCACATTCTTTTTTCCTTTTATACTAGAGGTCCAGATGAACACTGTTCCCATGGCCACGTAAACCTGTGAGGTGTTTAGGCAAATGGACACAACATCGTCATTTATAGATCTGTTTTATATATATATAGACCAAGGCCTTGAAGAGGAGACCAGGACAGTGCTCAAATATTATAACTAGTCTGAAGTGACATTAGAACTCGTCTGAAGCTGATATTAGAACTGGTCTGAAGCTGATATTAGAACTGGTCTGAAGCTGATATTAGAACTGGTCTGAAGCTGATATTAGAACTGGTCTGAAGCTGATATTAGAACTGATCTGAAGCTGATATTAGAACTGGTCCGAAGCTGATATTAGAACTGGTCTGACCATTTTGGAAAATTTGAACGTCGGGAACAACGTGACCTTTCGATGAGCGTTGGAATTTCCCCGAACGACACTTCCCAAAAGCCTCTATGGGGTTTCAAGCACATTACTTCTGTATGAATCTTTTTAATATTTCTTATTATTCGGGGTAATAAACACAACACTTAACGTTATTGACATATATTGAAGCGCAGTTAGTTTATCTTCCCTATTTTTAGCATGTAGCAACAATTAGATTTGAAATTAGTTTCAAAACGGTTCCACCCTGATAAAAATAAAAAAGCTACTGTACATACAGTAGATTTCATTATCTGTTCTTATGCAGGCCTGGTGATACTAAATCCAAATTGAACTCAGGCATTTGAAATATAAGATTTGGCACAATCCATAAATGTGCGAATTGGCTATAATAAGGTAATTTATAAGCCTGCTATTCTATAATAATATTTCAAATAGCATTGGTCCGGATGGGAGAATTCAGTACTGTATCTACAAAACCTTCTGTTTAATCATCTTCCCTTTATTCATTTCCTTAGATTTGTTGTACACATGATCTCAAGAAGGTACTGAACGAGTGGCAGTTTTTCATGTCTGGTCATTATTAGGGATGGGTACAGAATTCGGTACTTTTGAGGCACCGAACCGAAACACGTCGGTACTACCGAGTATCGAATCAAGTGAGAAACCGAATTAAAAAAAAATAATAATAATTTTATTATTTTTTTTTAACTTTTCTTTTCATGTCAACGTTCACACGCACAATATATGCTTACCTAGGATTTGACTTGATTCAACAACAAAGCAGTCGGAGCAATGACGAGCCGAAAACTGTCAATTGTAGTTATTTGAAGTTTGGATTATTTTTTTTGCGACTGAGGTAGGTAAATAAAATTTCTTGAGACTAAAGTACCGAAAAAAGGTACAGTTGGGTACCGGTATCGATTCACAGGTACCGGTATCGGTTCAAATGTGAAAGGTACCCATCCCTAGTCATTATTAGCATGGTGTTATTCACTGTCAAAGATGCAAAGAAAAATCATAATTCATATTCTCCTTTGTTTCATCACAATTTAAGCAAGCCTAGTAATAGACACAATATTTCTGACACTGGGAATACATTCACTGAGGTCCATAGATGTCCCTAGTAGGGATGGGTATTTTTCACATTTGAACCGATACGGTACCGGTACCTGTGAATCGATACCGGTACCCAACGGTACCTTTTTTCGGTACTTTAGTCTCAAGAAATTTAATTTACCTACCTCAGTCGTGAAAAAAAAAAATCCAAACTTCAAATAACTACAATTTCGACAGTTTTCAGGCTTGCCATTGCTCCGACTGCTTTGTTGTTGAATCAAGTCTAATCCTAGGTAAGCATATATTGTGCGTGTGAATGTTGACATGAAAAGAAAAAAGGGGAAAAAAAAAGTAGTAGAAGTGGAGCAATATTCCATTTACTTAGGTATGTATTTTAGGCGGATTTTCAGAAAATAGTGCTCCGGGCTTAAGAGGTTAATAGAGCTGAAGGTATATATTTCTCTTAAACTAACTTAGCCTTTCGTTTTTGTCATCCGTTTCTGATGCATATGATATGACAGGAATAGTATATCAGAGGAGTCACATATTCAATTCATATTGCTGTGGATGATAATGCATTTTGCTTAGCTATTACCTAAGAAAGGAGACTGTTGCTAAGCAGCAGCAGCGGCACCAGGAGCAGCTGTAATGCTGTGTCACCTTGTTTGACTGGTGACCGGGAATATTATGTTTGCGAGAAGGTCGGCTGTCTTCTTCCTGGCCATGTGGATTATCTTGGGGCGTGAACACAGGGTTCCAGTTCTCATTCAACCTCCCAGAAAGTACTCCGGATACAATATGGAGAAATCCTGAGAAGTCACGCCTGCTGTGTTCAGTAAACACACGTTCCCTAAGCCTAATGCATGCAGAGAGACAAACTCCAAGGAAGATGTTAAATAAGCTAATTTTCCAAAATTTTGGAGTTTTCCTTTAAGTTGAATCAGGTGTGCTGGTGTGGTGGTGGAATTTAACAAATACATTGAACGGCTGGGGACGTGCTTCGAGGAGAGGATTGGGAAGCACTACACTAGTCTAGTCGATTTTGTGTTTTGAGCACAAAGTTCATCATAGATCTAGCCTCTTTATTTTGCTCTCAAAGTGCACCAGATTGATGCATTTAACTTTAAAATGTACAAAAAAAGGGTCGGAGGTTCACCCCCCATAGTCTCTGAAAATCCTGTGGGAAACACTGGCCCATCAACATAAAGTATGCATATGCTCAACCAGCACTAGACTTTATTATCAAAAAGGAAAAGTCACTGTTATTTAAAATAAATAAATCATGTGTACTAAATATATATTAACTTTTTAATTGCATGAAACATTATGAAGTATTCTCTTATGCCGCTTTTCACTGCATGGTACCTAATCGACTCAACACGCTTTTGCTTTTTGAGTGTCTTGGATGCCGTATGTGAAGTGACGTCACACAAGGAAGTAAATAGTCAACAGTAACACTGCGTTGAAAGGAGAAGCCCTGATGATATAATATTATAAACCAACAGCCAAAAAATGTGAAGTTATCTTTGAACCTCTGTTGTCAAGCCTCGTCAATATACCCCCCCCTTCCTTACTAATGGAACTGGTGTCGTGGAATCACTTCGCTGTGAGGGTTTCCACGGTTAGCTTGCGGCTAATGTAACGTTAGCCTGGCTTGCGAACAATACACACATGCCCCGAACCGTGGAGGTCGTACCGAATGGTGTACGGTTAGAATGCGAACCGAACTTCCACCCCTACCAAACACTATACAAAACTAAAATGATAAATGCAAAAATGAGGTAGAAGAGGTAGTGCAAATGTGTAAGAATAAATAGATAGATAAATAGAGGGGAAAAAATAAAAATAAATAGGGGGGGGAAAACATTAATTTGGAATAGTATTTCTAGCAAATGCTAGCCATTTCCGTCTAATGAAGACATGGGTATGGTTTTTGGATAAACAGAAAGGACTCTGCTAATGTGTAGATCCGTTGAGCTTCATGACCATGCGTCACCTTTAAACTGCATCATGATGATGTTCAGACGTGGATTTATCTTTTATCTTTTGAAGAAATGAAACTCGTCTGTCGGCTGAAAGTTGTGTAACCGGACTGTGCCTTGTGTGTGTGCCTGCCAGGCCAGAAGACCTCAGTGTGTTTCAGCTCAAGCTCAACACGCTTTGATTTCAAACGATGTGGAATGTTGTTGTTATAGATTAATCCCCCTTTCAGACGGGGGATTATGGGGTGCGTAGCGCAGTCAACGTCAAGGAAACATAATTGATGAATTGGAATGGATGTGACGGCATCCGAGTGTGAGCCTGGAAAATATAGGTTGCGCTACTACAGGCAACAAATTAACCGCACCGTGAAAATGTAAAAATTCCTACGAAATTAGGATTACGGGAGCAAAAAGGGTGGCGGGGGGGGGGGGGGGGGGGGGGCACGTAACGTACCGACATCGGTGGTATTAGTGGGGCGACAGTGGCTCAGGAGGAGGTAGTGCAGTAGTCAGTCTGGTCATTGGAAGGTTCCTCCCGGCAGCGAGTCGAAATGTCCTTTTGGCAAGACACTTAACCCCTGCCTAACTGCTCCTGATGAGCAGGGTGGCACCTTGCATGGTCGCCTCCGGCCGTCGGTGTGTGAGTGAATGGGTGAAAGCGAGGCAGAAGCTGTAAAGCGCTTTGGATGGTCCATTTATATTATACCATCATGAGCATTGTCACGTTAGAAGTGTTGGGGTTTCTCTTCTAAAACCAGGCCTCTGTTGCCATGTAATCAATCTCACCTGCTAGTTGATGTGTTTTCCAACCAACTGTCAAGTGGATGTCCTCAAGTTTATCAAGTTTCTTTATTAGTTGTCATACAGAAGTACAGAATACTTTTATACAAAATGCTTCTTTCTGTTACGCTCCAGACTGTGCTAGACAAAAATAGATAAGTATAAAATAAAATAAGTATAGCAGCAAGTATAAAATAGAAGTCACGTACGTAGGCACAAGTGTCCAGTATGTACATATGTACAATGTTCAATGCAGAGTAGAAGTAACTGAGTTACCATACAATATACTATACAATATACTATATAGTGCAAAGCAGAAATGGGATGAGCCGGTACAATTTAGGTACAATTTACAGTAAGGTGTAATGAGGTATGGGTTGTAGTGCAAATTCTTTACCAATAAATATAAAGTGTGTTTAGGCGTTCTAAAGTGTGTAAAGTGGGTGCTGCAGTGAGTTGTTTGTTTAAAGTGAGTGTGTGCGTGTGGATGTGTGTGCTGTGTGCATCTGATGGTTGTTGTATAGTGTTATTGTTCGTTGAGCATCCTGATGGCCTGGGGATAGAAGCTTCTTCTGAGTCTTTCTGTGCTACTGCTTGCCATGAGACTCCGGTATCGCTTGCCTGACCGCAGCAGTTCAAAGAGGCAGTTGTTTGGGTGGCTGGAGTCTTTGATAATTCTCTTAGCCTTACCCATGCACCTTGGCTATAGTCTTAACAAGTCTCGTCAGTCAGCAGTAACACGTTTCTCAGTTACAGTCCTTGTTGTGACTATATGTTGTTTTTGTTTCAGGTGGAGTATATGCTGGTCGAATGGGACGAGAAGAATGAAAAAGTTCGCCTTGTTCTGAATGGAGAAGACGTTTTGGACATTCTTCAAGGCAAAGGTGAAAATGTAAATCCCAAGTAAGTAAGTTTTGCACAAGTGATGTATGCGTCACAACGACGCTCACGCTAGGCATATGTCTGCTACAACAGAGCTGCTATTGGTACTACCAACTCTTTAGGGACATGGCTTATTTGCACATTTCCTCTACCACCACAGGTGGCTCGGGAGGTAAAGCAGTTGTCTGGTCATCTGGAGGTCCCCGATTCGATTCCTGCTCCTCCTGGGCAGCATGTCGATGTGTCCTTGAGCAATACACTTACTTTAACTCCTAACTGCTCCCATTGAGTAGGTTGGCACCTCGCATGGTTGCCTCCGCCATCGGTGTGTGAATGTCTGTGTGAATGGGTAAAATGTGAGGAACTAATTGTAAAATGCTTTGCAGTGCAACGCGGACGTCCCGGGTTCGACTCCCAGACCCGGAGACCTTTTGCCGCATCTTCCCCCCCATATCTTCTCCCAACCTTCCTCTCTGTTGAGCCTGTCCGAAATAAAGCAGTAAAATGCCAAAAAACAAATCTTAAAAAAAAAAAGATAAAATAATTGATCAATTAGATCTCAATTTACCTAATAAAAAGAAACGACAACAAAACTGAATAAAATATTAACACAAGAGCCAAAACTAGGACAAACAGGGATAGACATGAAGCAAATGCCAAACGATTTGCGTACACAATGCCACCACGGCTACAAAACAAGGAAGGAAGAGGCCTTGTGAGGCCCTGTGTCTATACACGCTTATTTATCTAACAAAGAGTTGTTTATTGTATGTCGGGTAACATTGTCTGCGATCTTAAATAGTTGAGAAAGAATCTCTATTCACGTTCTGTTGCAGTGAACCGCTTGCCCCATGGCGATGTTGCCAAGACTCCGGTGTGACTCTCACTCCCCGTCGAGCTGCTTAACAATGAGACAACTGATTGAGACAACAGCATAGCCCCAATATATAGCCAGATAACGCATGTAAGCTAGTTGCTTAAGGGGAAGTTACATTTCAACCCCAAAGCCAGGAAAGCTCAGGGCTGCATCTGGTTAGCCAGTCTATTCTGTAACAGCAGAGCTGTTGAGCATCCATTCATTGTCATGTTTGCCTCCCCGACGCCTGCATAGGACTATACCCGTCCTAAATAAATACTTTTGTCACTTTTTGTCTGTGACAAAAGTATTTATTTAGGGAGACGGGTATAGTCCTATGCAGGCGTGGGGGAGGAATGCCTCGGGTTATTAATAAGTGAAGTCATTCCTGTCATATGCTCTAGTGGTGGGAAAATGTGTGTGCTTGTTTAGTCTAAGGGCAAATATTAGACTATATTTTTAAATCATAGCCATGATGATTTACTTTATTATAATTTATAGATATTGCTGTGCATCAATGCCCTACAGCAAGTATAATAATAAAGTCTTGAACTAAACTTTATAGCCTAGGTTTCTGTTCCTCCCGTTTGTCTCGGGAGGATAGGATACCTGTAGAGACGGTGGCGGCTAATATGCTCTAGTTTCTTTCTTCGTCTAAATACTACAAAAGAAGGCAGAGTCTCTACAGAGAAGGCTATCCCATCTACAGTCAGAGAGGCTCCCTAAGATGCTTCTAAAGTCAGAGAGGCCGCTCCCTAAGATGCTTCTAACGTCAGAGAGGCTCCCTTCTAAAGTCAGAGAGGCTCCCTAAGATGCTTCTAAAGTCAGAGAGGCTCCCTAAGATGCTTCTAAAGTCAGAGAGGCTCCCTAAGATGCTTCTAAAGTCAGAGAAGCTCCCTAAGATGCTTCTAAAGTCAGAGAAGCTCCCTTCTAAAGTCAGAGAAGCTCCCTTCTAAAGTCAGAGAAGCTCCCTAAGATGCTTCTAAAGTCAGAGAAGCTCCCTTCTAAAGTCAGAGAAGCTCCCTAAGATGCTTCTAAAGTCAGAGAAGCTCCCTAAGATGCTTCTAAAGTCAGAGAGGCTCCCTAAGATCTCCTTTAAAAGATATCATCTTTATTGTGAAATGTAAAGTGGCCAGGGCTAACTTAAAAACAGATATAAGCTAAATCTCACCTTGACCAAATAAAGGATAAAAACAAAAAGTTGCAATTCGGGTGGAAAAACCATTAAATTGCTATCCTGGAATGCCGGTCATGTGCATTATTTGCATATTCAAATGTCCTCTTAACTGGCCTAGGAATTCTCTCCGCTGTGTGTGTGTGTGTGTGAGTGAATGTGTTTGTACAAGCCTGTGGAGTGTTATGCTTTGCGAGCTGCATATGACGTCGCAGCAAACTCCATGGAGCCGACCGAACCCGGGGGGGGGGGGGAAACGCTAGTAGCAGTGGGAATGGTGGAGCCGTTGCATTCCTCATTACTGCCCCTCTGTTGCACATACTGAAGAGCACGCCCCAGAGCACAAATGCGTTGCACTCGTTTTTCTGTTTTCTCTCTCTCTCTCCCTGTTGAGATAAAGGCTCACATGAGATAAAGGGAAACAAAACAATTGGCGGTGGGTTTGTTTAATCTAAAAGGTCATCGCGCTACAAAGTCCTGAAACTGGGGCCCTTTTCCTTAACGGTGCGGCGCCTTTTTAAAGGGGTAGTTCGCTCATTCTAAGAAGCCTAGGAAACATTTCAGGCTGCCTGAAAGGCACTTGCCCTGTTGCTTGTTAGATTGTTTGTAAATGGTAAATGGACTAGTGCTTTACAATTTTGTTCCTCACATTCACCCGTTCACTCACACATTCACACACAGCCGGTGGAGGCAACCATGCAAGGTGCCGACCTGCTCATCGGGAGCAGTTAGGGGTTAAGTGTCTTGCTCAAGGACACTTCGACACGCTGCCGGGAGGAGCTGTAATTTAACCTCTTAACCCCAAGGAATGTATTCCCAGTGTCAGAAATATTGTGTTACATGACCCAAAGCAGAAAGAGGCCACTGAGCTCATTTAGCACCTTCTTGAGATCAAGAAGACGTTAAAAAGGTAAGCAAATACAAAGGGCAGATCATTTACAGTTTTTTTTTGTAGATTCAGTACTGAATTTTGCCACCCGGACACATACAATATGAAATATGAATATTTTCCTAGACATTCACAGAAAGGTAAAGAAACAATATACGTTGTATTTTATGGCAATAACAATGAGGTTTGTTCGACCCGTGAGATATAAACACGATATTCCAGTCGATGCTTGTAATAAAAAAAAAAAATCTATCTATCACTATTTCATGAGTGCTTTCTGTTCTACCGTCTAAATCATCTCTTTTTTACAAGCTCATATTTAGCTCAAAAACGTGCTAAACAAACATTATAGTGAAAATATACACTTTGACTGCTGTTTTGATAGGGTTAGGGTCTTTACTCTTGGCTACATTTTATAAAGTAATTAGTGATCACAACATCACTTAATACGGACTGTATTGATCTATTTGTGCGACGTCAAATAAGTCTCGGCCCTTAAGGGGTTAACCGGGAACCTTCCGATTACCAGACGACCGTTCTACCTCCTGAGCCACTGTCACCCATTGTTTTGTATGTATGTTTTTTGAGATACTGGAAGCATAATTTGTTAGTAAGTCAGTGGAGTGTGAAGTGACGTTACATCCCACTTCCAAACAGTTTCCTAACTGAACACAACATAGTTTATACTTAAAAGTGTCTTCTCAGCCACATGTTTCATACACCACTGACCTACTGTATACTGGCATTGTTAGTAACGAGTAACAAGATGCTTCTAAAGTCAGAGAAGCTACCTAAGATGCTTCTAAAGTCAGAGAAGCTTCCTAAGGTGTCCCTTCTGAAGTCGGAAGCTTCCTAAGGTGTCCCTTCTGAAGTCAGAGAAGCTCCCTAAGATGCTTCTAAAGTCAGAGAAGCTTCCTAAGGTGTCCCATCTGAAGTCAGAATCTTCCTAAGGTGTCCCTTCTGAAGTCAGAGAAGCTCCCTAAGATGCTTCTAAAGTCAGAGAAGCTTCCTATGGTGTCCCTTCTGAAGTCAGAAGCTTCCTAAGGTGTCCCCTCTAAAGTCAGAGAAGCTTCCTAAGGTATCCCTTCTGAAGTCAGAAGCTTCCTAAGGTATCCCTTCTGAAGTCAGAAGCTTCCTAAGGTGTCCCTTCTGAAGTCAGAAGCTTCCTAAGGTGTCCCTTCTGAAGTCAGAAGCTTCCTAAAGTGTCTGTTCTAAAGTCAGAGAAGCTTCCTAAGGTGTCCCTTCTGAAGTCAGAAGCTTCCTATGGTGTCCCTTCTGAAGTCAGAGAAGCTTCCTAAGGTATCCCTTCTGAAGTCAGAAGCTTCCTATGGTGTCCCTTCTGAAGTCAGAGAAGCTTCCTAAGGTATCCCTTCTGAAGTCAGAAGCTTCCTATGGTGTCCCTTCTGAAGTCAGAAGCTTCCTAAGGTGTCCCCTCTAAAGTCAGAGAAGCTTCCTAAGGTGTCCCTTCTGAAGTCAGAAGCTTCATATGGTGTCCCTTCTGAAGTCAGAAGCTTCCTAAGGTGTCCCCTCTAAAGTCAGAGAAGCTTCCTAAGGTGTCCCCTCTAAAGTCAGAGAAGCTTCCTAAGGTCCGAAGTCAGAAGCGTCTTTACATGACATTATTAAACATTAGTTTTACATGACTGCTAAACATTAGTTTTACAAACTGTACCTTTGGCTGACGTTACAAGCTGAAGCTTGGTTTTAGAGCGCTGCTTTGGTTGTGTGCAGCCACCCCACCCTGTGGAGGCCAGAGTACGGCAGCTACATGATCGAGGGCACCCCGGGGCAGCCGTACGGCGGCACCATGTCGGAGTTCAACACGGTGGAGGACAACATGGGCAAGAGGCGGGCAGAAGCCTCATCCGTTCTCAACAAGAACGAAACCCTCCTCACCATTACCTCCTTCCCAAGGTACGTTTTCGACGCACGTGCACAGAACATGACAATGTTATTATTAAACCTTTTGTGGTGGCCATCTTAAAGGTACTATAGATAACATTCAGCCACTAGATGCCACACTAGAGCAACAGCATTTCATCAGGTACGTTCCACATGGGGGAAATGGGAAGTAGGGAGGGGATACATGCACACAATGTAAACAACATTAATTTTGGAACCCGCAAAACATTAAAAAAATATAAATTCCATAAAAAAAATAATACTTATGCCGCACCAAAAACTAAATGTATAGATGTAGATGTTATCTATAGCACCTTTAAGTGTGCAGGGTTTGCGGGGGCTTTGAGGGGTTCTTCAGGATAGTGACCAGCTTTGAGGGGTTCTCCAGGATAGTGACCAGCTTTGAGGGGTTCTCCAGGATAGTGACCAGCTTTGAGGGGTTCTCCAGGATAGTGACCAGCTTTGAGGGGTTCTTCAGGATAGTGACCAGCTTTGAGGGGTTCTCCAGGATAGTGACCAGCTTTGAGGGGTTCTTCAGGATAGTGACCAGCTTTGAGGGGTTCTCCAGGATAGTGACCAGCTTTGAGGGGTTCTCCAGGATAGTGACCAGCTTTGAGGGGTTCTCCAGGATAGTGACCAGCTTTGAGGGGTTCTCCAGGATAGCGACCAGCTTTGAGGGGTTCTCCAAGATAGTGACCAGAGGGTGAACAGGAAGGGTGACCGCACAGTGGCACCGGTGATGCCCTGCACTTCCTCAACAGCCATGCCTTGCTGCTTGAAGCAAGCTTGAGTCGTCCTTGCCTTCAGCAAACACTTCTCTCTGTACCCTTGTCATGCCGCAGGTTGTACGTGTTGCAATACAAAGGACACTACATAGCAGTTGACTTGATTCAGGGTTCTCTCCTTACTAGTCTGCAGGGCCACTGGGTCATGTTCTCTCCTTACCATTTACCAGTGGTCATGTTTCCCAATCAGCCGATCTATAATTAATCGCTTCACAACACGTGTGCCATGTAATACCATCAGTGGTATCCTTCCAGCACCACCTACTTACAAAATCCTGTAATTTAATCTGCAGAAGCACACAACAACAACCACAACAAAGATGTTGGTAACATTACTGTTTTGTTCTTTTATCATGGTTCAGGCTAGGATGCCCCGGTTTCACCAAACCAGAGTACCGGCCAACACCTGTGGAAAAGGGAGTGTCCAAGTCTTTGTTCTTCCCTGATGAAGCCATAAACCGACACCCCAGATTCAGGTAAGTCTTACTGTAGGTCTGACCACCGTAGTGAACTAGATCTGAGAATTATTTGATAAGCACGGATTTACCATTTACCATGAGCTCTGTATTTCATATATATTATTATTATTATTATTATTATTATTATTAATATTATTATATGCACTGCAGTACTGAAAGACTAGAAGCTTCATTTCACCATCTAAACCTAAGAATAATGTATTACACTTTTTGCAGGGCTTTTTATACATATTAACCCTTTCACTACCACACTAAAAAGGGTTAACATATTCACTACCACACTACATAAGTTAACCCTTTCACTACCACACTACAAAGGGCTAATGCATTCACTACCACACTGCAAAGGGTTAACACTTTCACTACCACACTACAGAAGGTTAACCCTTTCACTACCACACTACAAAGGGTTAGCACATTCACTACCACACTACAGAAGGTTAACCCTTTCACTACCACACTACACAGGGTTAGCACATTCACTACCACACTACATAAGGTTAACCCTTTCACTACCACACTACAAAGGGTTAACACATTCACTACCACACTACAGAAGTTAACCCTTTCACTACCATACTATAAAGGGTTAACGCATTCACTCAGATTCTAGGTTAAATTTGACTATAAGATTCTAACTATGAATGAGTTAAAGAGCATACAATTAATCACAGTTAACTATGGACAATAATGTGATTAATTCGCAATTAAATATTTTAATCGATTGACACATAAAAAATCATACACATAAAAACAATGCTCATTAACAATTCAACCGTTAAGAATATCCGGTTAATTTAAAACGACTGGCCAACTGCATATTCTTTCACATCCCTAGTGCTAGTAATTCTGGGAAAACACCGTAGACCCATGTTCCCTCCACAGGTGCACTTTGGTGATGGTGTGTTATGGTGGGTAATGATGACGGTGTGTTAACGTGTGTTTTTTTTTCTTTCTTTTTTGACTTTTCAGTAACCTGACCAGAAATATACGTCATCGACGAGGAGAGAAAGTAGTTATCAATGTGCCAAGTAAGCTGAATAAACAAACTCTAGATTAGATTACATTCATTAAGTTCAATCAATTGTTTCCTATTCACCTTCAGAAGTCAGGAAAACAGAGTGTGTATGCTTGGCCAGTATTATGTACATAGTGATGGCCGTGATTGCTTCGTTTACTCACATAATCCGCACAACAGTCATGAATCTCCTCAAAAGTGTGTTTTTTTTTAAACTGTTGTCATTTTTACTTGTTTAGCCAGAAGAGCTGCAACCAATTATAGAACCCAAAAACAGAACACACTAATAGCATGTATTCTAGGGATGCCCCGATCGATCGGCCAGCGATCGGTATCGGCCGATATTCAGTATAAATATGAGATTGGTGAATTCCGATAATGCTTTATTTTCGCCGATCGTGAAAACCGATCGATGACACGCGCGGAAAAACATGATCCAATTCTCAGCGGAGTTTTCACTCGCTGTCTCCTCTCACAGGCACAGCTGCTGCTGCTGCTGCTGCTGCAGTGCACGCCTTGCCCCCCCCCCCCCCCTCACAGACCCATGTCAACAAATGCTCCGGAGAGTCGAGTCGAGTGCAGCTCCTCTTTCAACATAACAAGCAGTGTTGTGCTAGTTACTGAAAAATAGTAACTTCATTTCAGAAAAACGAGTTTCAAAAGTAACTCTGTTACTTTACTAGTTACTTACACCCAAAAGTAATGTGTTACTGTGAAAAGTAACTATTTAGTTACTTAAAAAAAGAAAAAGATTGCTCCCAACAGATACTCAAAATCTGTTGATCAACTTGACAGTTTCCATTCACATCACTGAACTCTGCTAAGCAATGTGGTCTAGATACAAACACAAATCTGACACAAACACAAATGTTGTCCAGAGTCCCGACGTAATAAGAAATGCGCTGTGCCTAATTGTATCGCCGCTTAGGTTATATAGATATCTCAGGTTTTAATCGATATTTCTTTTATTAGCTATATCCATTCATTTTTCATCCATCCAGCCTGACGTAATCATTGGGAATGGGTCTGAGCTCGCAAAGGGCAAATACCGCCTAATGTCTCCCGGATGGTATTGCACATCATTGGAATCCCTCTGGCTGGGGCTGTGCATCGATCTAAGAAGTCCGGTCCAGGTTTTACTTCTCGGGCATGCAGTATCGTTATAACAGATGGACTGCGGACACTCGGAGCAGCGTGGATTATGTGTTTTGGACATATAACGTTGGATCAATAAACACGATCAATATTTGGAATGGCGATCAGGAATTGGATGAATCTTTTTGCACTACATCAGATGTGAGGTAAGGACTTTATGTTACGAATCTTGGGTTAATCCGATGTTTTTTTTTCACCGCCATCGGAGCGTGTGTGTGTGTGTGTGTGAGGTTCACGCCGACCAAAGTACGGAGAAGCGATTTTTCAGACCCCGCTTCTGTTCGCGCATGATGACACATAATATCGATAATCTAGCATTTATTTGAAAACGATTCATAAATCAAGCGACAAATGGCACGATTTCTAACTAAATACATTGAAGCTTGATTTGCTGGAGTTTATTGAGATGAGACAGAACGCCCTAGAAATATATTGATATTCATCACGGTATAAAATGGAAATGTATGAAAAAAGTATCTGTTTCGTGCATGTTGACTGGAAGCAACTCACTGACGATCAACGTGTTATTTAGATCTATTGCTATTATATTTGATATATTTTAAGCACTCGCAAGTAAGTCCTATCCTACATTGAATAAAGCACTGGCGCTGAAGGGCCAACAGCAGAGGGCGCTGTTGGCTGTACCCATTGTAAAAAACGAAAGAAACTGAGAGAGTGCTTTCAGCTGCAGGTACTACGCCCCACAACACGCTCCCGCAGGTCGTTAGGACAGCAGACGTTTTACTTAAATAATTATTATCATTTTTGTCATTATTTTATGTAGTTTTTATCATTTTATTTGTTATTCTTTAATGTCTTATTTTACGGTTATTTAATTGTTTCTTATTCTTTACTGTCTACTTTTGCTATTATTATAATTTTATTTGTCTATTTTATTTGTCTATTATTATTCTATTTGTAATTTCTTATTGTTTTGTGTTATTGTCTTACCGTTTGTCTTATTTTGCAATTTTTTTACTATCTTATCTAGTTGTTTTATTACCATTCTTTATCACTTTAACGCACTTTGAGCTGCAATCTGTATGAATGGTGCTATATAAATAAAGTTATTATTATATCGATAAACACTATTTTTTTTGTTTTGTTTAATTGACAGTCTTTAAAGACAAAAAGACCCCTTCTCCGTTTGTGGAGACGTTTCCAGAAGACGATGGGGAAGCGGCCCGAGCGGTGCTGCCTGACCACATCTACATGGACGCCATGGGCTTCGGGATGGGCAACTGCTGCCTACAGGTATGCTTCAAGTTTTTTGTTTTATTTGTCACATATAGGGTACATTATACTGAAATGCTTGGTCCTGTATGAGCCTCCTGAGATTGTGCTTCATACAGTAAAAGAGTAAAAGACCAAACACTATACAAAATAATATACAAAACTATAATGTACATAAATGAGGTAGAAGTGGTAGTGCAAAGACAGTATGCAAAAACAGACTGTTATGGTAAAATGGGAAATCCCCTCGTTGCTCTCATCTTCTACAAGTTACCAAAGACGTTTCAAAATATCTGTTGAAACGTGCTGTGGCTCCCTCCTCCCCCTCAACACGAGCTGAAACTACCGTTTGGGCTTGAGGGGGATACAAGACCAATACAAGACTAGATGAGAGCAACTCGGCATGTGGCACAATAATCATTTTATCTAGATTATTTCGTTTTCATGATTGTGGGGAGCCAAAATCATAATTGAAACTTGAGTAATCACCCAGCCCGCCCCTAATACATGCGTCTTTGATTAACATTAAATGTGAAAGCAATCAATTTACATGACTGAATTTGCGTATTCGCAGAACATGGCGAGAGCTATTTTACAGATGTATTGACTATATATAAACTGTCCTATTAGGCGAGAAAATCATTTCACTATTAGTTGACCAAGTCTTTCTTTAATGGGGTCAGCCCTGAGGGGACATCTCTAAATAGATCCACCGGTGTATTTTCAATGTTTTCAGCACCATAAAGCTAACTGTATTAGATGCTACAACAGTTCACACTCACCATTTGATCAAAGGATAAACTGGTCATGTCCTGGAAAGGCATTCTTGGAAAGTGTCGTAACCTTTGACGGTCGTTATATAATCCAGAATGTGTTCAGTTGATTGTGGTTGGCAGCCAGAGTTTATAATCTTAATAAGTAATTCTTAAATGCACTTCAACCCTTTCTTATTTGCAGGTGACATTCCAAGCTTGCAGCATTGATGAGGCGAGGTACCTTTATGACCAGCTAGCAACATTCTGCCCTATAGTGGTGAGTAGATACAGTAGGACAAGGGTGGGCCTCATTGTTGGAGGAAAAAGGTTTTTCGATTTAGACCCTTTATACACCCAACAGAATGACCCGGGTAGCAAGCTTCAAAAAGAAATTAAAATCTTGCATGTGAGCCAATAATGATAATGTTGGGAAATGCAATATGTTATGTTACCTTAGATTTTCAATAGATACATTTTTTTTTACTAATTAATCTCACAATTTTCTGTAATTAATCTAGATTAAAAATAGCATTTTTCTACTTAAGACCGAAGCTTGTAACAGATATTTACTTGAGTAAAATCATGGAATTAATGTAAAATCAACACAAAGAAAGTATATTTAGATTCAAAGACTATTTGAATACAGTTTCTCTCCTGTGAAATACAAATGTTCAGCAAAACCATCAACATTGACTCAGCTAGACCTCTTTCTTATATCCGCGGCACTAAACAGAAATAAAAACAACCCATGCCTGTGTTAAAGTGCAGATTGGCTTAGAGGACGATAATGTCTTGTATGAACTACCAGTCATATAAATCATATTAACAACAAAAATGTGTTCCATCTTCATGTCAGATGATTTTCAAAAAGGTGCACGAGTCGATGGAAAAAAAAGAACAAGCAAATATTACTGCTGAAAGTTCAGAACGTTGAAGATTTTTCACTCCATAGATTAATCTAGATTAATTTATTTTAATGTTTTATATAATTAAAATGTATCTCAAGTTAAAGCATTATCTTTGACAGCCCTAATTTTTATATATTTTTATATATTTAGATATTATTTGTTTTGTGTGTTAATGTTGTTGTGTTTCCTCGGTTTGTACGTCCTGCTATGTTTTAATTGTATTATGTTTTAATTGTATATGTTGTAGTGTTTTAATGTTGTCTCGGACCCCAGGAAGACTAGTGGACGTCTGGGCGTCAGCTAATGGGGATCCTTTGCTAATAAACAAATAATAAACCTCTATTGTCCGTCCGTATAAATGGGCCGTCCGCCGACTGCGACCTGGGTCGGCTTATTGTAAAAAGGGTCAAAGGTCGACCGGTGTTGACTGTGTATAGTGCACCTTGTGTGACATAACAAGGCAGAAAAGCCTGCACTTTAAAATAGCCTTGTGACTCTTTCCTTTGGTGTCGTAAATAAACTACACAAAATGAACAAAATTATGTCCTCATATCTGTGTATCCTTGCTTCCATGCTGAATATATTTACACCCAAATTGTGCCCTTAAGGTGGCTCTGTAGTTCATTGTAGGTCATTAAACAGGCTATTTAAATGACATCTAACTGAACAAAGGGCAAATGCCCACCTGTCCTCGCGGTTAATGATGAACAGGAATGCGCGAAAGAAGGTGCAATGACATGTGAAACTCCCTAGTTGCTGAAAAACAGGAAAGAGAAACAGGAGAGATGAAAACAATGGTGCACAGTGGCATGCACACACACAGATCTGAGACATACAGTAAGGGTTGCCTTTTAGAAATGTCACTTCCCCACGACCTACTGCACAAAATAGGCATACCCCTACTTAATAATAATAATAATAATAATAATAATAATAATAATAATAATAATAATAATAATAATAATAATAATAATAGATTCTATTTATAATGCGCTTTACAGTTTGCGGGGCAAATCTCAAAGCACTACAGTTAAAAGAACTTAAAAACTAGCGAGAATAAAGGAAAGAAAGAATATAAAAATAGGCAAGACTAAAACATAGAATAACATAGAGAAACGTAGAATAAATAAAACTGATAAAAGAAATTTGGTAAAAGAACATAAAATGTGTGGAGCTAAAAATTTGATTAAAAAGTCAACAGAAGGCTCTACTAAAAAGGTGAGTTTTGAGGCCTTTCTTAAAAGCATCCACAGTCAGTGGTGCTTTTTTTTTTTTTTGAGAGGAGTCTTTGGATCCTACATTTACATTTGGTCATTTAGCTGACACTTTTATCCAAAGCGACTTACAAGTTCTGTACGACAAAGTCAGCAGGAGGGGTACGACTCAGGCGGCTAAGGGCCAGCATAAAACAGTGTCGAACTTGAGTGCTACAGACTTGAGTGCATGTTAGCATAGTAGGTAATAATATAGGCAAGGTAGATTCCTTAGTAGCAGAGTGCACAAGTATTCTTAGTATTTCTAGTTCGCCTGAAGGCTCTCCTGGTGGTAATGGTTGACTCTCACTTGCACACACAGTCTCTGTTTGCATTTTGAGAGCCTGTTGATTTTCCAGACCAATCCAGTTTAGGAGGGAGCAGCACAGTGCATGTTGTGGTGCTAGGTTTTTGGATCACGGTGGCCATTAGGGGCCCACGTGGTAGGTAGGGTGTGTAGCGTCGGCATTGTCGATACCTAAGCTCACAAAGGGGCACGGGTCTGTTGAATGTGGCAATGCTGTTTGGGAGCCGTTATGGGGTCATTGATAGTGTGTGCAGGGTTCCCACTCGTCCTGGAAAACCTGGTAACTCGGAGTCTAGATTTCCAGTCATAAAAGAAAATGCTGTTTTAGCCCCTCGGATTGTCTATGTAAAGTGCATTTAATCAGTGTTTCCCCTACCATTGCCTTGGCGGGGAGGCCCGCCCCGCTAACGGGACCCCTGTGTATATATATATATATATATATTTTTTTTTTTATACTTTTTTTTTTTATTAAAGTTTGCTTTAATCACAGTAACGTTGGCAAGCTAGCTAAATTATACATAAATCGGTTTTCATATAAATCAATCAATTCACTAAGACTTTAAAACGGTGGTAGGGCACGGTCTATCTATGGAGACGCAGATAATAATACATCAGATTTATATAGCGCTTTTCCAAATGCTCAAAGACGCTTTAACAAAACAAAACAATACAATACATTACAGTTTTAGTAGAGAGAAATAAAAAGGTGAGAGGAAGGAGTTCATGGGTTGCAAGCGAGGGTAAAAAGGTGGGTTTTGAGGGCTCGTTTGAATGATGAAAGACGGATATGGTTGGGAAGGGCGTTCCAGAGGGTGGGGGCAGCTGCAGCGACTGCTTAGTTTGAAAATGTAGTTTGAAACTTGACTGTTGGTCCGATTATAGTAGCACCACCCAATTTGTGGCCCACGCTCCCTTTGTTTTGGCCACCATGGCATTTAACAAGCTCATGCGTATTCTCTTATTTTTAAAGTGCTGTAAAATCCTAACTGTAATGACTACAAAACGTATATTTTATGCAGCTAAAAAGTACATAATCTTGAGTTTTACGGCAATATACAACACGGTGCTACTTCCCAATTAAATAAGATTATGTCCGGCTATCAGTGATGGGTGTAGCAGTCGCCTGTAATGAACGTGAGACACTTCATTATGAACTCTGCATCAGTCAAAAGTAGGGGTGGGGGAAAAAATCGATACATAGTAGTATCGCGATACTTTGCGTGGCGATACTGTATCGATATTTAATTTGCATTGTTCATTTCAATACCTGTAATAGTACAGTAGTCCACACACACGCACACATGTGCATTCAGTTAAGTGGGAATATGACTGTAATACAAACAGTTCAGTTTGTCAGGTACATGCAACACAGATTACAGTGTTTACATCTGTCTGCTTGAGAAAATACCATGTTCTGCAATAAAAATGATTGAAGTGAGATGAACAGACTGACCTTTATTTTATTAGATAAAACATGTTGACAAAGTTTTAATTTGCAGTTGAAAAAAGGTAATAAATTAAATTTGATAAAAAATTTAATAATAATAATAATATTTTCGCAATACTCAGCGTATCGCGATATATTTTGTATCACGATACTATCGTATCGTGACGCAAGTATCGCGATAGTATCGTATCGTGAGGTCTCTGGCGATTCCCACCCCTAGTAAAAAGGAGGAATACAACTGGGGTTAAATGTGTCGATATACCGGCCTACCGGTAAATTATGGGACCATTTGTGAGCAAGTGCTGTCCTGGATTGTCAAGAAAAACTCCTGGAAATGTCCTGGAGAATGACTTCTCACAAGGAGTGGGAACCCTGTGTGTTCTGTACGTCCACAGTATAAGTTATATAAAAAGAAATCCTGATATTGTGTTTATTGACCTTTTGCTGTATTCACCTCACTAGCGTATTGTTTCACTGTCTGGAAGAACCCCCCCCTGTGCCCCTCCAGTTAGATCCTTCCTTCAGTGTCTACAATAGGTCAAGTTTATTTATATAGCACATTTAAAACCAACCGAAGTTGCACCAAAGTGCTTCACAGTACAAAGAAACAGACAAATTCAAACTACAATATAAAATGCACAAGTCAATACAATAAATACACTAAGTACCGTACTTTTCGGACTATAAGCCGCGGCTTTTCCCCCCATTTTTCGACCCTGCGGCTTATATAACGGCGGTGCGGCTTATATGTGACTCGACGTGACCAAACCCGAAAATGTAAAAATCAAAATATAGCTTTTTTGACTGCATTGAAATGTTATTTATCTGTTCCCTTATTTGCTAAACTTAATACAACTTGTAAATGAGTTAATTCTTGTTATTTGTCCGACAGTATTGTGTCCCAATGCTAATTACATATGGTAATTAAACATTAAAACACCTGCGGCTTATAGTCCAGTGCGGCTTATATATGTACACATCATTCAATTTAGCTGCTGCGGCTTATAGTCAGGTGCGGCTTATAGTGCGAAAAGTACGGTAAATGGTCACAGGACCAGGGGATGTATGGCTTAACGAGCCATGAAAGCCAATGAAAACAAGTGAGTTTTCAACTGCGACTTAAAAACCTCTAGGGTCTGGGCACAACCACTGCAAAAGCTCGGTCACCTTTAGTCTTTAGCCCAGACCTTGGTACCTCATTCGATGGACCTCTGTGCAATAACAAACAAAGGGCGCCGTTTCCCCACAAATCGGAGATCTGGGCTTTAAGATTAACGCATTTCATTACTGCACATTTTATTGATTATTTACATTGACATTTATTATGAATACATTATGAAACCGTGTGTTGTTTTGTTTGTTCCTTCCATGGTGACCAGATGGCTCTGAGCGCTGCATCTCCGTTCTACAGAGGCTACGTGTCGGACATCGACTGTCGCTGGGGAGTCATTTCAGCATCGGTGGACGACAGGACGCAGGAGGAGAGGGGCCTGAAGGTGAGCAGGTCCATCAGGAAGAACAGGCTCCCTAATTGTTTCAGCTTAACCAGCCTTACACTGCAGACGTTGTTTACAGTGGGTTACACTAATCTGTTCAAGTAGTTTTGAGTATTCTTACAGCAAACCCTAAAATGCTCTAACTTTCATTTACATTTTTTTTTTACCATCTAAAAGTTTTATTTTATTTTTTATAGAAAAGGTTCCCTGTTACCAGTATTTGACTGGTTCATTTCCCACCATGCTTACAACACGTATCGCCACCTGGTGGTTGGTCGAATATATATATATATATATTGTATATATATATATTGTATATATATATTGTATATATATATCTTCAAACCGCCACAAAGTGTGAGTATCTCACCAATGTTGGCTCTCATTAACCACTTATGCATCCGGCACATTTAGCATAAAACGCCTGTCGATTGCATACCCAAAGTAATTTGAGATTTATTCTTATACTTATAGCACCTGAGTCTGGTCTCTTTTGAAAGGAACCATTCAGAATTTTCTTCCACAACAGGAAGAACCACTCTGAGTGCTAATGTAATAGAGTTACAGAGGTTTGAACACACTGAAATAAAAGTTTTGTTTACTTACGTCTTTGTTTACTCGCAAACCGATGCCTGCAAAAGAGTTCCAGCTGAAAGGTTGGAGCTCGAAAACAGAACGGTTCCATAGCCTGAAGTCTTATCTAGTACAGGTCCAAAGTTGATAATAATCCCACGGAAAATTTGTGTTCTACACATATTTTTCTCATGTCTAGCGGTAATAATTCAGTGCACTTATCCAAAATGGCCGTGCAATACATTCTCACGGAGTGCGACGTGCAAGTGAATAATTCTCCTTTCTTGGTCTTCTTCTCTCCCTTTGTCCTAGTAATCATCCCCCATATAAGGTACTGTTAGCTCCAGAATTTTATTGGCTACAAAAACCGTCAATCATTTTCACCGTCAGAGGTGACTGGTCCGTTCAGGGCCAGGCGAAACCGGAAGTGGTCACTTGTCCGAAAACTGACGCTCATTGGTTGTTTGGTCTTGTAACCCAAGATTGGAAGCATGTAATAGGTTGAGTAGGGTGTCAAATCAAATTACGGCAATTTTAGCTTTCTAACAATGTTGGTTGATCGGCTTTAACACAGCCTGAAGCCGGCAGACGAGGGCAAATGTGACGCGATGACGTGCGCAACGTGCAGTAATACCTTCTGTCAATTTTCTATCCGTTCATTGACTGATCAATGTACTGTAGCTGCAGCCTTAGATCTTCCCCTTATTCTGAAATACATGCTCACACTGTCTCTTATATACACAAACGTACTGTTGCTGGTCTGGACTTGCTGCGTGGGCCCAGCATCAGACCGCAAAACATATACTTTAATTCAAATAAAATTGTTGCCGTTGACCGATGTGAGGAATATTTTAGCACAGCAAACATTAGGCTATATTCAGCGTGCGCCAGCCAACATTAGGCTGCTTGTCCCAGTAGTATGCGGGATTAGCTGCGGACAGACCAACACGCGTGACCAAAATCATAATGCTCGGCCCCCTGGCTTTTTCATTTAGACATAAAAAGAATAATAAATAATAAATACAGTGCAAGTCACATAAGTAGCCTATGTCATGGCTGAATCTCAGGTGAAAATAAACTAAAAGAAAAGGATTATCCTTTAAATTGTCCCTTTTTGATGAGTGCCTTTGTGAATGTCTTTATTTTTCAGCCTTTGAAAAACGACAAATACCGAATCTTCAAATCGCGATACGATTCAATCGACAGCTACCTGTCCTGCTGTGGTGAGAAGTACAACGACATCGACCTGACCATCGACGAGGAGATCAACAAACAGCTGCTGGCAGCAGGTACGGTACATTCTGTTCTGGAAACAACCGGAATAATGGTTTTCTTTGTACCTTTCATTTAATCTGATAAAGACTTGCAGACCATGAACGCCCCCGACAAGGCACTCGTACAGTAACATCGCAGTACAGCCGACGCACAATCAGTTCAGTTCAGAGTTTTTATTTGCCACATGGAATCGTACAATCAGAGTTTCTTCATTACACAATCATAAATATTATTCCATGGACAAAAGGAGCAGGAAGAAGAATAAATCTTATAGTTACCTGCCCCTTATTCCTAAATTAAACAAGTATTTACTTAATGGTCGGCGTACAACCTAATTTACACAAATAATAATTTATACCATTATACAAGAAACACACAATCCACAGTTAAACAAGAAACAATTTAATAATAATAATAATAATAATAATAATAATAATAATAATAATAATAATAATAATAATAATAATAATAATAATAAAGAATAAAAAAAAGATAGATACAAAAAATATATATCTCACTATTCAGATCACATTTGATTTTCATACTGACAAAATATATATTTTTCTTTTTTTAAATTTGAATTTATAAACACTATTACATCCCTTAAGCTCGCTATGGAGAGAATTCCACAACGTTAAACCAATAACTGA
The DNA here is from genome assembly GCF_963971535.1 of Notolepis coatsorum. Lineage (NCBI taxonomy): Eukaryota > Metazoa > Chordata > Actinopteri > Aulopiformes > Paralepididae > Notolepis > Notolepis coatsorum. Next base: position 143,892,248 of record NC_140173.1, read on the forward strand.
AGGACACATCTGTTTAAGTGTGGTACGTGCAAACTGATGTTTAAAATTGTATTTTCTCCTACTAAACTCACTTTCTAAATGAAAAAGATTTTGTAGTTTTTCTGGCAGTGTATTATTTCTTGCCCTAAACATAATTAACATTGTTTGAAACTTAACCATGTCTTCCAGTTTAATTATTCTAGATTTAATAAATAATGTATTTGTGTTCTCGATAACTCACTTTATGTGTGATTCTTACAGCCCTCTTCTGTAGTATATATAATGGTTTTATATTGGTCCCATAAGTATTCCCCCATACGGCAACACAATAACTGATATAAGGTGAGATGAGTGAAGGGGGGGCGGCCCGATACGAGCTACTGGAGCACCGCAGGGGTCAAGTGCCTCGCTCAGCCGTCGCTTCACTTCATCCAGATTATCCCCTGGCGAGATTCAAACCAGCATACACACCCTGCTGCCCCAGTTTATGTGAAAATAAAGACGGAAGAACGAGCTCAATTAATTGGATTAAAGGTTGAGGAATGTGGCGTGGGCGTGTTGTAAGAAATGACAGAACTATAATGCTACTGAAGATGTAGAAAGCAGAAATATCCGCGCAGCGTTGCTTTTTCAAATCCGGGGAGCCGACACCGCTATGTTCACCCAACACTCGACTAAATTAGATGTATGTTGTTTTGTTTCTTCCTTTAACTCATTCTGCGCCAGTCACGAGAAAAGTCGGGTTAACTCGCCCCACCCGTTCAGCGGCAATCACGAGAAAACTCTGGTTTTAATCGTTATTTCTTTTATTAGCTATATCCATTCATTTTTCATCCATCCAGCCTGATGTTATCATTGGGAATGGGTCTGAGCTCGCAAAAGGGCAAATACCGCCGCCTACGCCTTCCAGCCGGTATTGTACTCAATTAGAAATGGTGTAGTTTCTTTTCTGGGCCGATCTGAGCCGCGCGGGCGGGTTTAAATACTCCGGCAGGACTAGCGTTCACAACGAGCGCCCGCTACGAGGGCCATTTCATGTATGCACGAGGAGACATAATAATGATAATCTAGCGTTGATTTCAGGAAGATTCGATAATCGGGCGAAAAATGACAACGTGAATGATAAGTGTATTCCACTAAAACGCTATTATCGCGTCTTTCCTGGGATTACTAAGAATCACCCAACTATACTCGTATTCAAAACGGTATAAAATGGAAATGTACGGATGAAAAAACAACCTTTTGTGTTTGTGCATGTTGACTGAAGCAACTCACTGACAATCGACGGTGTATTAGACCCATAGCTATAATATAAGATATATTTTAAGCACTCGCAAATTTCGTGGTCTCCCCATTGTTAAAGCGATGACGTTCTAGCGCCCCCCTGGCGCTGAATGAGTTAATATTGGTCGTATACAGTGCCGTGGAGAGGTATTGGCACCCTAGGTAAATATGAACAACAACAAAAAGCGTGAAAGAATTCAATTCTTGTTAGGTGCCTAATTATAGATGAAATTCTTATGAACAAATATAGATGTTAGAATATAGATGTACAGTATATTCTGATCAATATTTACTTTTTAAAGTTCATCTAAAGTTGGGGAACTCTTTATGGTGTCATTCATGATATTATTTTGCCTTCTAACAAAGCAGAGACCAGTGCCTAAGTGATACATTTGAAAGGGACTTAATGGGATGTCAGGTGTACAGTAGACTCCATCAGAACATTCAAACACACTATTGGATATGTAGTTGATTTCTGAGTCTTATTCAAGTAGGTCATGCTGATAAACAAAACACATTTTTACAGCCTTTTTTGCATATTTACCTAGTGTGTGTGTGTGGGGGGGGGGGGGGGGGGGGGGTCAATGGCTATGTTCACATTACAGGCATAATACTCAATTACGTTTGTCTTTTTTTTACCATGACCGTTTACATTCATGTTCGTATGTGACTTATATCTGACATCAGAGTGAGCAGCCCTGTCCTGAAAGGCTGCACGTGCCCTGCACACTTTTACCACAAGTAGTGTAACACGTGTGTGGTCCCTCAAGTGTAAGCTGTTGAGGATAAGGGCGAGAAGCCTCCCATCGTTGTTGTCAAAGTCCTCCATTTAATAAATAAATAATAATGAGAGAGAGAGAGAGAGAGAGAGAGAGAGAGAGAGAGAGGAGAGAGAGAGAGAGAGAGAGAGAGAGAGAGAGAGAGAGAGAGAGAGAGGAGAGAGAGAGAGAGAGAGAGAGAGAGAGAGAGAGAGAGAGAGAGAGAGAGAGAGAGAGAGAGAGAGAGAGAGAGAGAGAGAGAGAGAGAGAGAGAGAGAGAGAGAGAGAGAGAGAGAGAGAGAGAGAGAGAGAGAGAGAGAGAGAGAGAGAGAGAGAGAGAGAGAGAGAGAGAGAGAGAGAGAGAGAGAGAGAGAGAGAGAGAGAGAGAGAGAGAGAGAGAGAAGAGAGAGAGAGAGAGAGAGAGAGAGACATGCGACAATGAGTAATGACTGCAGTGATCTGCGCAGTGAAGTGTAATGTAAAAAAAGAAAAAAAAAACATGAATTCAGTTCACACTGCAATTGCATGGCCAGGAATCCGATATGTAGCAGATCTTGGACCACATATGAAAGTATGTGTTCACACTGCTCGGGAAAAAAATCTGATTTGGGCCCTTTGCCCTGTAGTCTGAATGGCTACATGCCACCTTAATTCACCATTAATCAATATCGGTAGAAAGAAAGTCCATATCCATCGATCGATAGGGAGTTTGATGACGTTTGAATTATGTGCAAATATTTACCTTCATTGTAAACTTCAATTATAAACCCTTATAGTATGTTTGGAGTTAATTCCTCTTTTAATGCAGTCAGTCCGGTAATTGGATTGAGGGTGAATGGAACTCAGCCTGACTCTTAGTCTTGTCCAATATACACAGGTGAAGTAACCAGCTTTTGTTGTCCAACACATAGCCCACCTCTTCTTTAACCAGCTTTATACCATGGTCTGGGTGAATACTCTTTTCCGATTGGCCGGCAGGTGTGTGTTAAAACCCTTAATGCACATGCACATGCACGTTTGGCTCAAGTTTAATCACCGTTCTAAAATTCATCCATTACCCAACCTGGAAACGTAGCGACCTTAAAGAGCACAGCCGTCAAAGCTTTACTCTTTTATCAACTACAGCGAAGCAACAGCCGACTTTTATCGACTTGATAAACTATACGACCGGGAAGGAAAACCACACCAATGTGCAAGTGCAAAACTTTCACCATGTTGTTTTTATTTATTGTTGGCAAATGACCATGGTATAAGAGGAATAATCAACTTGTAGGTGTGTGCGTAAAAGGGTTTTAAGACACACTGTTGTGCATCGGCTGGTTTCTTGGCCTCCACGTCGTGCCTTAAGACTGTTTCACACACACCTGCTCGTTGATGATCCCTTACTTGTGTTGCTAGGCATCGACAAGCTGCTGGCTCAACACATAGCCCACCTCTTCATCCGGGACCCTCTCTCTCTCTTTGAGGAGAAGATTCACCTGGATGATGAGAACGAGTCGGACCACTTCGAGGTAAACCTTTCCAGCCTTCTTGTTTAACGTCTTGTGAAGAGGGCATGAAACTAAAGATAACTGACCGACGCCGGGGTTAGTCATTTTGTAGAATAGAAAGAGGACATATTAATAGAACACAGGTTGGCTGCCTGCCGAAGCGACCAGTGGAATTTGACGATACCCTGCCAGCTAAAACCAAAATGTGCCGGCTTTTAATGTCAGATTCTGTTTTGAGAAACGATTATGCCACTGACACGCCGATTTTCTACCACGCAAAATGTTCAATGGGATGTCCTGTCGCCTTTCTCAGAACCTTCAGTCGACCAACTGGCAGACGATGAGGTTCAAGCCGCCGCCTCCCAACTCTGACATCGGCTGGAGGGTGGAGTTCCGCCCCATGGAGGTAAACTTGCGACTGCACTATAGACCCGTTTGCCGTATAGGTCGGACTCGGTGTGCAAGCGCATCACCGGGGCAGAAAGGAACGTAATCCTGGTCAGAACAACGGGGCAGACTACAATATATTTGCATTTGTTAGCCATGGTACTAGCGATCTAAACAATCAATCCATGCCAAAGCTAGATGTAAAAGGTGAAAGACTCACACTTGCTGATTTGGCAAAACGGCATCCAGCCGTTTTCGTTTGAAACAACTTTTAGTCGGGGGAGTTGCCATGGTTTCTCCATAGAGCCCCGTCGTATTCTTTTAGCGCAGCAGCTCGCGCAGGTGTGGGGCAACTTAGTCACGTGACGCAGTTGGTATTGCTGATTGGCTCGAACACTATATGTTTGTATACAGCGAACAGGTCTATATATACTGGGATGAGATTTATTCCTGCCTTTTTTTTTTTTTTTTGCCATTGATTTCTATTTCATGGTTCCTGCACAGGTCTGTAAAGTATGGAAGAGTATGCAAAATTATTTTGAGCATTTCCAATTCTGTAAAAGTATGAAAAAACATGAACGATTGTGGCTGCAAGCAGCCTATACAAGGGTGTGACCCAAATCACTTACATTTATGTTATGACATAAATAATAAAATAAAATATAAAATAGTCATAAAATAATTGCCAAAGAAATGGACTCTATAATGTCTATAACTCTGACAATGTTAATGTGTGTCTTATTGTCTGATTTATTTTTATTTTTGTTATTATGTTTTATTATTGCCTATTGTAATCTCGGCATCATTGAAAATGAAGGCCCACCCTCAATGTCTTCCTGATAATTAAATAAAGGTTGAATGAATAGGAAGGTTGATAGGAAGCATAGGAATTAGGAAGGGTGATAGGAAGCATGTTAGAAACAGGTTCCAAGCATGAGGCTGGGCTTATTTCAATGGACAATGATGGGAATTAATGAATGCATAAATGTTTTAATGGTATATAGGTGCAGGTATAGGTATAGCAATGACAATAGGTTCACTATGGCATTTCCATACTGTAAACCGGTGCCAGAGAGCTGATTCCCTCTTGAGACTCTGAGCAGCAAACCTGTGTAGTATCGTCATCTTGTGTTCAAAAGGTGTAACTTCATACCGATTCTACTGTGTTTCAATGGACAATGATGGAAATTAATTCAAATAAAATGGCTTGCTGTCAACCTAATGTGTAATGTTTCATCCAACTCTAGTACTCTACCTTTAGTTGTCAAGATAGTCTGCTTCCTGGTGGAGATAATAATAATAAAGAAATACATGAATTATATACATAGCTGGGGCAAATAATGGAAATTCACTACCACACACCGCCTTGCTCTGAGACCTTGAGAGCGCCTGCATACTAGTGATGTTAAGATTCACAGATTCGCATCGGTGCACCGGCATAAACTTTCAAGATGCGAGTGCACCGGTGGAATAAGTGGCGCATCGGCTAGAATTCAGGTTGAACTCGCGATGCATCTGTTGTCAGCGTCTTTGCATCGGTCAAAACCGATTCATTCATATAATTTCCTCTCATCCACTTCTGGCAGCAGTGCACTGCACACAGCAGATAATATCTTTGCTTCGCTACTACAGAAGGCGAGAGCCGCGTCACAGTTATCAACAAACGGTGGAAGTCGAGGAGGAGACATGAATTGAATTGATCAACTGGCTAACGTTAGCCAGTTAGCCATTCAGCTAACGCTAAACTATCTAACTAACTAACGTGACTCTGCAACACCAGTTCCACTAGTGAGGAAATGGGGGGGGGGGGGGGGTATATTGACGACGCTTGACAACAGGTTCAAAGATAACTTCACATTTATTGGCAATTCGTTTCTTTATATCGCTTCCTCCAGGTCGCTTCCTCTCTCGCTCTCTCTCTACGTTCAATGATTTAAAGTGGCCAAACGTTACAATATAAATACTAACTGGATAGTTGATGATAAACATTTAATTTTATTATCTGAAATATTATAAAATCATTAAGTCTGCTATAAGCCATTATCCCTTTGTGTGTGATTATTATTGTCTCACAGTAGTGTGTATATATACATTGTGTGTGTGTGTTTTTAGCTAAAGTGGATATAAAACACAGTACTGTGCAAAAGTCTTAGGCGCCCAAGAGTTTTTATATAAATTGTCTTACAGTAGATTATTTTATTTTTAATAATAATATAAGCTGCATATAAGGAATACAACCAAATCCTCTGTCATACCATAAAATTGTATCATTATTTTGCATCGTGTTGAATCGCATCGTATCGCCCCGAATCGCATTACGTTGAATCAAATCGTAGCGAATCGTATCGTATCTCAACGGGGTGAATCGTAGCGCATCGCATCGCCCGGTGCTTCAAATGTATCGTTAATGTATCGTATCGTTGGCACCGTATCGAGATGTGCATCGCATCGGCCTCAGTGATGGAGATGCACATCCCTACTTACTGCATACACCACCAAATATTATATTAGCCTGGTGGGAAAACAAATGTGTATATAACAATAAGCAACAAATCTGCTTAGTCTAAAAAGTCTTTGAGTTGTTTCCATTTTTGATAATATTATTGTGATGGTAAAAACCTTTTGACTATGCAGGGTGTATATCTTGAAATGCATCGCTGCATATACTTGCATGGGGTCTGCAAATAGGAAAAAAACTGGTTGCATTTATTGGTGACCGGTGCGTGGAATAGGATCCCATTACATATCATACGGACGGAAAACAAGGACAGTTTAAAAAAGAAACTCAAAGGAGCCATAATCCGGAAGGAAATTAATATTTCATGTCATGCATGAGTGTAGCTGCAGCCATGTTATCCAAAACTTCTTCTGATTACTTTGTGTGTTTTTCTTTTTCCTTTTAAAGGTATGGTGAAATTTATGTTTTAGTAACATTGATGAGCATTCTAAAAGCAATTCTTAAAAAGATTCAATTTTAAAAACAATCTTAAATTGTATTTAACACTGTATTTTGTATTTTGTTTTGTTTTGTTTTTTTGTTTTCTATTTCTTTGCTTGCATGTAATTTTAGCCATCTTAATTGTTAGTTTCATTGTGTATTGTATGTTGAGTACTGACTTTTAATAATTCTGTTTTGCAATAATTGTTTTTGTATGTTTTTTTTGTGTGGACCCCAGGAAGACTAGCTGGTTGCCATGGCACCAGCTAATGGGGATCCGTAATAAAATCTAAATCTAAATCATTCCTCTCTCGTTCCAGGTGCAACTGACTGATTTTGAGAACTCTGCGTACGTGGTCTTCATCGTGCTGCTCACCAGAGTGATCCTGTCCTACAAGCTCGACTTCCTCATCCCCTTGTCAAAGGTACAGTCACTTATTTATAGGGATGTCCGATATTATCGGCCTACCGATATTGCCGGCCGATATTGGCATTAAAATGTGATATCGGAAAATATCTGTATCGTTTATTTTAATTTTTTTATTATTATTATATATTTTCTTACACATTTCTATAACCTTTATTTACCCAGGCAAGCAAGTAAGAACAAATTCTGATTTTATTTATTGTCAAAAGTATGCATAATGTTGTGTTAATTACACGACAAGAGATTTGTAATGTTAATTACCTGAAATTATTCCGTTTTTGGGGGGAACCCTGCATATATCGGTATCGGTTGATATCGGTATCGGAAATTAAGAGTTGGACAATATCGGTATCGGTAAAAAAGCCAATATCGAGCATCCCTACTTATTTAGTTTCCTTGCGGTTACATTTTTATTTGATTCTAATATGTATTTTTATTCATTGATTATTTGAATCATAATTGTAATGGAGTACACAAAGATATAACACAATATGGTATCGTTATCTCTGTCTCTTGTCCTCCTCTGTCCCTTCCTGTGAATATTAATGTTGGGCCACAGCGCTAAAGGTCTTTGAGTTCAAATACCAGTCAGTCTATGTTGTTGTTGTAGCAACAATGTAGGTTGTAGTAGCTCATGTAATTCACAAGGGGAAAGGTTTTGGGAGAGAAGCATCTTAAGTTATACCACATGTGAAAATGAAACTGATACCAGCTCACTTGTCTTATTCTCTTAATCTCTTTTACCCTCTCCTGTTGCTTATTCTTTTACATAGCTGTAGATACTATATCTGTACATATCCTACTCTTACTAGTTACGTTGCTGGACAGTATAACTACTACCCTACTGTCTTTACACCTGTATCACTGTACATATTATACTACAACCCTGTACATACATCTGATTGGCACTACACTTGACTCAAGTACTAGTCAGTAGTACTAATTTGTATATTTTGTACCCAGTTTAATCACCTGTGCATTCATGCATTGTATATTGCTGTTGCACTTTACTGTTACATTTTCACTCTGGTTGGATGCCAAACCTCTTTTCGTTGTACTGTACTTGTGCTGTGTAACGACAATAGATTTTAATCAAATTTAATCTTAAATTTTTACGAAGTCATGTGCTTTGTTACTGCAGGATGTTAAAGCGGTGACTTTGTACTGTAGGATGTTTATGATGACTTCCTGTCTGCAACACTCTGACCTACAGAACGCTTGTCTCGCCCTACAGGTTGATGAAAACATGAAGGTCGCACAGAAAAGGAATGCCGTTCAGGAGGGAATGTTTTACTTCCGAAAGGACATGTTCAAAGGTGGGGGAAAAATTCAACTTTAATTCATTTATTTCTAGTGTATTTCCAAAGTGTATTTGGAAGATGTTAGTCTTCCCCAGGACTTTCAAACAAGATGGTTCTGAGTCGCAACTAGGGGGAGGTCCGGAGGGGGGGGGGGCGCTGTGCCTCAACTAGGGGGAGGTCTGGAGGGGGGCTGTGCCTCAACTAGGGGGGAGGTCCGGAGGGGGGGGGGGCCCTGTCCGTGAAGCAAAATAAATTGCAATAAAGAAGTCATTTGCTGTAATTTCCTGCAACTTAAAAACATAATTTAAATAAAATAGCAAATACAAGGGTAAATTATTTATTAAATCCAAATAAGTTATTTATTTAAGTACAGTGTATATGTCTTGCACAATTGTTTAACGTTGAAAACACACGCATGCATGCACACACACACACGCACGCACACACACACACAGTGGAACAGAGGACTGGTCTCATGTATTAGACAATGATGCATCTGTTTCTAAGCTGGCCCCAAGCTTTCAAAAACAACACATGATGCTGGTGCTGCGCCCCTATATTTCACATTTCAGGTTTTTAGTAGCTAAGACCCGCCCCCCCCTTAAAGCTTTCCTTCCTGTACATGGAGTGGGTATACTGTCCCATCCTGTGAAATTCTCCATGAGAGTTTCTGGGTTTCTCAGATTAGGAATATATTAGCTCAGTGTTTCCCATATTATGTCAATTCAGCAGTTAGGTTTTGTCTGCCACAGATGGAAATGTCCCGTAACTGCTAAAAGACACACAAGAATTAAAGTAACCGTAATAATTAAAGGACCATATCAGTCTAATTTTTTCTTATCGCCATTACCAGAGTTTTTTTTCTTCTTTTTTTTGTCTGTTCCCCCCTCCTTCTTTTTCCGATTTTTCTCCCATCCCACTGTTAGTCGTTATGCCAATTCCCAACCCCCTTCCTGGTTGTTGCGCACTTTCCCCTACTGTTGGTCCGAGAGGCCGGAGACTGTCACATGCTTTCCTCCGACACATGTGCAGCCAGCCGGCAGCCAGCCTGGCCGCGCAGATTCTCACCGGGAGAGTGTAACGTGTGGAAGGTCACACTACCTCTCACCAGATCCTACCCTCGCTGTGCAGGCGCCCCGACCGAACTGTAGGGGTCGCTGTCCACAATGCCCAGGACCCACCCACGGCTCCCCTCCCCATAACTCAGCCAAACGAGTTAGTATAGCGATCAGCCCGAGCCAAGGCAATGCTGACTCTCCGGAAGTCGGCCATTACCAGAGGTTAAAGGTTAAAGGAACAACAGGTTAAAGGAACAACATTATGGGAAATGCGCTTACTGTCTTCTCTAGAGTCGGATAAGAAGATGGATACCAATTTCGTCTTTGTGTGTTCAGTGGAAAGATATCCAACTGCAAGCTAGCCTAGCTTAGCACAAATGAATGGAAGCGCATACGGATCAGCTAGCCTAGCTTAAAAATCCGTGAGAGGTGTTTTTGGCCAACAGCTAGGCTAGCCGATCCGTATCCGCTTCCATTAATTTGTGCTAAGCTAGCTTGCAGCCAGATAGCTTTCTACTGAACGCACAGAGGGGAAACTGGCATTTATCTTCTTGTCTTACTCTTGTTAAACCAATGTCTGTCTACCTTGTCCACCTCTAGGCTGCAACCCAGGGCTTGACGGCACCTCGGCTGCTCAGAACGGTTTGGAGATGGACAGCGGCGCCAGCGAGGAGTTCACGCTGATGAGCATCGACACCATCATCAACGGAAAGGTGCTTGACACACACTGCCAGACGCACACTGTAAATCAGTGTTGCACACATGGAGCTAAACTTAAAAATAAAGGCCCTGTGCGCACATTGACGGCCTGTTGCCTTGGTCTACAGATAAACAGAGAAATCATATTTTTCCTATATTTAAGTTTAATGCGATTACAGCACCAGGAATGACTGGATGAGAGATTCACTTTAAACATTCACTTTTAACTCTTTAATTGCCAGACCCGAGATATCTCGTGTTAACTCGCCATGCGTTGGCTGCCAGACCCGAGATATCTCGGGTTTTGGTAGTTTTTTCTTTTATTCTATATTTTTATTCATTATTCATCCACTGACCTCGGTGTCGCCATAGGAAAGGATTTTGAGATCGCCAAAGTGCAATACCGGCCGCATCCTGGCAGATGGCAGTGTCGCCCACCCTTTCAAACCTTATATCTAAAGCTGTGTTACACTCAAATGTCTCCGGGCGCTATATTTAGACGGAGCCGAGTAAGTCGCTTCATCCGACCACTTCGAAACACATCTGGCACACTCGATCCATAAGTTGTGCCAAATTATGTCCGGGGCCAGATGGACACCAGTGGAAATCGCGATCAGACAATTGGAATATTCTTTTGGAATACCGCCGACCACAGGTAAAGACTATCTGACATCAATTTCAGCTTGATCCAACAATGTTTTCATATCCATCCAGCTGTTCAACACGACACACATGATTTGGAAATAGTAGCGTGTCCAGGCAAGAAACGCCAGCGCTTATAGTAGAATTCACGTTGCGCCCTATAACTCGCTTCCCAGGAATTATCCCGGATCACTCTGAAATTATACTTATATTCCCCACATTTTTTTCTCTTTTTTGCATCTTGGACGGAAGAAAGTCACTGTCAAAAGACTATAGTATTGTCCCCATAGCTATAATATAGAATATAGATATAGCTCTCCAAACATAGTGACCCACAGTGAAAATATGTAATGGACACCTGTCACGTTAGATACAAGGCCAAGACTAATCCCTGGCGCTGAATGAGTTAAACACTTTTTAAAACATTACACCGTATTTTATCCATTTATTCTTACACATTTGCATTACCTCTTCCACCTCATTTTTGCATTTAGCATTTTGTACATTTTAGTTTTGTATTTTGTATAGTGTTTGGTCTTTTACTCATTTACTGTATGAAGCACAATCTCAGGAGGGTCATACAGAACCAAGTATTTCTCTATATGTGACAGATAAAACAAAACTTGAAACTTGACTATCCACAAACCACCATGGTAAGTCACATTGACTATTTTCGCTGCAAAGCTATTTGTGCCAGTGGAGAGCTAGCTTGTGTGTGTGTCAGGTTGAAGCATCACCTTTAAGATATTGAATTGTATTGTATTCTTTTCTTCACTTCTCGTTCTCTCATTGAAACCAATGGTTACCGCTAGCCACAAACTACTGAGCTAGCTTATGGCAAGCAGTTCCCATTCATTTAAAGAGGAACCCTGTTTTCTCTCTGTGAACTGAAGCCAATGGAGAATATTTCTTCTCTCACAACCTGACGAGTGCCATGTGAAGAAAAAGAAGTCTCAAATTCACAACGTCATTGAGACCTTTTTAAAACCCAAACTTTCTTTTAAACCACTAGGAGGGAGTTTTCCAAGGCCTCATCCCAATCCTTAACTGCTACCTGGAAAACATGGAGGTGGACGTCGACACAAGGTGCACCATTCTGAACTACTTGAAACTCATCAAGAAACGCGCCTCAGGTAAACTATCCACTGCACAAAGAACAGTAGATTCTGCAAACGATTCAGCACCATATTGATGTAACATAAGACTGTTCTGACAGAACAATATTGATGTAACATAAGACTGTTCTGACAGCACAATATTGATTTAACTATATATATAAATTAGAGGTGGGCATAGATTAATTTTTTTAATCTAGATTAATCCATCTGCAATCCTGGATTTAATCTAGATTAATCTAGATAAAAAAAAACCTGCCGAAGGCATTCAAAATATGTGTTCTACCCAAATAATGACCAGAAGTAAGTACTTACTTTTTCTTTCCTCCTTATGTTTCTCAGGCCAGGTGGCCCATTACACCATGAGCCCATCTCCCGTTTCCAAAATGCATTACAGACTGTTTGAAAAAGCTGTTTTGCTATGATAATTGGTAATGAAATATCAAAATAATGTTCAATAAGATGTACTTGTGTTTAATAAGTTGTTTTATTCAGAAGTTAACACAAATAAATAATATTACCAGTACAGTACAGTATCTAGCACTCTCAGGAGCAAAACAGAAAGAATAATTTCAAACTTGAACTATGTGACATGGCTTGAATCAACTGCTCCAGTGGAGTTGCTCAGTGGCCAATGGTGTCAACTGTGGTTGTACTGGGCAGCTCCCAGGTGTGAATGGAACTGTGTGAATGTGAAGCAGGGCGTTCCTGAAAAAGAGCATCTGTGCTCAGCGAACCTACCCTGGGTAAAAAAAACCTACCTCAGTTGTAAAAACAAAACAAAAAAAATCAAAACTTCCAATAATTTATTATCATTATTATTTATTCAGAACAATTTGTTAATATATATATAATATTGCAGCGAGCGTTGTCTGCATCTAGCTTTGTAAAGTGTAACAACACTTGCGACCGTTTTCGGCTTGCCATTGCCCCGACTGCTTTGTTGTTGAATCAAGTCAAATCCTAGGTAAGCGTGTATTGTGCGTGTGAACGTGGCACACTTCATAGGTTTCGTTTCCCGGTAAACGAAACGTTGACGTCATCTGACCTTTTTTACAGTACCGAAATGTGGCACCGGCGGATCTCACGTGAATCGGTACTCGGTAGTACCGACGTGATTCGGTCGGTACCCTTAAAAGTACCTGATTCGGTACCCATCCCTAGTCATCACACACAATACAATATCAGTGTTTCCCAGTAATTACCTAGACTGTGGGCGGCCCGGATTTTTTTTTTTTTTTTTTTTTTTTTTATAAATATAAAGTTTGCCAATAGGGATGTATCAGTAGTATTGGCAGTGGTAGTAGTCGTAATAGTAATCCAGTATATATACTGGTATATATATTTTTTTTCTAAAGAATAAACCAGTTCAACACAGGTAACCACTTTTGCTTCATTTCTTTGATGGCTCAAATGTATGCGACTGCAGTCTAGTCGATTTTGTGTTTTGAGCACAAAGTTCATCATAGATCTAGCCTCTTTATTTTGCTCTCAAAGTGCACCAGATTGATGCATTTAACTTTAAAATGTAAAAAAAAATAAAAGTGTAACTAAATAAAAATAACCCTCAAAATCACCTATACAAACCATTTTCTTGAAAAGCAAATGACTTATTCTTAAATGTATATCAGCATTGTTCCACAAGTTAACCCTAAACATTTAAATACAGGTTCACTATGGCATGTTGTGCACAGGTGCGAGCCCCCTGGTGTGCAAAAGGTGTAACTTTATAGTTAATATAATAGCTAACTACTATAGTTAATATTTCAATGGACAGTGATGAAAATGTATTCAAACTAAGGCTGTCAATCGATTAAAATATTTAATCTGATTAATCGCATGATTGTCCATAGATAACTCGCGATTAATCGCAAATTAATCGCATATTTTTTTATCTGTTCTAAATCTACCTTAAACAGATATTTTTTTTTAATACGTTTTAATACTCTTATCAACATGAGAGTCAACAAATGCTTGCTTTATGCAGCCATTTAACACAAAAGGATGACCCTCATGCATTGCAAATTTGCATCAAATTCAAAACGGTGATGCACAAAGTAACTTAAAAGAAAATAATAATTTAAAACAATGAATAAAGTGTGCATGAAATAATAGGGGAAAGAAAACGTTAGGAACTTGTTACATTCACCCACACAAGGGCTGATGACTCACCCCCGCCTCACCCTCTCTCACACACACACACACACGCACACACACACACACGCACACACACACACACACATTTTTAGTCAGAAACAAACATAGTATCAATAATACCCCGGAGTGAAGTCTAGTAAAAAAAAGAAAAAAGTATATAAAAATTATTTTTTATTTTTTATTTTTTTAACGTTAACTCATTGACCGCCACGCTCTTTTCCCATCTTTACTCAATGGCGCCAGCGTTATTAACCATTTTAGCGATGTTTGCAGACCCATCGTGTGTTCTGTATTATAGCTATGGAGACAATAGTATGGCTCATTTGACAGGCATTGTTCATAGTCCATCACTGACTAACCAGTTCATTTCTACATACTGTAGTTTGTGCACTATTACACGCTAAACATCGCCCCTTTCCAAAATAATCCAGTCTTTTTCATAGATCGCAAGATATGACGCATTATATGCAATATGCCCAAATAGTTCGGGTTGCTCGCCTGAAACCCCAAATACTTCCAAATCAAAGGTATATATACCATATATATTATGGTTCTTCACAAAATCATCAAGCATGTTTTATGTCCGGTAAAATACGACACTGATCGGTACAAAAACATGTTTCAGGTTCGGTAAAATAGACATAGAATAGACCTTACCGTAGCCAGAAGATACTCCAAAAAGAATAATCCCAGTGATCCCATCGCCATCGCGATCACTCGTGTATATGTGTATACTCGTGTATACAGGAAATAGGTTTGAGGCGATAAAATCTCAGAGCGATTGCTCTGTCCTCTTGAGGGGAAGGAGTTCTTACAGAACTCTGGCAGGATTCGATCGCCATTGCAATTTTTAACGTAGGCAGCGGTGCAAGGGAGACCCAGGGAGCTCCAGCCGAGTGTCTAGAACGGGGATCAAAGGAAAAATATCAACGGATCAAAACCTGAGAAATCTCGGGTATGGTGCTCAACCGCTGGCGGCGAAACCCGACTTTAATCGTGCGTTAAAGAAAATAGTGGCGTTAAAATAATTGTGCGTTAACACGTTAATAACGGTTAACTTTGAAAGGCTTTTTTAATAATATTTGAGGATTACGGTCCTTGGCCTGCCGTCAGCCTATGTGCAACGTTTCATCCAAATCGGCCCTGTAGTTTAGCTGCATGATCAGAAACGCAACCAAATGCATGATCTCTCCTGGTTACCGCCTGGTGGAGATAATGAAGCGGCATCATTGAAATCCATGATGTGCAGTTCTTCAAGGAGTGTGCGGTCCTTTTAGTGGGGCAGCTTAGCTCCAATTCTCAACAGAATTGTGCATTTTGTGATAAAAGCAACTAATTTGGTACACATGTCGCTTAAAAGATTTAGAAAAAATCTGGATATTGGGCCACTGCAAATTCGCCCCCTATTGGTCATGACATCAACGTTATGAAAAGACAGAGGAGAATGTTACCTTTCCAGTCCAAATAGAACCAGAGATATGCCATTTTACATGGAATGTCTAAAAATGTACCGGGAACTTTTTTTCAACATGCATTGGTGACATTCAATATGTAAAATGGCATATCTCTCGTTCTATTTGGACTAAAATAATAATATTGGTATCTCTGGAAAGGTAACATTCCCATCTGCCTTTCCACAGTGGCTGATATTTCTCTGAGACGCTCTCTGATTGGCCGACACCTGTTTCTACACTGGTTAAGCTTAGGCACTCTTTCGAAGTTGGTTAAGGTTAGAGTTTGTCTTAGAGCGTGACGGCAAGTTCTTTCGACGGTTAAGCTTAGGCACTCTTTCGAAGTTGGTTAAGGTTAGAGTTTGTCTTAGAGCATGGCGATAGAACGCCAGGTAGTTTGCAGGCTGTTCGACGTGGAAATGGGCAAAGACACAGCTCGTCACGGATTGGGCAAACATGTCAGTGGCCAATCAGAGAGCGTCAGTCAGTGGCCAATCAGAGAGTGTCTCCGAGAAATGCGGCTACGGAAAAAAATAACGCTGCACAGCCCCTGTAAAAGCGATCTAATAACGGTGATGCCTGCCATGGCCAGTAGGGGCGAATTTGCAGTGGCCCAATATCCAGATTTCTTCTAAATATAATAAGCTACATTATGTACCAAGTTTGACGCTTTTATCACAAAGTGCACAATTCCTCAGCTAAGCTGCCCCACTATTTCCTATATGTGTGAATCTCTAGAAGAACGTTGAATTCTTGATGATTGGATTTTTTTTTCACTGTATGACCAGCAGCACCTCCCACTCTGGATCTGCACAGGTGCTCTCTAATTAAGACTGACAGGTGCTCTCTAATTAAGACTGACAGGTGCTCTCTAATTAAGACTGACAGGTGCTCTCTAATTGGGACTGTGACAGGTGCTCTCTAATTAAGACTGACAGGTGCTCTCTAATTAAGACTGACAGGTGCTCTCTAATTAAGACTCACAGGTGCTCTCTAATTAAGACTGACAGGTGCTCTCTAATTGGGACTGTGACGGGTGCTCTCTAATTGGGACTGTGACAGGTGCTCTCTAATTGGGACTGACAGGTGCTCTCTAATTAAAACTGACGGGTGCTCTCTAATTAAGACTGACAGGTGCTCTTTAATTGAGACTGACAGGTGCTCTCTAATTAAGACTGACAGGTGCTCTCTAATTGGGACTGTGACAGGTGCTCTCTAATTGGGACTGTGACAGGTGCTCTCTAATTAAGACTGACAGGTGCTCTCTAATTAAGACTGACAGGTGCTCTCTAATTGCGACTGACAGGTGCTCTCTAATTGAGACTGACAGGTGCTCTCTAATTGAGACTGTGACAGGTGCTCTCTAATTGAGACTGACAGGTGCTCTCTAATTAAGACTCACAGGTGCTCTCTAATTGAGACTGACAGGTGCTCTAATTGGGACTGACAGGTGCTCTCTAATTGAGACTGACAGGTGCTCTCTAATTAAGACTCACAGGTGCTCTCTAATTGAGACTGACAGGTGCTCTCTAATTAAGACTCACAGGTGCTCTCTAATTGAGACTGACAGGTGCTCTCTAATTAAGACTGACAGGTGCTCTCTAATTGGGACTGTGACAGGTGCTCTCTAATTGAGACTGACCGGTGCTCTCTAATTGGGACTGACAGGTGCTCTCTAATTGAGACTGACAGGTGCTCTCTAATTAAGACTGACAGGTGCTCTCTAATTGGGACTGTGACAGGTGCTCTCTAATTGGGACTGACAGGTGCTCTCTAATTAAGACTGACAGGTGCTCTCTAATTGAGACTGACAGGTGCTCTCTAATTAAGACTGACAGGTGCTCTCTAATTGGGACTGACAGGTGCTCTCTAATTAAGACTGACAGGTGCTCTCTAATTGAGACTGACAGGTGCTCTCTAATTGGGACTGTGACAGGTGCTCTCTAATTAAGACTGACAGGTGCTCTCTAATTGAGACTGACAGGTGCTCTCTAATTGAGACTGACAGGTGCTCTCTAATTGAGACTGACAGGTGCTCTCTAATTGAGACTGACAGGTGCTCTCTAATTGGGACTGGCAGGTGCTCTCTAATTGAGACTGACAGGTGCTCTCTAATTAAGACTGACAGGTGCTCTCTAATTGGGACTGTGACAGGTGCTCTCTAATTGAGACTGACAGGTGCTCTCTAATTGAGACTGACAGGTGCTCTCTAATTGGGACTGTGACAGGTGCTCTCTAATTAAGACTGACAGGTGCTCTCTAATTGAGACTGACAGGTGCTCTCTAATTGAGACTGACAGGTGCTCTCTAATTGAGACTGACAGGTGCTCTCTAATTGAGACTGACAGGTGCTCTCTAATTGGGACTGGCAGGTGCTCTCTAATTGAGACTGACAGGTGCTCTCTAATTAAGACTGACAGGTGCTCTCTAATTGGGACTGTGACAGGTGCTCTCTAATTGGGACTGACAGGTGCTCTCTAATTAAGACTGACAGGTGCTCTCTAATTGAGACTGACAGGTGCTCTCTAATTAAGACTGACAGGTGCTCTCTAATTGGGACTGACAGGTGCTCTCTAATTAAGACTGACAGGTGCTCTCTAATTAAGACTGACAGGTGCTCTCTAATTGAGACTGACAGGTGCTCTCTAATTGGGACTGTGACAGGTGCTCTCTAATTAAGACTGACAGGTGCTCTCTAATTGAGACTGACAGGTGCTCTCTAATTAAGACTGACAGGTGCTCTCTAATTAAGACTGACAGGTGCTCTCTAATTAAGACTGACAGGTGCTCTCTAATTGGGACTGACAGGTGCTCTTTAATTAAGACTGACAGGTGCTCTCTAATTGAGACTGTGACAGGTGCTCTCTAATTGGGACTGTGACAGGTGCTCTCTAATTAAGACTGACAGGTGCTCTCTAATTGACTGTGACAGGTGCTCTCTAATTAAGACTGACAGGTGCTCTCTAATTGAGACTGACAGGTGCTCTCTAATTGAGACTGACAGGTGCTCTCTAATTGAGACTGACAGGTGCTCTCTAATTAAGACTGACAGGTGCTCTCTAATTGAGACTGTGACAGGTGCTCTCTAATTGGGACTGTGACAGGTGCTCTCTAATTAAGACTGACAGGTGCTCTCTAATTGAGACTGACAGGTGCTCTCTAATTAAGACTGACAGGTGCTCTCTAATTGAGACTGTGACAGGTGCTCTCTAATTGGGACTGTGACAGGTGCTCTCTAATTAAGACTGACAGGTGCTCTCTAATTGAGACTGACAGGTGCTCTCTAATTGAGACTGTGACAGGTGCTCTCTAATTGACTGTGACAGGTGCTCTCTAATTAAGACTGACAGGTGCTCTCTAATTGAGACTGACAGGTGCTCTCTAATTGAGACTGACAGGTGCTCTCTAATTGAGACTGACAGGTGCTCTCTAATTAAGACTGACAGGTGCTCTCTAATTGAGACTGTGACAGGTGCTCTCTAATTGGGACTGTGACAGGTGCTCTCTAATTAAGACTGACAGGTGCTCTCTAATTGAGACTGACAGGTGCTCTCTAATTAAGACTGACAGGTGCTCTCTAATTGAGACTGTGACAGGTGCTCTCTAATTGGGACTGTGACAGGTGCTCTCTAATTAAGACTGACAGGTGCTCTCTAATTGAGACTGTGACAGGTGCTCTCTAATTGGGACTGTGACAGGTGCTCTCTAATTAAGACTGACAGGTGCTCTCTAATTGAGACTGTGACAGGTGCTCTCTAATTGGGACTGTGACAGGTGCTCTCTAATTAAGACTGACAGGTGCTCTCTAATTGACTGTGACAGGTGCTCTCTAATTAAGACTGACAGGTGCTCTCTAATTGAGACTGACAGGTGCTCTCTAATTGAGACTGTGACAGGTGCTCTCTAATTAAGACTGACAGGTGCTCTCTAATTGACTGTGACAGGTGCTCTCTAATTGACTGTGACAGGTGCTCTCTAATTGGGACTGACAGGTGCTCTCTAATTGGGACTGTGACAGGTGCTCTCTAATTAAGACTCACAGGTGCTCTCTAATTAAGACTGACAGGTGCTCTCTAATTAAGACTGACAGGTGCTCTCTAATTGAGACTGACAGGTGCTCTCTAATTGAGACTGACAGGTGCTCTCTAATTGAGACTGTGACAGGTGCTCTCTAATTGGGACTGACAGGTGCTCTCTAATTGAGACTGACGGGTGCTCTCTAATTGGGACTGACAGGTGCTCTCTAATTGGGACTGACAGGTGCTCTCTAATTGAGACTGTGACAGGTGCTCTCTAATTAAGACTGACAGGTGCTCTCTAATTGGGACTGACAGGTGCTCTCTAATTAAGACTGACAGGTGCTCTCTAATTGAGACTAACAGGTGCTCTCTAATTAAGACTGACAGGTGCTCTCTAATTAAGACTGACAGGTGCTCTCTAATTGAGACTAACAGGTGCTCTCTAATTAAGACTGACAGGTGCTCTCTAATTGGGACTGTGACAGGTGCTCTCTAATTAAGACTGACAGGTGCTCTCTAATTAAGACTGACAGGTGCTCTCTAATTAAGACTGACAGGTGTTCTCTAATTGAGACTAACAGGTGCTCTCTAATTAAGACTGACAGGTGCTCTCTAATTAAGACTGACAGGTGCTCTCTAATTGAGACTAACAGGTGCTCTCTAATTAAGACTGACAGGTGCTCTCTAATTGGGACTGTGACAGGTGCTCTCTAATTGAGACTGACAGGTGCTCTCTAATTGAGACTGTGACAGGTGCTCTCTAATTGGGACTGTGACAGGTGCTCTCTAATTAAGACTGACAGGTGCTCTCTAATTAAGACTCACAGGTGCTCTCTAATTGGGACTGACAGGTGCTCTCTAATTAAGACTGACAGGTGCTCTCTAATTAAGACTGACGTGTGCTCTCTAATTAAGACTCACAGGTGCTCTCTAATTAAGACTGACAGGTGCTCTCTAATTGGGACTGACAGGTGCTCTCTAATTAAGACTGACAGGTGCTCTCTAATTAAGACTGACAGGTGCTCTCTAATTAAGACTGACAGGTGCTCTCTAATTAAGACTAACAGGTGCTCTCTAATTAAGACTGACGGGTGCTCTCTAATTAAAACTGACGGGTGCTCTCTAATTAAGACTGACAGGTGCTCTCTAATTGGGACTGTGACAGGTGCTCTCTAATTAAGACTGACAGGTGCTCTCTAATTGGGACTGTGACAGGTGCTCTCTAATTAAGACTGACAGGTGCTCTCTAATTGAGACTGACAGGTGCTCTCTAATTGGGACTGGCAGGTGCTCTCTAATTGAGACTGACAGGTGCTCTCTAATTAAGACTGACAGGTGCTCTCTAATTGGGACTGTGACAGGTGCTCTCTAATTGAGACTGACAGGTGCTCTCTAATTGAGACTGACAGGTGCTCTCTAATTGGGACTGTGACAGGTGCTCTCTAATTAAGACTGACAGGTGCTCTCTAATTGAGACTGACAGGTGCTCTCTAATTGAGACTGACGGGTGCTCTCTAATTGAGACTGACAGGTGCTCTCTAATTGAGACTGACAGGTGCTCTCTAATTGGGACTGGCAGGTGCTCTCTAATTTAGACTGACAGGTGCTCTCTAATTAAGACTGACAGGTGCTCTCTAATTGGGACTGTGACAGGTGCTCTCTAATTGGGACTGACAGGTGCTCTCTAATTAAGACTGACAGGTGCTCTCTAATTGAGACTGACAGGTGCTCTCTAATTAAGACTGACAGGTGCTCTCTAATTGGGACTGACAGGTGCTCTCTAATTAAGACTGACAGGTGCTCTCTAATTAAGACTGACAGGTGCTCTCTAATTGAGACTGACAGGTGCTCTCTAATTGGGACTGTGACAGGTGCTCTCTAATTAAGACTGACAGGTGCTCTCTAATTGAGACTGACAGGTGCTCTCTAATTAAGACTGACAGGTGCTCTCTAATTAAGACTGACATGTGCTCTCTAATTAAGACTGACAGGTGCTCTCTAATTGGGACTGACAGGTGCTCTTTAATTAAGACTGACAGGTGCTCTCTAATTGAGACTGACAGGTGCTCTCTAATTAAGACTGACAGGTGCTCTCTAATTGAGACTGTGACAGGTGCTCTCTAATTGGGACTGTGACAGGTGCTCTCTAATTAAGACTGACAGGTGCTCTCTAATTGACTGTGACAGGTGCTCTCTAATTAAGACTGACAGGTGCTCTCTAATTGAGACTGACAGGTGCTCTCTAATTGAGACTGACAGGTGCTCTCTAATTGAGACTGACAGGTGCTCTCTAATTAAGACTGACAGGTGCTCTCTAATTGAGACTGTGACAGGTGCTCTCTAATTGGGACTGTGACAGGTGCTCTCTAATTAAGACTGACAGGTGCTCTCTAATTGAGACTGACAGGTGCTCTCTAATTAAGACTGACAGGTGCTCTCTAATTGAGACTGTGACAGGTGCTCTCTAATTGGGACTGTGACAGGTGCTCTCTAATTAAGACTGACAGGTGCTCTCTAATTGAGACTGTGACAGGTGCTCTCTAATTGGGACTGTGACAGGTGCTCTCTAATTAAGACTGACAGGTGCTCTCTAATTGAGACTGTGACAGGTGCTCTCTAATTGGGACTGTGACAGGTGCTCTCTAATTAAGACTGACAGGTGCTCTCTAATTGACTGACAGGTGCTCTCTAATTAAGACTGACAGGTGCTCTCTAATTGAGACTGACAGGTGCTCTCTAATTGAGACTGTGACAGGTGCTCTCTAATTAAGACTGACAGGTGCTCTCTAATTGACTGTGACAGGTGCTCTCTAATTGACTGTGACAGGTGCTCTCTAATTGGGACTGACAGGTGCTCTCTAATTGGGACTGTGACAGGTGCTCTCTAATTAAGACTCACAGGTGCTCTCTAATTAAGACTGACAGGTGCTCTCTAATTAAGACTGACAGGTGCTCTCTAATTGAGACTGACAGGTGCTCTCTAATTGAGACTGTGACAGGTGCTCTCTAATTGGGACTGACAGGTGCTCTCTAATTGAGACTGACGGGTGCTCTCTAATTGGGACTGACAGGTGCTCTCTAATTGGGACTGACAGGTGCTCTCTAATTGAGACTGTGACAGGTGCTCTCTAATTAAGACTGACAGGTGCTCTCTAATTGGGACTGACAGGTGCTCTCTAATTAAGACTGACAGGTGCTCTCTAATTGAGACTAACAGGTGCTCTCTAATTAAGACTGACAGGTGCTCTCTAATTAAGACTGACAGGTGCTCTCTAATTGAGACTAACAGGTGCTCTCTAATTAAGACTGACAGGTGCTCTCTAATTGGGACTGTGACAGGTGCTCTCTAATTAAGACTGACAGGTGCTCTCTAATTAAGACTGACAGGTGCTCTCTAATTAAGACTGACAGGTGCTCTCTAATTAAGACTGACAGGTGTTCTCTAATTGAGACTAACAGGTGCTCTCTAATTAAGACTGACAGGTGCTCTCTAATTAAGACTGACAGGTGCTCTCTAATTGAGACTAACAGGTGCTCTCTAATTAAGACTGACAGGTGCTCTCTAATTGGGACTGTGACAGGTGCTCTCTAATTGAGACTGACAGGTGCTCTCTAATTGAGACTGTGACAGGTGCTCTCTAATTGGGACTGTGACAGGTGCTCTCTAATTAAGACTGACAGGTGCTCTCTAATTAAGACTCACAGGTGCTCTCTAATTGGGACTGACAGGTGCTCTCTAATTAAGACTGACAGGTGCTCTCTAATTAAGACTGACGTGTGCTCTCTAATTAAGACTCACAGGTGCTCTCTAATTAAGACTGACAGGTGCTCTCTAATTGGGACTGACAGGTGCTCTCTAATTAAGACTGACAGGTGCTCTCTAATTAAGACTGACAGGTGCTCTCTAATTAAGACTGACAGGTGCTCTCTAATTAAGACTAACAGGTGCTCTCTAATTAAGACTGACGGGTGCTCTCTAATTAAAACTGACGGGTGCTCTCTAATTAAGACTGACAGGTGCTCTCTAATTGGGACTGTGACAGGTGCTCTCTAATTAAGACTGACAGGTGCTCTCTAATTGGGACTGTGACAGGTGCTCTCTAATTAAGACTGACAGGTGCTCTCTAATTAAGACTGACAGGTGCTCTCTAATTAAGACTCACAGGTGCTCTCTAATTAAGACTGACAGGTGCTCTCTAATTGAGACTGACAGGTGCTCTCTAATTGAGACTGACAGGTGCTCTCTAATTGGGACTGACAGGTGCTCTCTAATTAAGACTGACAGGTGCTCTCTAATTAAGACTGACAGGTGCTCTCTAATTAAGACTGACAGGTGCTCTCTAATTAAGACTGACAGGTGCTCTCTAATTAAGACTGACAGGTGCTCTCTAATTGAGACTGTGACAGGTGCTCTCTAATTAAGACTGACAGGTGCTCTCTAATTAAGACTGACAGGTGCTCTCTAATTAAGACTGACAGGTGCTCTCTAATTAAGACTGACAGGTGCTCTCTAATTGGGACTGTGACAGGTGCTCTCTAATTAAGACTGACAGGTGCTCTCTAATTAAGACTGACAGGTGCTCTCTAATTGAGACTGACAGGTGCTCTCTAATTGAGACTGTGACAGGTGCTCTCTAATTAAGACTGACAGGTGCTCTCTAATTAAGACTGACAGGTGCTCTCTAATTGAGACTGACAGGTGCTCTCTAATTAAGACGGACAGGTGCTCTCTAATTGGGACTGTGACAGGTGCTCTCTAATTAAGACTGACAGGTGCTCTCTAATTAAGACTGACAGGTGCTCTCTAATTAAGACTGACAGGTGCTCTCTAATTAAGACTGACAGGTGCTCTCTAATTGAGACTGACAGGTGCTCTCTAATTAAGACTGACAGGTGCTCTCTAATTGAGACTGACAGGTGCTCTCTAATTGAGACTGTGACATCACCCATGTTTTAGATTGTAATAAAACATAATAGAATGTTTTTAACCCAGATGTCGTGCCTCATCCTCCTCATACCTTACTGTACATGGAAAACGCATAATTAGGGGGGTGACAGTGGCTCAGGATGTAGAGCACTCGTCTGGTAATAAGAAGGTTCCTGGTTCGATTCCAGCTTCTTCCGGCAGGCAGCGTGTTAAAGTGCCTTGAGCAAGACACTTAACCCCTAACTGGCTCTCAAGGTTGGCACCTTGCATGGCTCTGCCGTCGGTGTGTGAATGTCTGAGTGAATGTGAGGCATAATTGTGTTGTGAGGGTAATTGATTCGTTTTTTTCCCTGGTTCTGAAACAGGTGAGTTGATGACCATGGCTAAGTGGATGAGGGAGTTTGTGGCGGAGCACCCCGAGTATAAACAAGACAGCGTCATCACCGACCAGATGAACTACGACCTGCTGCGGAGGTGCGACCGCATCGCCAAAGGAGAGGAGCGATGCCCGGAACTCATCGGAGAACCCGTCAACCGATTCAAATGAGCTCCCGAACGTCGGGAAACGACGCGTGTTGTTAACTATGTAATACATGTTGGCATGTAAAGAAAGACCAAATAATAAGTGGCTGGACATAAAAAGGTGTCCAAAAATAAGTTTAAAAGAAAAAGAAAAGAAAATTAAGAATTTTAAGAGATTACAGAGAAGCATGCGTGCATCATGACGGGACACGTCTGCATCAAAGCTGTACATACTGTATCAGATTTTTATGATCACAAAGTTATTTTAATAGGGTGAAGACATGCAAAAACGTGTGTAATAATAGCGAATCGGAAGTGTATATATTTTTCCCTCTGTCAAAGGTAAAGTTGAGCCAATCTGTGTGAGAATGTAAATGTAGCTGTACAATAGTTTGCGTTTAATCTCTGTAAATACTGTTCTTCCCACTACAAAACATTAACATGGTTATTTTCGTTGCGATGTGAACGACGGTGTGTCTGTGTTTTAAAGATTTCTGTTTGTTTGTTTTTGTTTTTGCATTTAAGAGGTTTGATTTGCTGTGTGTAGTAGGAACTTGAACGTAGTAATTCCATTGAAGTGCAGGGGAGGCTGAAATGTTTGGAATGCTATGCTGCTTCAAATAAATCTGTGTACAGCATTGGATTAGGCTCTTCTGTATGTTATAGTCTTGTCATTATACTGAACCACAACACATGAGGCTACTTAAAACATAATGGATTATAATTAGGGATGTCCGATATTATCGGCCGATATCGGCATTAAAATGTGATATCGGAAAATATGGTTTAAATTTTAAAAAAGAATTATACATTTTATAACCTTTATTTACCCAGACAAGCAAGTAAGAACAAATTCTGATTTTATTTATTGTCAAAAGTATGCATAATGTTGTGTTAATTCCACAACAAGAGATATGTAATGTTAATTACCTGAAATTATTCGGTTTTTGGGGGGAAACCCTGCATATATCGGTATCGGTTGATATCGGTATCGGAAATTAAGAGTTGGACAATATCGGTATATCGGTATCGGTAAAAAAGCCAATATCGAGCATCCCTAATTATAATGTGTTATGAGATGTTTATTATAGATATTATAACAGTAGTTTATGAGCTACTAGATGTTATTTTAACAGTAGTGTGAGCTACTAGATGCTATAACAGTATATGAGCTACTAAATGTTATTTTAACTAGTGTGAGCTACTAGATGCTATAACAGTATGAGCTACTAAATGTTATTTTAACAGTAGTGTGAGCTACTAGATATACAGTAACTAGTGTATGAGCTACTAGATGGTATAACAGTAGTGTATGAGCTACTACTGTAGATATAACTAGTGTAAGCTATGTGTTATAGCAGTTGTGTATGAGGTACTAGATGCTATAACAGTAGTTTATGAGCTGCTAGATGTTATAACTAGTGTATAGGTTACTAGATGTTATAACAGTGTATTACCTACTACATGTTATAATTAGTGATTGATTGATTTAAAACTGTATTAAACATTGCAGAATGGGCACAATACGGCTCAATACAACAATTGTTAAGAGGATGCAGACCAGAAAAATACTTTAGTCTTGTTACAGCGTCCCCCATTTTCAATTCATCAAGACATATGACATACAGTACTGTTTCATCAAGACATTTATGACATACTGATATACAGTACTGTTTCATCAAGACATTTATGACACAGATATACAGTACTGTTTCATCAAGACATTTATGACATAAGACATACAAATATACAGGAAAGTTCATTAAAAAATATATATATACATTCGAAGGGGAAGAAACTACATCGGAGGGGGTTGGGTGGGTTTGGACATTTACCGGGGCTAGTTTCGAATTGCGGCCTCCTGTATGTGCTTTTTTAGAGCGGCTTTGAAGGTGGGTAGGGGGATTCACATTATGTTACGGCTGTGGGTAGGGCGTTCCACATTGTTGTGGCATAATTACGAAACGTGTTTAGTCTTTTGTTTGAGCCGAATCTGGGTTTAACATGATTTGTGGAGTTCCCTCTGGTGTTGTGGTCGTGGTATTCACTGACCTTTGGGAAGTATTTCGACATGTACATGGGTACCTTACTAACTCATTGGCAGAGGTAGCGGGTGGAAGTCGATGGGTGGGGATTTGGACGTTGTGGACAGCGACTCCTACAGGTCGGTTGGGGGACGCCTGCACAGCAGAGAAGGAAGTGGCGGGGGCAGCGTGAGCCTCCCACACGTTACACCTCGTCACTGAGAGTCCGCGCTGGCAGGTGAAAAGATGCGACAGGCTGCCTCCTTGTGTATCGGAGGGGACACGTGATGCAAGGCTTCTATCCTCCCTACAACCGACCAGTGGGGGGCATAGTCGAGCAACGTTCAAGACAGGGGAGGGAAGAATTGGAAACACGAAATTGGGATGTGGGAAAAATAGAAAATAAGAAGAATAAGTGGATCAAAAAAGATATAAAAATTTTGACATCTGTATCACACATTTTGGTCGTGTGCTAGCCTAGCAGCTTTCTGGTCCTCCATATTTGAGCTCTACTCAGAGGAGCTAGCTTGCAGGTTGGATACTTGAACCCTTTCACTGCCACACGACAGCCGGTTAACCCTTTCACTGTTACAATACAGAAGGTTAGCCCTTTACTATCACACAACCGACAGCGATGCTCCATCATTAGGTGTCGTGTGGCAGTGAAAGGGTTAACCATGTCATTTTCTGGGACTTGTTGGTGTTCTCTCTCGGGGGATTCTGATCTACCAGAAGCACAGCTGAACTGTATTGCCATTTGCTTACTCCTCCCTTCTAGCAAGGCGTCTCATTCTTCTGAACTGGAAAAATGATCGTCCTCCCTCAGGTGGATTTGTGATGTTATGTATTGTTTAAAAGTGGAAAAGATCAAATACACATTGCGAGGATCAAGTGGAAAGTTTGATGTGGTGCGGCAGCCCTTTATTTCTCAGGTGGAACGGTTGACTATGTCTCTCATCTCCTGAGATAATGACTCTGTATTGTATTGTAACAGTTTTGTATTGAAGTGCTCTGTGAACTGTTTTTATGTTTTCTTGGTTTTGTTTTGTGTGTGCTTATGTTTGATACGTCTGTAATGTCTACTGTGACGTCTAAAACTTGAAAAACACATTGACTAAAAAATAAATATATAAAAAACATAACAATCTTACATTGTAAAAATACTGTTAATTGTTTGACATGCATGCAAATAAAGCACCTTTGAATTGAATTGAGAGAGAGAGTACAGTATAGTATATTTTTACATTCGAAGTACAGTATAGTATCTGTTTACAGTAGAAGTACAGTATAATATATGTTTACAGTAGAAGTACAGTATAGTATCTGTTTACATTAGAAGTATAGTATCTGTTTACAGTAGAAGTATAGTATATTTTACAGTAGACGTATAGTATCTGTTTACAGTAGAAGTACAGTACAGTATCTGTTTACAGTAAAAGTACAGTATGGTATCTGTTTACTAACCAAGCTAACCTGAACCAAGATAAACTTACCCGAAATAGTCACTGCAGTCACACAGGAGGGCCTTGTGGGCATTCAACTCAGTGCTGTTGACTTTAATAACCACATCACAGATCCTTCCCTCCAGACACAGCTCATTAAGGATTGTACAGGACATTGTTTCCTTTTCCATGTGGGGATTTTAAACTGTATCTACAGAATATATTCAAGCTTACAGACAAGTAGCCGGAAACAACAAGTGATATCTTCACTTGGTCTTCTGAGATATAAGATCTTCTTCTTCTTCTTATTTGAATTTCCGGCAGTGTAGACGCATCGTGGCGTATAACTGCCCTCCGCAATTCTTTTTATGGGCTCTTCTTCTTCTTCTTCTTCTACTGGACCCCGTCATCAACTACATTGTCCATTGGAGTGCAGCTAATGCTGCTACTTCCTGTCTGGGCCCCCCTCCGCGGGACCCTCCTTGCCCCCTGCGATCTTATTCTGGGCTGCTTTGTCCCTCTCAGCCCCCTCACTCAATTCCCTAACCACCTCCTCCCAGTCCAGACCTTCCATTCCCAGATGTTGAACCGCTATCCTAACAATCATCTTCACCATCGCTGTTTTACCCTTAGCCTCTGCCATACCAGTAACTACCCCTGCCACGAAGGCCACAATACCCAATTTCTCCTCCCTTCCCCTCTCTCTATCCTCCTGCTCTACCCTCTCTGCCAAATGCCCTCCTTCAACCCCCTGCACCCTTTCTTGGCTGCCCTGTCCTACCCTGCTAACCGCCTCAGCATACGACAACTTACCCTCCCTTCTCTCTCTCCAATCCGCGACCTCCTTCTTCATCACCTCACACCCCCTAAACGCTACACTATGCTCCCCACCACAACTACAGCACATCGGCTTCACTCCCTCTCCACACTTCCCATAGTCATGTTCCCCGCCACACCTAGCGCACCTCAGCCCCTTCCTACACGTGGTAGCTATATGGCCAAACTCCTGGCACCTATAGCACCTAAGAGGATTCTGAACAAATTCCCTAACCCTATACATTCTACGCCCTACAAACACCTCACTAGGAACAACCCCACCCTCAAACTTAATCACTACCGTCTCCGTCACTGCCCTCCCTGCTCCCCTCTTCATCCTTTCTGCACTCTTAACTATGCCATTACGCCCGTTCTCCTTTAACTCTTCCACCAGCTGCTCTACGCTAACCTCGACCGGTACCCCAGCTATCACCCCCTTACATCTCCCCTCCCCTACTCTCGCCACCCTACTTATACCCACCCCACCAATGCTCCCCATCTTCCTAGCCCTCTCCACCTGCCCCTCACTACCACACCCTATGGCCAGATTCCCATCCCACAAAACTCTTGCGTACTTTACCTCACCTAATTGCTCGGCAATGAGTTTGGGCAACTCGAGCCTACCTACTTTCCCCACTCCCCTCTCCCCTATATAAGATCTTCGGAGAGAATTGTTGAATATATACTGTACACAAATGTTCTAGAATGTTCTATTATGACATCATACTGTGACATCACAAATGTTTTAGAATGTTTGATTATGACATCATACTGTGACATCACAAATGTTCTAGAATGTTTGATTATGACATCATACTGTGACATCACAAATGTTCTAGAATGTTTGATTATGACAACATACTGTGACATCACAAATGTTCTAGAATGTGCCATTATGACATCATACTGTGACATCACACCGGAACATGTTTGAGTTGAATAATATAAATAATATGTTGACATTAAAAAAGAACAAATAAAATGATAGAAAAAACTACATAAAGCAATGATACAAATTATAATAAAATATTTAAGTAAAATGTATAGAAATAAAGAAAAGACAATGAAATAAAGATAATAATTCATTTAAAAGCTATTTTAAAAAGGTAAGTTTTGAGCAGTGCCAACCGAGTCTGCTGTCCTAACAGACTTGGGGTCTGTAGGGTATGCACTTATTCCCTCCCCCCTGAACATTTATGGAGATGTATGGGCCTTTTAAGTCAGTGATAAAAGTGTCTTTCAAGGATAAGTGAGCTCCTGCACTGATTATTATAGTTCAATATTCAATATTTGATCACCAAAACCCCCCAAAAAGCATAAAAAGGCCCCTCCCCGCCCAAAAAGGGCCCCCAAAAATAGCACAGGCCCAGTGCCCTTTTCAGCCTTTGAGCACCTGCCCCTCTAAAGTCCTGTGCACGACCCTGTACCTTAGTGGTGTAGACTAGTGTATCTTGTAGACCAGGCCCATTGCAAGTTGCTGTACTCTGTCGTCTACTCTAAGCCATCCTAGGTTGTCAAAGTGGGCAGGGGTGAGGTGGGTTTTAGGAGTAAGGTCAAGCAGTAGTCTGACCAGTTATTTTGTGATGTTTGTAATGTTTTGTTGTTTTTAGTGCCTTTTGAGGTGCTTTGGTACCATGAGGTGCAAGCATAGTTGTAACTGAGGGGTTACAAAACCCTGACTGTATTAAAGATTGTGATAGATTAAACCACTGCTAGTTATGTACTTTAATTACTGGCCAGACAGTACATCAAATATAGATGGTGAACACCCACAAGAACACGGCATTGACAAAAAAATAGTATTTGAGGGTAATTTATTATTATTAGGCAACATTAGGTACAGAATGAGAATTAGGGTCGCGCTTGTATGGCGAAGAATATGCGTAAAGTCAGTCAATAGCATGAGTCACTAAGAATAGCAGGAATCCTACGATGGGTCTAAGTTGACACCACCTGTCGTATAGTAGCAACTAGATAGGGCAACACTGGTACCGCCTGGAGACAATGGGTTCCCTCCGGGGGTGTAAGGCCTGGAGGGTAGAGGAATGTTCGGGTACTCCGTCTGATTCAATGAGGAATAAAGAGACTCCAGGTACAGGAGTCGGTCCTTGTAAACTCCCTTGATCAGCAGCAAAGTAATAATTGTAATCCAAATGCTAGATCAAATCAAATCAAATCAAATTTATTTATAGGGCCCGACAACACACGTTAATGTCCCCATGGGCCGTACACTAGATAGATAGCATTGATGACAGCTAGCCAGCCCCCGTCCACGAGGCCGGCCCGAGTTGTAATCCTCACGAGGTTGAATCCCAAACGACAGTGGAAATCAACGATGCTCTTCTCCGGGTACCACGTTCCAAATCAATATAATCCAACCAGTAATGGTTCTGCAATCGCCGACGCCGATTCTCCTGTGTACATGTCCAACGGTTCTCCGACTAGGCCTCCTCGGGTGTGGGCGACGTATTTAGGCCACACACCCTGGCTAAGTGCACTAGCTAAAGACACGACGAACCGTTGGGTAATGCTACACACGAACGAATTGTGGCCGCACGATATACAATAACTGAACGACTATTTACTTCACATTAGATTAGGTCGAACTCGACGTTACTGCATTAAACTCTGACACTTTTACTATTCTATTCGCACGTGGTCCTCAATGCTCTGTTAGACGCAAGGTTGCTCACTTCACTGCACGTTGACTCGTGGTGAAGGTGGGTAAGGTACTGAACGAGGCTGAACTACTGGTGTGCGCACCTTGCGCTGTATTTATACTTAAGTGAATATCTAGTCCCAAACCGCAGTCTTTGTCTGGTATCAATACGCTGACTCCGGGCATGTTCTGACATGCCTGAACTTGTCTTTGAACCTGCCGTTGGGGGCTTGCGTGCTGGCGCCTGGGGGCGTTGTCCAATAGGAGAGCGAATATTACTCTGGTTTGAACGCAGGTAAAGGGATATTCCGTGTATATATATAAATAATATACAAAGTATATCAAACGATAAAGGTAGATTCTCAGTTTAATCTGGCCCTTCACAACAGCCGCCTCCTAATTAGTCCGCACCTAATTAGTTAAAGGAGACAGATTAATAGTCCAGTCAACTGCTCAATGTCTGTTGTGGGGAGTAGGGCTATCTACAAAGTCAGTGGGTCATGATCGTCATCAGGGGAGTCAGGGAGCCTCGGCAACTCTATCAGCCTCGCCACGGGTCGGGTGTAGGTCCGCCCCTGGACAATAACTTCTGCCGCTCTGACCTTTCCGTCGGCACCAGTGATCACTTTGCTTACGCGGCCGGCCGGCCACATAGATCGGGGTAGTGACTGGTCTATGATCATAACGACTGTGTCCACTTGTAAGTTGTCTCTATCCTTTACCCATTTCTGGCGGGTTTGGAGAGACGGTAGGTAGTGGAGGAGGAAACTGTTCCAAAACTTGTCAGCCAATATTTGACTGTACCTCCACATTCTTCGGCCGTTTGCTTCTTCGGGTCTGTACACCGTCTGTGGAAGCGCGGGGTCCAGCCGCCCCATCAAGAGAGTGTTGGGGGTGACTGGGTCGACATCTGCTACATCACTTGAGACATACTCGAGGGCGTTGTGCTCGCCACTTGCGACAGTCTAGACGAGTCCGCTGGAAGCGACGTACTGCTTCTCTTCCGTTCAGTATCCAATAGCGACGTCGGATCTCAGCGAAGACTCTCTCTGCCCCAGCGTGGTGCACATCCTCGTCGTATTTCTTTATGATGAGCTCAGTGACCTTGTGTCGGCTGTTGAGGACTATAGGAAACTTGACGTCATCCGTTAAGTCCGGGGCCCGTCTCAGACGACCACCCACCCTGATGAGGCCATGGGTGTCGCGCTCGGGGGCCAAGTGGAGCAGTCTGCTGTCTGACGGGATTGGCTTTGTTCCCTGCAGGCAGTCTAGCTCATCGGGGAACAAGTCTCTTTGGGCTCGCTGTAGCAGAAGGAGTTCTGCCTCTGCGTAGTTCGATGCGTCAATGTCGGTAGTGGGGGGAACCTCAGGGTGGTGCCACAGGAATGTCTTTAGCTGCGCACTCTCAAAGGTGAGGCAGTCGTCTATGTTAGGGTCAGTGGGGACTGGGGTGTGCGTCAACCCACAGAACATAGATTTCTTGATCTCTGCCTCCTCTTGACTAGCCTCCCGAGGGGTGGGGGTAGGCCACTCTTCCTCCGGGAGCTTGAGGAACTCAGGACCGTCACTGTAGATATTGTGACGTGTGAGGTCATCTAGGGACATCCCCCGTGTGATGACATCGGCTGGGTTCTGTTTCGTGTCCACGTACCTCCAGCACGCTGATCCTACCAGGTCTTGAATCTCTGTGATTCTGACTCCCACGAAGACCTTGTATCTACAAGAATCGGACTGGATCCATGTGAGTACGGTCATGGAGTCTGACCACAAGATTGTTCTTTGCACCGGGATGGTGAATTCACGTTGGATTAACGTGGCGAGTTGCGCGCCTACCAGAGCTGCGCAGAGCTCTAGACGCGGGATCGATTGTTGCTTGCGGGGGGCTATCCTTGAGTTGGCCAGGATGAAGGCTGTGTGTATTTCTCCTCCCTCCTCTCGGGCCCGCAAGTAAGCCACCGAACCGTAGGCTACTTCCGAGGCGTCACTGAAGACGTGCAGGTCCATCTGGCACGTCTCCAGCCGCACTGTGGGTGGGAAGTAGCTCCGGCGTATGTTCACATTTTGGAGCGAGCTGAGTTCTCTCTCCCACTCTCTCCAGGTGGAAGCTAGGTGGTCGGGTATGGGGTCGTCCCAGCCCTGTTCCTTGTCCCACAGCTCTCGTACAATCATTTTCGCCCGAGTGGTGTAAGGTAGGATACACCCCAGCGGGTCGTATTGACTTGCGAGTGTTCTGTATACGCTCCGTCTGGTGGTCGGTAGAGGGGTCGACCTTCCCTGCTCCGGGTTCAGGGGTGTGTATTTGTAATGGAGCGAGTCTGTTTTGAAGCGCCAGACTAGGCCCAATGTCATTTCCTGTGCTTCACCTGGGGTGGTCGCCATCCAGGTCTCGCTGCTTGCTGCCTTTGTCTCTGGGGAGAGGCTGCGAAGTACTTGAGGGTCACTGCTGGCCCACTGCCGGAGATCAAAGCCGCCTTTGATCAGTGAGGCGCGGAGCTTGAGCAGGAGGGCTTCGGCTTCTTCTGGCGTCGAGATGCTTTGCAGACAGTTGTCCACGTAGAAACTCCTCTCTACACTTTGTCTGACCTCCTCGTCAGCTTCAGGGTCTTCTGTCACATGTTTTTGCAGTGCGAACGTAGCACAGCATGGGCTGCATGTGGTTCCGAAGGGGAGGACCTCCCATTGGTAGATGGATGGTTGCTCATCTTTGATCCTCTCTCTCCATAGGAACCGCAGCAAGGGCTTGTCCTCCTCCACTAGTTGCACCTGCAGGAACATCCCTTTGATGTCGCCGCTGATGGCCACCTTGTCTTGGCGGAAACGTAGTAGTACGCCGAGGAGAGAGGGGCCGAGTGTCGGGCCGGGCAAGAGTTCTTTATTCAGATTCTGTAGTCCGATCTGGTAGCTGCAGTTGAATACAATGCGATCCTTGCCGTTGTGGTGGATCTTGTGGTGGGGCACGTACCAGGATTCAATCGTCTGGTCGGCCTCTTGAATGTCAATTTTCTTTATGTGTCCCGCTGTGATTAGCTTGTCAATCTCAGCGCGGTACACAGTGGCTTGAGTGGGGTCTTTGGCTAGACGCCGCTCGGTGTTCAGTAGATATCGCTCTGTCGCTTCTTTTGAGGCGTGGAGGGTAGGCATACCCTCTCGCCTCAAGAGTGGAGTTGCGTATCTCATCACTCCGTTGACCTCGACTCTCTTTGTCTTCTGCTCGAGGAGGGCTATGGCATAAGTGTCTTCCTTTGAGCGAACAAGTTTCTTTTCATTCTTAAAGGGCATCGCGTCTAATGTCCATAGCCTCTCGACGTGCTGCAAGAGGGTGGTGTCTTCTTCGTTTATCCTCGTGTAGAGACAGCGAGTGGCTGTCGGTCGGTTGGAAGACCCGGAGAGGGGGCCTTGTAGTGTCCAACCCAGGCGGGTCTCGACCGCTGCTGGACAGCCTCTGGGCCGATGTGGACCCGGTCCGTTGGGACGATGAGGTGTGCGTGGTCGGATCCTATGAGCAGGGTCGGGGTGGCGTCGTCGATGAGCGGTATAGGTAGTTGACGTAGGTGCACATATTTCTCCATCAGCTTTGGGATGGGGTAGGTGTACTGTGACAGGCCTATGTCGTGGCTGGTGAAGGCGTTAGTGATGCTATACTGCTTCTCGGGCTGCCCGACCGCTGCTATCGTGAAGGAGACATTTTCACCCTTTATGGTCTTCAGGTCTCTTCTAATGGTTCGGATTGTCATTGTTTCTTCGCTCCCCCGCAGACCCAGCCGGGCTGCGGCGGATGCGAGGAGGAGAGTCTTTTCTGACCCATCGTCTAGGACGGCGTAAATGTCCATGACCTTGTCCTCGTAGCTTAAGAGCACTCGGACCACCTTCAAGAGCACTCGGGAGCTCCCGCTCTTCGCAGGGTCTATGTACATGACGTTCACTCTCGAGCTGCTTGGGGGTACGGGTTTCTTCTTGTTGCTGTCGTGTAGGACCTCCAAGTGGGCGCCGTCGCACTTGCTGCATCTTTTCTTTAGGCGGCACTCAGCTGCCATATGGCTGCGCGCGCAGCGGAAGCAGCGGCGGTTGGCTTTGATCCACTGACTCACCTCGTCAGCGGTCAGCTTCTTGAAGGTGTCACATTGAGACAGCCAATGTTCATTTTCACAGTACTGGCATACAATCTTCCACTTCCCCTTGGTCTGGGGGGTGCTGTGGTTCTTGTGCTGCGGCACTGATTCAGCCTGGTGCATAACTGTCACTGACCGGCGGTTATCGTTGGACCTCCGAGGTCCATCTCTTGGGCTAGATCCACTCCACACAAATGTGTCCAGTCGTAGGCTGCTAACTTCCCTTGCGAGGAAAGCGGCCAGGTCTAGGAGGGATGGCTCTGGGCCGTTGGGATCACGGTGGTCTCTCTGCCGCCGAAAACGCTCTTGGCGGGCTGGAGGGAGCTTCTCCAGTATTCGCTCCACATTAGAATTTGCATCCCCTTCTCCTTTTGGGACCCCAGCATCCCCACGAGGGATTGTACCTTGATAGAGAGGTCATCCAGTGCTCTATTGTCTTTGGCTGGGGGGAGGCGGTCGATATCCCGTATTTCTTGGATCACGTAATCCCATATGCGTCCATAACGCTGGTCGAGGGCCACCAGAGCCGCGGAGTATGGGGTGCTTGAGTTGGAATATGCCAGCGCTATGTTATGCGCTCTGGGCACCTTGAGATGCTTGAGGATGATGGCATATTTGTACGACTCGTCGGGGACATCGGACATCATAGTCTCCAAACACATGCGTAATTCCGTGTACTGTGCTCTGTCCTCGCGCGTAAAGTCTGGGAACGTCGGTGTGCCAAGGTACGATGCCATGGATGGCTGGTACATTGGTGAGCGTAGGGGAAGAGGCCTCCTGGGCGAGTCTCCCCATACGTGTGGTCGTGGGTTAGTACTTGGTGGGTACCAGAGGCCGGGTCCCCAGGTGCTGTTCCTCGGTGCTGACTGTACGTCAAACTCACCCGTGAGTTGGGTAGGGGGTTTGTAGTGCAGTGACTCGGGGCTGAAGTCGGGGCTGTACTGGGCCTCCTGGTCCAAAGTATGTTCGTGCTGGTGGGCTTGATATTCCTCCTCTTCCTCTTCTAGGTCCTGGAGTCTTCTAGTTAGTCTCTCGGCGACGTAGGCCGGTTCTTCCCGTTGGCTGGGTCTCGTATGGACCGGTCGGGGAGGGGGCTCGGAGACGTAGACAGGTTCCTCCTGTTGGCCGGGTCCCGGGTAGCTTTGTCGGGTAGGGGAAGGTGCCCTAGACCCTTGTCGTGATGATCTCCGGGAGCTCCGTGCGGAGATAGGGGGTGTCGCCCTGGCGATCAATTGTTCTATCATCTGCGCCTGCAGCCGGTCGCGCTCTGCTTCGCGCTTCGCATTGTCGGCGTCGCGCTCTGCTTCGCGCTGTGCATTGGCGGCGTCGCGCTGTGCATTGGCGCGGTCTCGTGCGATGTTCTCTTCCGTCTGAAGGCGCCTCTCCTCCAGTCTTATGCGGTCGTCCTCACTCCTTTGTTGCGCCTGGAGGCGCTCTCGTTCAGTTGCAGAGTGTTCGCGCTCACTAAGGGCTTGCGCCTGGAGGCGCTCTCGTTGTTCGCGCTCGCTCATCTGTTGAGCCTGGAGGCGCTCTCGTTCCACGGCAGAGTGTTCGCGCTCACTTAATTGTTGCGCCCGGAGGCGCTCTCGTTCCGCTGCAGAGTGTTCGCGCTCACTAAGGGCTTGTGCTTGGAGTTGCGCGTGGAGGCGCTCTCTTTCCGTGGCAGAGTGTTCGCGCTCACTAAGCGTCTTTGCTTGAAGCCGGTCGCGCTCACCCTGGAGTCGGTCTCTTTCGGTTGAGGCTGTCAGCGTGGCGATCAAGGCTTGCGCCAGTCTCTGGTCCGCCTCGCTGGGGGATGACACTGACGGAGGTGATCGGGTGCTGACAGGGCTTGTTGGAGATCTGTTCTCCTGGCGCGCTCCGAGGTCTATCTCCTGGGCGCGGTTCTCTTCTCTTGGTTGTGTGTCGGGTTCTATCCCTGGAGCGCTTTCTTTATCCTGGAGCGCTCCGGGGTCTATCCCGGTGACGCTGTCTGGAGGTATAGTCACGTCATGTCTCACTTGGTCCCCCCCGTGAGCTGAGTCAGTTTCGTTTGAACCCACTGGGGTCTCTACTGGCAGGGTCGCCAAGTCGATAGGATTGGACATGCTTAAACTATCCGATCTATCCGTATTTAACGTCTGTTTAGATAAGCTAGGGGGTAGAACGAAAGCGAATTCCTCCAGATATGGAGGTAGCTGACGTTTGCGCTGCGGGCGTTCTAGCTTAGGGGAGCCGCTTGGAGAGTGTTCACCGCTGGCCATGTCAATATTAATATTATATTAAATATTACACTGATACCCTCCGGCTCGAAGGACCAATTGTAACTGAGGGGTTACAAAACCCTGACTGTATTAAAGATTGTGATAGATTAAACCACTGCTAGTTATGTACTTTAATTACTGGCCAGACAGTACATAAAATATAGATGGTGAACACCCACAAGAACACGGCATTGACAAAGAAATAGTATTTGAGGGTAATTTATTATTATTAGGCAACATTAGGTACAGAATGAGAATTAGGGTCGCGCTTGTATGGCGAAGAATATGCGTAAAGTCAGTCAATAGCATGAGTCACTAAGAATAGCAGGAATCCTACGATGGGTCTAAGTTGACACCACCTGTCGTATAGTAGCAACTAGATAGGGCAACACTGGTACCGCCTGGAGACAATGGGTTCCCTCCGGGGGTGTAAGGCCTGGAGGGTAGAGGAATGTTCGGGTACTCCGTCTGATTCAATGAGGAATAAAGAGACTCCAGGTACAAGAGTCGGTCCTTGTAAACTCCCTTGATCAGCAGCAAAGTAATAATTGTAATCCAAATGCTAGATAGCATTGATGACAGCTAGCCAGCCCCCGTCCACGAGGCCGGCCCGAGTTGTAATCCTCACAAGGTTGAATCCCAAACGACAGTGGAAATCAACGATGCTCTTCTCCGGGTACCACGTTCCAAATCAATATAATCCAACCAGTAATGGTTCTGCAATCGCCGACGCCGATTCTCCTGTGTACATGTCCAACGGTTCTCCGACTAGGCCTCCTCGGGTGTGGGCGACGTATTTAGGCCACACACCCTGGCTAAGTGCACTAGCTAAAGACACGACGAACCGCTGGGTAATGCTACACACGAACGAATTGTGGCCGCACAATATACAATAACTGAACGACTATTTACTTCACATTAGATTAGGTCGAACTCGACGTTACTGCATTAAACTCTGACACTTTTACTATTCTATTCGCACGTGGTCCTCAATGCTCTGTTAGACGCAAGGTTGCTCACTTCACTGCACGTTGACTCGTGGTGAAGGTGGGTAAGGTACTGAACGAGGCTGAACTACTGGTGTGCGCACCTTGCGCTGTATTTATACTTAAGTGAATATCTAGTCCCAAACCGCAGTCTTTGTCTGGTATCAATACGCTGACTCCGGGCATGTTCTGACATGCCTGAACTTGTCTTTGAACCTGCCGTTGGGGGCTTGCGCGCTGGCGCCTGGGGGCGCTGTCCAATAGGAGAGCGAATATTACTCTGGTTTGAACGCAGGTAAAGGGATATTCCGTGTATATATATATAAATAATATACAAAGTATATCAAACGATAAAGGTAGATTCTCAGTTTAATCTGGCCCTTCACAACAATAGTCGTAGTATACCCTTGAATGAGTGCTCCTGTTAGAGTCTTCAGGGTATTCTTGTTTACCAGAGAGGAGATCCGGTACAAGAATCGTGTTCGTTGGTTGACTTTTTTTATTACATTGGTTGCCATTTTGTCACAGGAAAGATTTGCCTCTATGATGGAACCCAGGTATGTAATTTCATCTTTCCTTGTGACAATATTGTCACCCACTGTGTATTCTCATATTTTTTGTGTAAGATCAAGCAGATAAACAATGCATTTTTTTTTTTTAAATTTATCTAGGATGAATCATTAAAAGGGGTGGCATTTCCCTTTAAACTGAATTATGCCATTTCTACCACTAGATGACGCTAATGACTAGCATTTTATGTAATTATGTGCTGAATTGTATCCGTAATGGAACATTACCTCACTTTGTTGTCAAAGGATAGTAAACTGAATCTATACAGTAGGTTCTCGAATAATGTCACACAAGAAAATAGTTTTTTTTATTTATTTAATTTTACAAGTATAATGATATAATATAATAATATGAACTTTAGTATAATAAATAATATTCATTATTCAAGAACCTATAGATAGTGTGTTCAAAGACTCTTCCATATAAGGTATAGATTTTCGGACATCCTGGTGGCCCGTTATTTTATACACAGGCCTGTCTAGTGTAGCCAGTATCACACACTACCCCCGGGGGGGGGGGGGGAGATGATTCATCCTAGATAAATGTAAAAGAAA
Organism: Notolepis coatsorum; assembly: GCF_963971535.1. Classification (NCBI taxonomy): domain Eukaryota; kingdom Metazoa; phylum Chordata; class Actinopteri; order Aulopiformes; family Paralepididae; genus Notolepis; species Notolepis coatsorum. The sequence continues at coordinate 143,932,805 of NC_140173.1, forward strand.
AGTGTCATTGTTTATCTGCTTGATCTTACACTCAAAATATGAGAATACTTTTTTTTTTCTAATGCAGAGAGACACACATTACAGAGAGAGAGAGAGAGGGAGGGAGGGAGGGAGGGAGAGAGAGAGAGAGACAGACAGACAGACATACAGACAGACAGACAGACAGACAGACAGACAGACAGACAGACAGACAGACAGACAGGAGAGACACACACTGGGTCTGGTACACACACACACACACACACACACACACAGTCAGTATACTGGTAGGCAGTATCTCATCTCATGATCGAATTTGGCTTTATGGGCGGCGGGTAATTAAGATTTGATAGGAGTGTAAATCCAGAGATCACATCCGATCATCAGCAGCCCATCATCCTTGCAGCAGCTGTACTGTAGCCTACTGTAGTGTACGGCGGGGTGGGTGGGTGGGTCACTCCGTCCTCACGCCGGAGTTTGAACGCTCTCTCGGGCAGCCGGCCAGCGGTACGTGTCCCTCCCTCCTCCCTCCCTCCTCCCTCCTGGTTCCACTGAGGAGGAGCGACGAGGCGGTACAGTACGTTGTGCAGAAGAGCAGAGCGGCCAGCCGAGGTGTGACAGCAGTGTTCTCCTCCTAAAGGTATGTAGCTGTGGGATACATCGGTTCAATCTGGATATCATACGGTTCTTCTATGTGGATATACGGTTCAATCTGGATACCTTGTTGTTGTTCTGCTGGGGAAAAACGAATGTGTCTCGTCGGTCGACGCGTCTCAGGGGGCGAATGGTTCACTTTGAGCACTGGTCAGATTTGTGCCGCGCTGTTGTTCTACTATAGAAAGACGCGGATGCGAATAGTTGTGCTGGACTCTTTTTTTGTATCACAAACAGTACTGTATTTGCAAATCTGGTATGTCATACATGTACTGTATTTGTACTGTACTGTATTTGTAAATCTGGTATGTCATACATACATAGATGTAGCACAGTACTGTCTATCTGTATGTCGTGTTATGTTATGTCTTGATGAATTGAAAATGGGGGACCCTGATGTAAACAAGACGAAAGTCTTTCTCTGGTCTGCATCCCCTTAACAATTGTGTGTATTGAGCCATACTGTATTGTACCCATTCTGCAATCTGTTAAATAACGTTTTCAATCAATCAATCAATCAATCAATCAATCAATCAATCAATCAATCAATCAATCAAAGTCCAGGGAGGGGGGGGGGGGGGGGGGGTGATGCTCGGTGTCGGTGACCTCTGCTGTAGCCAGGCGCGTCTATCGGATGTAAATAATGACACCAATGTTCCTCCTATTGTTCAAGTTAGGAAAATGTTGTTTTATCATAATATCCATCTGCGCCACCCACTACGTGCTATATCCTGTATTAACCAGACTAGACTGCAATCCTGTGTCTATTATTAGGTTATTGTCGTTGTATATAGTCATTATTTAACCCAAACGCACTTGTTTTTTTCCCAGGTGAAAACTTTTGAGTGTTGTGGTGGTGGTGGTGATGATGATTGGGGAGTTTAAGATTTTTGACAAAGTCATTCCAAGATAGCTTTGCTATGGTATCTTGTCTGATTGATTGATTGATTGATTGATTGATTGATTGATTGAAAAGTTTATTAACAGATTGCAGAATGGGTACAGTACAGTACAGCTCAATACATACAATTGTTAAGGGGATGCAGACCAGAGAAAGACTTTCGTCTTGTTTACATCAGGGTCCCCCATTTTCAATTCATCATAACATATATGACATACAGATAGTCAGTACTGCTACATCTATACATTTATGACATACCAGATTTGCAAATACAGTACTGTTTGTGATACAAGAAGAGTCCAGAAAAAGAGTGTATATACATTTGACGTAGAAACTGTACATTGGAGGAGGTTGGGTAGGTGGGTGGGGTTGGGTGGGTGGGGGGGGGTGGGGGGGGGCTGTACATTGGAGGTGGGGGGTGTTGGGTAGGGGGGGGGGACACACACACACTGTACACTGTACATTGGAATACTGACAAAGCCATACTTGGTCATTTACTGTACAACTGGGTTAGGACATTTGTATGCTCTGCCCCGCGGTGTAGCGCAACTACAACCAACTAATCCCTGCTACAGTCAGTGTTGTACGTTTCAAATCCCAGATTGTGTTACTACTATAACTGTTTATAATGATTAAGAATTCACGTTCACTGACATCTACAGCGATAAGTACACATTGCCGCTGTTTATGTGCCATTCAAAATTAGTACAGTCTGTGTTACGTCCAAAGTTGTATCTTTTGGAGAAATAATATAAACCCTTACCCACCACAGACACATTACAGTACATACAGTAGCTACAGGCCACAGCCGGGACAGCACTGTAGCCTCGGACTGTTTACATGCATGCTCTCCGCATGTGGCTCATCTCTGATTAACACTTTGACTGCCATGAAACGTCTTTTCACGTCATTGCTGGCCATGCTCAAGTTGCCGGGGGACGCTGTACAGCGTCCTTATATCAATATTTCAAAAATCTGCGATCGGATTCATATGTCCCCTCCGCTGGCCTGAGATCCACCAGCAGGACCCACTGAGCTCTCTGGCGGTTCAGGAGCGCCATCTGGTGGCCGATCGGCGCAATCGCCAAACAGGATGTTGAATAGAGGTTGTCCTAGACGACCGTAGTACTTCCGGCACTCGCTATAGGTCCCGCGACTCTGGCTCGTCACACTACACAGTGATCGATTGCCAATAACTCGATAAACAACATGATTTGGACGTATATACCATTATACAAGCTGGAGATGGACCGGGTAAATTTACATCCCATAATGATAAGATTTCAACTCGACGATGATCGCCCAACGGCGCGCGGAGAGAGACTGGGGTGAGTTTCAGCGTGTAACGTTACCGTCTTCGATACTAACTGCTATTATCAACATTTGACCCACATTAGATGATTGGTATAACGCTGCCCACGGAATTATAAACGCCCCCTAGCCCATCCGGTCAACATCAGATGACGTGTAGTAACTTCTAGAAGTACGTCTAGTTGGAATTTTTTATATCGCGCTGATTGCCATAAAACTGTATTGCATCATCAATATAATGCATTTGGGGCTATAGATCACGTTCTGGAGAAAGCTGCAGAAAGAGATGAAAACATACTTATACATTAGACCATACTTTACTATGAATATGTGAATGAAAAAGTTTAACGTTGCTACACAATGAACAATACATATAGGACTTTGAATGGGCCCTAATAATGGCAATGTAGCAATAGAATTTAAAAAGTTATAGCCATGCAAAGAAGGGGTACTTCTCCATAGACAAATAGAGCCGGCAACCTATGGTATATCATTAATTTAACCCAAGGCAACCAAAGTGGTTTGCCTCCGATTATGGTGATTGATTGATTGATTGAAAAGTTTATTAACAGATTGCAGAATGGGTACAGTACAGTACAGCTCAATACATACAATTGTTAAGGGGATGCAGACCAGAGAAAGACTTTCGACTTGTTTACATCAGGGTCCCCCATTTTCAATTCATCATAACATATATGACATACATGACATACAGATAGACAGTACTGCTACATCTATACATTTATGACATATCAGATTTGTAAATACAGTACTGTTTGTGATACAAAAGTGTCCAGAAAAGGAGTGTATATACATTTGGCATAGAAACTGTACATTGGAGGAGGTTGGTTGGGTGGGGTGGGGTTGGGTGGGTTGGGTGAGGGCTGTACATTGGAGGTGGGGGGGGGGGGGGGGGGCACACACACACATTTTACACTGTACATTTGAATATTGACAAAGCCTTACTTGGTCATTTACTGTACAACTAGGTTAGGACATTTGTAGGGGCCAGTTTCGAATTGCAGTCTCACGTAGGTGTTTTTTGAGAGTGTTTTTGACAACATGCTACTTTGATACCCAGGATATCACACCCAGTGATGCGTTGCTCATGGGACGAGGAACCAAAGTTTTGTGAGCAGAAGCGCATGCACGCACACGCACGGATGTGCACGTGCGTGCACACAGGAATGCGCTGCACTCGACTGATGCGTCAACTCGCAGTACCCACCTGGCTACTTTGCATAACAATAGCGCCGGTCGTCAGGTGTTACATTCCATTCGTAGAGGCAATTAGTCTGTCCTTATGTGAGGGAACATGTATGCGCATGCGCAGGAGCGCGCGCACGCGCCTGGGAGCGCGCGTGCACGTGGCGTCATTAGCGTGCGTGCAACCAGTGTTGATATAAGCATCGCAACACTGATCACACCATGTGCAGATGTATATTAATCATTGAGTGCCAGCAGGGGGCGCACGATTTATCGCTTGAATGGCAGCCTTTTGCGACTGATTTTCCGATATTTCATGATTTTCATGGAGCTATTTCTATATTCTATATGCGTCTAATACGCCCGTCGCTTATCAATGACTTGCTTGCAGTCAACATGTACGAAACGGATTGTTTTTTCATCAGTACATTTCCGTTTTATACCGTTTCAAAAAACGGAAGTTTGGGGACATTTCTAGAGAAAAACATATATTCCGCAGGAATCTCCTTTAGTGTAATACACACAACACGTTGTCATTTTCCGGCTGATTTATGAATCGTTTTCAAATAAATGCTAGATTATCGATAATATGTGAAAAAAAACATCTGATTACCCCAAGACTGGTAAAATAGATTCCTTACCTCACATCAGATGTTCTGCAAAAAGATTATTCCAATTCCTAATCGCCATTCCAAATATCGATCGCGTTTATTGATCCAACGTTATGTACTCGAAACACATATTCCACGCTGCTCTGAGGGTCCCCAATGAATGCAGTATTCTCGGGGTACATTGCCTGAGAAGTAAAATGTGGAATCCGTTTTTTCCCCCTCCCCCATGCATTTCCATTGAGTCCAATCCAATGGGTGCAATACCATCCGGGAGACGATAGGGGGCGGTATTTGCCCTTTTCGAGGTCAGAGCCAGTCTCAATTATAACGTGAGGCTGGATTGATGAAAAATGTATGGATATCGCTAATAAAAGCAATAATGATTAAATAACGAGATTTCTCGTTGTTGGCACTCAATGCATGGCGGCCAACAACGAGATTTTCGTCGTTGGCACTCAAAGTGTTAACAGAGACGTCACGCTGCTTAGGGGCCACTCATGCAACATGTGGCCAATAACAGGCATTTTGTGCGTTCACTATGAATTGAAAATGGGGGACCCTGATGTATAAACAAGACAAACGTCTTTCTCAGGTCTGCATCCCCTTAACAATTGTGTGTATTGAGCCGTACTGTATTGTACCCATTCTGCAATCTGTTAAATAAAGTTCTCATTCATTCATGGTTAAAACTATGCTTGCTGCATGCGATTAACCCGAACATATTTTTAAATGACTTAGTCATAATTTATCTGATGTGTTTTTACCCAGTGTTTGTTTATTTGTTTATTAGCAAAGGATCCCCATTAGCTGACGCCAAGAGGTCAACTAGTCTTCCTGGGGTCCGAGACAACATTAAAACACTACAACATATACAATTAAAACATAATACAATTAAAACATAGCAAGACATACCAACCAAGGAAACACAACAACATTAACACACAAACAAATTATATCAAAATATGTACATCAACGGTAACATATTGCATAACTCAGCATTGTCAATATTGGCTACATGTAAGATTTAAATTTATTTTTGAAGCTTGCTACACCCCTTATGTCACGTATGTCACTTGGAAGATAATTCCATGCCCTGATAGCCCTATATAAAACTGTTCTTTGCATACTGTTAGTATTTGCATGGGGTAGAATAATCTGCCCTCGACTTGCCGCTCTGGTAAAATGCATGTGCACATTTGAGCTGTAAATTATTTTATCCGTGATATATTTAGGACTGTGGGTTGTGATCACTTTATGAAAACAAATTAAAAGGTTGGCAGAAAGTCTTTTCTCAACACTCCGCCAACTAAGACGTTCATGCATTTGAACAACACTAGTCCTATATGAAAAACCAAGAACGAGTCTTGCTGCCTTATTTTGTACCACTTGTAACCTATTTAGCAACTGTTTTGAAGCAGAAGCCCACACTGCAGAACAGTAATCCAAGTGGCACAAAACCAAAGCACAAACAATCTGATTAAACAGTGCAAATGGAAGGAATGGTGCACATTTCCTGGCAGTAGCAACAGCTCTACCCATTTTAAAAACAGTTTTGTTTATGTGATCAGACCATGATAAAGTACTATCAAGCCAAAGGCCTAGAAGCTTAGTTTTTTCAACCTGCTGTATAGGTTGACCTGCAATTTGTAGAACCAATGTAGGTTTACGTGCCAATCTTTGATTGGTCCCAAAAAGCATACAAACAGTTTTTGATATGTTAAGCATTATTTGTTTTTATCCAGTCATATAAAATGTCCAATTCACCAGCCAAAACCTGATTGAGCTCAGAGTTTGTAGCTGCAGCATAATAAAGGGTTGAATCATCAGCATATGAAGTCAGACTAGCCTGATGTATAGAAAAAGGCATATCATTAGTAAAAATAGAGAATAAGAAGGGCCCCAGGCAACTCCCCTGTGGGACACCGCATTCTACTGCCTGACAAAGCACCATTAAAATAGACCCTCTGAGACCTCGAGGACAAATAACTCCTGAAAAATAAAATTGCTGAGTTATTAAAACCATAGCAGATGAGTTTTTGTATTAAAAGATTGTGATCGATCACATCAAATGCGGCACTGAAGTCTAACATAATAGCACCCACCAGCATTGAACTATCGATAGCTGAAAGCCAACTATCAGACATTTGTGTCAAAGCAGTGCTGGTCGAATGATGTATGTAGCCTATACTTCATCACTTGTCTAATGTAATCTATACTTTACATGCTTTACTCGTGTGATTAGGCTACAAGTATAGTGTTTACACAGGCTAATCAGTCATAGGATTAGGAAGAGTATTGGGGTACACTTCATAGTCACTACTAAGCCTTTTCATATTGTATTAAGTATGTTTTAATAGTATTCTAATCTGCAGGCATATAAACTGCTTAAACTCAAGTTAAGTTTGATCTACTTATAAGCCTATCGTCACGTGTCTATCCTTGAAGGCTAAATACATAATAATCCTATAATGTATTGAGTTGAATTTGTTATCAATTCAGTTTCTTTCAGTTACTTACTTACTTAGTTACTTTCTATGCCTCTGTGTACAATATATACGGACCACGTGACGTCTGCAGTTGTACACTTGCTGCTTCCAACACCTTTTCCAGACAGTAGTGTGATGATGTGCAATTCATGTTCAATGTAATTGCTCTTCTTCTGCAGTTCACCTAGTGCAGGGGTCAGCAACCTTTACTATCAAAAGAGCCACTTTTCCCCCGTCCCACAAAATAAAATGCTCAGGGAGCCGCACAACCTATTTACCCTTAAAATGAAGATAACACAGTGTATAACGTTTTATATATCCCCAAGCATACCCCACATTTAGCATAAAACACCTGACAATTGCATAGCATACCCAAAGTAATTTGCGATTTATTATACTTTATACTTATAGCACACAGTTTGTTGCATTAATGGGATTATAAAGCAACAAAAAGAAAAGATTTGACTTTTTAATTGCTGTTTTTACCTGTTATAACAAAGGGAAACCTCAAACTCTTATGAAGAGGAGAAAAAATACTGGCTGTGTAGACCTATTTTTTAATAAAACACAGAAGAGGAGACAAAACACTGGTGTCTGTAGACCGACTTTGAAATAAAACCCTGAACTATTCAGGTATATTTGAGTCCTTCCCTTATTTGTGGAACATTTATAAAATAGAAAGTAGTCCACTTTGAAAAAAGAATACCATGTGTAGACCTACTTTGAAATGAAACACAGAAAAGGAGAAAAAACACTGGCATCTGTAGACCTACTTTGAAATAAAACCCTGAACTATGCAGCTCTATTAGAGTCCTTCCCTTATTTGTGGAAAATCTATCAAATAAAAATTTATTTTTCATTGTTCGCAAATTTCGCACCACATATCAGGCATACAGGTAAGCCTTTTGTTGACTAAATATCTTAGTTGATGAAATATTTTTTCATTTCAGTGTCACAGTATGACATCGATCTCCAAAATAAGAAAAAAAAATTAATAAAAAAGTTAAATTTTTTAATTTAAATTTTTTTTTGGGCCAGGGAGCCGCAGCTGATTGGCTAAAGAGCCGCATGCGGCCTCGAGGCCGCAGGTTGCCGACCCCTGACCTAGTGAGTCAGCTCTGCTCTAACCCCGTTCCCAGTTGTATCTCCTCCGTGAGATAACGCCTGGTAAAGAACTACGGCCGAAAGTGTGTATGGGGTAGAATTTCCAGTGTATTGTACTTTCCCTAGAAGCTGCCTCCGAACGGACCAAACTTTTCCCGAATCCTGTCGGCAAACAAGCTATAGAACGTCCCGGTCATGTAGTAAATTCTTCAGGCAAAAAGCCGTTGCAGTGGCTTTTAAACGAGGAAATATTGTGCACTTCACACGTTTCTATAATTGTTTTGTCGAAACCGGAAAGCCTGTAGCCGGTACTTCCTGTACTTCCGTTTACACACTTTAGGAGGCATATCTTTACCAGCCTAGCTCTGCTCAAACCGTGAGTAATAATGTACCATGCAGCATGTGAATTACGTCTACGTTTTTCCGTCTACATGTGACAATGCTGTTAATGTGTAAGACACAAGTTTTGCATCATGCACGTGATTGTTCATCAACCTTCCCTTAACTTTTCAGGTGATAAATGGAGACGTCCACTGATAAACTAAACGTCCACATAGAGTCATGGATGGGTCCCAGAGGTAAGTCTTTGGCATTTTAGTTTAAACATGATACTGTCTGCTTCATCTTCTTCATGTGGTATGTCCCTTCATCTTCCTTTGTGCCCTTTGACCTGTGGAATAAGGGCCTGATTTTCTCTCTCACTCAAGCAGTAGTCAATTTGGAAACTTGTTGTGCTCTGTCCTGTTATAGTCCCTCGTGGAATATTCCAAGCACGCAGAATAGTTTGTTATATAGACGGTTTCACTGCTGGAATTATGTTGGACCCAAGTGTATTTCCTGTCAACTATTAGCATTAGCAAACAATCCAACAGGAAAATTTCAAACTAGGGTCCTTTTAGAATATTATCGTTGTCACTTTGAGACTGTCTATATACTTACTGCATATTAGTGCTGGCTGGTGTACTGATTGAAGATGTACAGATATACAGACATCATCTCTTATCAACCTGATTCTGCCCGTGTCTGTATGTCAGGTACAGTAGATACGTTCCTCCACTGCATTATGACAAACACAACAAACACGTTGACAGAGGTCCAACACGATGGAGGATGTGGTAATTAAGAGAAACATTATAATTATTTAATTGATCATCATACCTTATTTCAAATGATAATATTTACGTATCCGGGGCGGGGCGACAGTGGCTCAGGAGGTAGAGCAGTCGTCTGGTAATCCGGAGGTTCCCGGTTCGATTCCTGATCCTCCCGGGCAGCGTGTCGAAGTGTCCTTGAGCAAGACACTTATGGTTGCCCCTGCCATCAGTGTGTGAATGTGTGAGGGAATGGGTCAAATGTGAGGAACAAATTGTTTGGATAAAAGCACTATATAAAATGCACCATTTATTCATCTGTCTTTATTCAGATATCAATAGCGTTAAATACAGTAACCGTACTGTGCATTTTTTGAGGGAAAAACAACAACAACGGCTCATGATCACAGAGCTTTCATTCACGCCTGTTATTATCGTCACATGATAGTGTGTGATGTCATACTGCTGGAATGCTGCCGGCCTTTTTTGCACCTCCTTGTTGCCACAGGAGAAGCTTTTCCAGGCATTATTAAGCAAACATACCTCCATGTCTGATGCCATCTTCCACCTCCTCACCCTACAACTCATCTGCCCCATAACCAGTAGGGCTGCTCAGTATACACTATACAGTATGCAGTGTGCAGTGTGCAGTGTCAGGCTGCTATCTTAACAACTGTTCACGGAGAGTTTCCAAGCAAGGCTGGGAATCACCGGAGAGCTGCCTGTATATACTGTGGTGTCGCTCCGCGCCACAATTCTTAATGTTTCGATCGATACTGCAATATATCACTATCTTTCATCTGATCATAGTGACAATCTAAAACAATAGCCCCCCCTTGGGGGAAATACTATTCCAAAATGAGTTGTAGGCCATTTTTGAAGCTATCAACCCCCTACACGTACACACACACACACACACACACACACACACACACACACACACACACACACACACACACACACACGCACTCACACACACGCACACGTACACACACACACACACACGCACACGTACACACACATACACACACACACACCACACTGCGCTTCAAACGGTCTCTTATGTCTGTCCTGCATGCTGGTCCCAGATCAGCGTGTGCGAGGATGGCTGCTGTTGGACCACTACCCGCCGACGCTGGCGCTGACGCTCATCTACCTCCTGATCGTGTGGCTGGGGCCCAAGTACATGAGCCAGAGGCAGCCGTACTCCTGCCGCGGGCTCCTGGTCTTCTACAACCTGGGTCTCACCGTGCTGTCCTTCTACATGTTTTATGAGGTGAGGCCGCGCCGCGCTGCGCCACCGGGGGGGCGTTTCGGTTGTACATTTACTGTGTGAGTTCGGTGACGACAAAGGAGGAGGATGGGGCTGTAGTGGAGGGTGAACTCACACAGTACATTTCAATTTGAAAAAAAAATAATTTCAATTTGACTCAAACTGAGTACAATAAGAGTAAAATGTACTGTTTGAGTCAAATGTACTGTTTGAGTAAAATTTACTCTGCGAAATTTACTGTGCACTGTCCACTTTTCATTTGTGTTTACTGTGCAATGGTGCTCATTTACCTTAATCTATTGATCTATTTTACTGCTATCTATTGATCTATCTATCTATCTATCTATCTATCTATCTATCTATCTATCTATCTATCTATCTATCTATCTATCTATCTATCTATCTGTCTGTCTGTCTGTCTGTCTGTCTGTCTGTCTGTCTGTCTGTCTGTCTGTCTGTCTGTCTGTCTGTCTGTCTGTCTGTCTGTCTGTCTGTCTGTCTGTCTGTCTGTCTGTCTGTCTGTCTGTCTGTCTGTCTGTCTGTCTGTCTGTCTGTCTGTCTGTCTGTCTGTCTGTCTGTCTGTCTGTCTGTCTGTCTGTCTGTCTGTCTGTCTGTCTGTCTGTCTGTCTGTCTGTCTGTCTGTCTGTCTGTCTGTCTGTCTGTCTGTCTGTCTGTCTGTCTGTCTGTCTGTCCAGCCACAGTATCTATCTATCTATATTGATTGGTAAATTGTTTTCTGTTTGTGCAGTTGGTTGGTTGGTTAGTTACAGTAGTTCATAGTTTAGCCACCTTTTTCATTTGACACAACATCACTGCAGATGAGGCATTGCATTGTGCTTCACAGAGTGAGGAAAACTCTGTTTTGTGTTGAGGTTGATCCAAGTCCTTATTGCCCCACAAGGATGACAGGGTTTACAGTAAAGAAGAACAGGCTCTGAATCACATTTTGTCCGTAACGTGATTTGTCACGACATGACGAAATACATAACAAATTCACCCGGTCATCCCGTACAAGAAGAAAGCATCCAGAGGAATGTTAGCTGGGGGAACTTTAACAGTGATAACCACAGCTCGAGTGAATTCCATTACACGAGCACTGAGACAGTGAAGATGCCACGAGAGGTGGGAACAGAATGCTTCTCCAAAGGGAGGCGTGTTGGATAGCTACAGAGAGGTGGGAACAGAATGCTTCTCCAAAGGGAGGCGTGTTGGATAGCTACAGAGAGGTGGGAACAGAATGCTTTTCCAAAGGGAGGCGTGTTGGATAAATTTCTTAATGTTGTTATAACCTCCATCATAAGACTCTGTGTGCCTGGTAATAATTATAATAATAATAATTCATTTAATTTATAGAGCGCTTCTCAGTAACCCCGAAGTCGCTGGTATTGTTGAGGCTCCCCCTGTTGGCAGGAGCCTGTTGTGCAGGTTGCCGGCATCTATAATTGACCCCACCTGGGTCTTTTGATCATCGAATCACCGGCATGCACACAGAGGAAGGGTGTCTTGGTGTGTGGTGGCAACATGTGATTAAAAAAGGTTGAACTGGAGTGCCGCTCCTGGGTCTCTTCACATCGAGGATCCACCACTCATCCTTGCGGATGTAATTGTGGAGTTTGAACTCGTCAGTTTGTCTTGTTTTCTCTGATGGGGGGGGGGGGGGGGGGGGGGGCGGCACGCGTGAACTGTGGTGTTTCTGTTACACAAACCCAGTTAACCCGGGAACTTCGAACTGGTTGAACGGGCTGATTGGGTTGTTGATTGACCCAGATCAGGCGAGAGCAGGGCTGCGGTCAGCATTGTGTAAAAGGGCTTCTAGTCGACCCACGCGGTCGAGAGGCCGGCACTCCCGCGGACCCAGGGTTGGCGACTTAACAAAGGGTATATTAGAGTGCCAAAAAAAAATGAAACTAAACAAATATATTGGTGCAAACGGACATATTGCAAATGTCTGAGGCCACCGGTGCATCCATCACATGACGGCACGTTGTGTACATAATTTGTGACTGTAGACAGATCCGTGCTGATATGTTGGTGTTTGTACTCTCGCCGAATGATTCTGTAAAGATAACATTGCCATTTTCTTATTTTTTAAATCAAGGCAAGTCACTTTTATTGAAATAGTTGCGAGTGCTTTTCCAGTCATTACAATAAAAGACATAGCAATAACAAAGAACAAAACAAAACTGCAGTATATAACATGTGCCGATAAAACGGCACAAAGACAATAGAATACAGTAAAGATGTACAATGAAATAATAAAGTAAGACAAGATAGGAATGAAACAATGCGACGTCAAACTGCACTAAAAGCAAGAGAGAAAAAAGGTATTTAGATGTGATTTAAAAGTCTCAACAGTGGGACAGGAGGACTTAATGTGGGACGGGAGACTGTTCCAAAGTCTGGGCGGCAGCGACAGAAAAAGAAAGCCCTGTCTCCTTTGGCTACGAGACGTGAGTTGATGAGGACTGAGAGGAGCTGTTGTGAGGAGGATGACCCAAGTGACCGGGCAGCAGAATAAGGAGTCGTCGGCGGTGCTTATCCTCCGTCGCTTGTCTCTGCCGTTCTGTCTCGGATCAGACGCGGGGCGTCATATGATGATTTGCGTCTTGATCTTGTGAGGATCCTTTTCTCTTTCAGTTCAGTTCAGTTCAGTTCAGTTCAGAGTTATTTATTTGCCACATGGAATAATACAATCATAGTTTCTTCATTAAAAAATCATAAATAGCCATTCCATGGACAAAAGGAGCAGGAAGAAGAATACATCTTATAATTACCTGCCCCTTATTCCTAAACTAACATGTATTTTCTTAATGGTCGGCGTACAACCTTATTTACACAAATAATCATTTATACCATTATAAAAGAAACACAATCCACAGTTAAACAAGAAAAATTTAAATAATAATAATAATGATAAAGAATAAAAAAGAAAAGAAAGAGAAGAAAAAAAAGAAAAAAAAAGATCTCACTATTCAGATAACATTTAGATTTTCATACTGACTAAATATTTTTTTTTTATACATTTTTTTGAATTGATAAACACTGTTACATCCCTTAAGCTCGCTATGGAGAGAATTCCATAACTTTACACCAATAACTGAAGGACACATCTGTTTAAGTCGAGCCACCGGACACAGATTAGACACAGAGAGCGGCGGCGGCGTCTTGCACTGGACGCCACGGGAGACGGGGCGGAAAAAAGGGAACGGGTGGACCGGCCGGCACACAGCTGGCCTCTGACAGAATCATTGTTTCCAACAATCAAATCCCTCATACTTCCTCCTCGCAGGCGAGCCGCAGCAGCACAGCCCGGACATTGTTTCCACCCCTTTGAGACGACGACGCACTATTTTAGAAAAGAAAAGTCGACTCGATTCCTGAAATCGACGGGGGTTTCTTTGTTCCTTTGCCGGCTCCACCTGACGGTGACATCTCTTGTGCTTATTTGACAGTTTGAGAGGTGTGGCGTAAGCCCAGTGGAATTGTGTTGTTCTTTTACGGTGAATGAATGGTAATTATAGTCCCATTGGCTGCACTCACACTGGTGCCAGCTGTATGTAACTGTATATATATACTGTAGAGCCTTTACCTATAAGCCTACTGCGAGGGGCAAGTGGGCTGGCTTGAGTTAGACGCGTGCTTGAAGAATTCAATGTCCAGAGTGCTCGTATCATTTTCCATTTATTGACCTTTTTTCCCACCAAGTAATATAATACAAAAAACTCTTTAACTAATTACACTGAACGCCGACCTATACGGCACATCAACACGAACACGACAAGACACGGTCAAAAACCGTTTGGCTATATTCCCCTTGCGCACCTGGGGCTCGTCACCCACTGATCAGTATATTATGGGTAACCACCCCCTGTGGTGGTTGCCATGGTGACTGATAATGCCACACCTCTGCACCGTGAGTTAAAATAAAACTAAATAAACAGAAGGGCATTTTGGCTCCAACATATACCATCAACTTTGTACACGTTCCATAAAGGTTCTATTGACATTTAGTAGAATAAGCATGTCGATCTGAATGATGAACTGATGGGGTTCTTGTTTTGCGGAGGGAAGCCCGGTCAGTGTAAAAGCCTCAGGAAACAGTTGAAAAACGCGATATGTAAGGGTTTCCAGGTTGGAAGGGTTTCGTGGTTTGGAGGACCCAAGTGCTGGACAAAGGCAGGAGGCCTTATTTATTGCAGACAGGCAGGAAGACAACACAGGAGACTAACTGACCAAACTAAACTGGTAACAGAAAAGTCACTAACTGGTGCAACTGGGTAGTGTAGAGGTCTAAATCTAAACACTGGTGCAACTGGGTAGTGTAGAGGTCTAAACACTGGAGCAGCTGGGTAGTGTAGAGGTCTAAACACTGGTGCAACTGGGTAGTGTAGAGGTCTAAACACTGGAGCGGCTGGGTAGTGTAGAGGTCTAAACACTGGAGCAGCTGGGTAGTGTAGAGGTCTAAACACTAGAGAGGCTTGGTAGTGTAGAGGTCTAAACACTGGAGCGGCTGGGTAGTGTAGAGGTCTAAACACTGGTGCAGCTGGGTAGTGTAGAGGTCTAAACACTGGTGCAACTGGGTAGTGTAGAGGTCTAAACACTGGAGCAGCTGGGTAGTGTAGAGGTCTAAACACTGGAGCAGCTGGGTAGTGTAGAGGTCTAAACACTGGTGCAACTGGGTAGTGTAGAGGTCTAAACACTGGAGAGGCTGGGTAGTGTAGAGGTCTAAACACTGGTGCAACTGGGTAGTGTAGAGGTCTAAACACTGGAGAGGCTGGGTAGTGTAGAGGTCTAAACACTGGTGCAACTGGGTAGTGTAGAGGTCTAAACACTGGAGAGGCTGGGTAGTGTAGAAGTCTAAACACTGGAGTGGCTGGGTAGTGTAGAGGTCTAAACACTGGTGCAACTGGGTAGTGTAGAGGTCTAAACACTGGAGCAGCTGGGTAGTGTAGAGGTCTAAACACTGGTGCAACTAGGTAGTGTAGAGGTCTAAACACTGGTGCAACTGGGTAGTGTAGAGGTCTAAACACTGGTGCAACTGGGTAGTGTAGAGGTCTAAACACTGGAGCAGCTGGGTAGTGTAGAGGTCTAAACACTGGAGCAGCTGGGTAGTGTAGAGGTCTAAACACTGGAGCAGCTGGGTAGTGTAGAGGTCTAAACACTGGTGCAGCTGGGTAGTGTAGAGGTCTAAACACTGGAGCAGCTGGGTAGTGTAGAGGTCTAAACACTGGAGCAGCTGGGTAGTGTAGAGGTCTAAACACTGGAGCAGCTGGGTAGTGTAGAGGTCTAAACACTGGTGCAGCTGGGTAGTGTAGAGGTCTAAACACTGGAGTGGCTGGGTAGTGTAGAGGTCTAAACACTGGAGAGGCTGGGTAGTGTAGAGGTCTAAACACTAGTGCAACTGGGTAGTGTAGAGGTCTAAACACTGGAGAGGCTGGGTAGTGTAGAGGTCTAAACACTGGAGAGGCTGGGTAGTGTAGAGGTCTAAACACTGGAGCAGCTGGGTAGTGTAGAGGTCTAAACACTGGAGAGGCTGGGTAGTGTAGAGGTCTAAACACTGGAGAGGCTGGGTAGTGTAGAGGTCTAAACACTGGAGCGGCTGGGTAGTGTAGAGGTCTAAACACTGGAGAGGCTGGGTAGTGTAGAGGTCTAAACACTGGTGCAGCTGGGTAGTGTAGAGGTCTAAACACTGGAGAGGCTGGGTAGTGTAGAGGTCTAAACACTGGAGCGGCTGGGTAGTGTAGAGGTCTAAACACTGGAGAGGCTGGGTAGTGTAGAGGTCTAAACACTGGAGAGGCTGGGTAGTGTAGAGGTCTAAACACTGGTGCAACTGGGTAGTGTAGAGGTCTAAACACTGGAGCAGCTGGGTAGTGTAGAGGTCTAAACACTGGAGCAGCTGGGTAGTGTAGAGGTCTAAACACTGGTGCAACTGGGTAGTGTAGAGGTCTAAACACTGGTGCAACTGGGTAGTGTAGAGGTCTAAACACTGGAGAGGCTGGGTAGTGTAGAGGTCTAAACACTGGAGCGGCTGGGTAGTGTAGAGGTCTAAACACTAGAGAGGCTGGGTAGTGTAGAGGTCTAAACACTGGAGAGGCTGGGTAGTGTAGAGGTCTAAACACTGGAGCAGCTGGGTAGTGTAGAGGTCTAAACACTGGAGCGGCTGGGTAGTGTAGAGGTCTAAACACTGGAGAGGCTGGGTAGTGTATAATAACTTTATATACAGGTAGCGCCTTTCAGAAGACCCAAGGTCGCTTTACAAAGGGGGGGGGGGGGGGGGATGACAAATTAACAAACATAGTGAACAGACACAACATATACATATAAAGTGAGAAATTAGGGGTTAAAGGCCAAGTTGAAGAGGTGGGTTTTGAGCAGTTTTTTAAATGAGTCCAGAGTTGGGGCGGTGCGGAGTTCTGCGGGGAGGGAGTTCCAGAGGGTGGGAGCTGCCACACTGAAAGCTCTGTCCCCGAACGTCCGCAGTCTGGTTCGGGGGATGGAGAGCTGACCAGTGTCCGTGGATCGCAGGGACCGTGACTGAGTGTAGGGGTGGAGGAGGTCAGTGAGGTACTGAGGTGCCAGAGCGTGAAGGGATTTGTAGGTGAGCAGGAGGGTTTTGTAGGTGATGCGGGATTTGATGGGGAGCCAGTGGAGGTGGATGAGGGTGGGGGTGATGTGCTGCCAGGATTTGGTGCAGGTTAGAACCCTGGCAGCTGAATTTTGAACATACTGGAGCCTGTCCAGGGTTTTGCTTGGGACCCGAACTCTACACCCTCCCCAGACCGACAGTAGGGCAGCATGTGGTCGTCTACACCCTCCCCAGACCGGCAGTAGGGCAGCATGTGGTAGTCTACACCCTCCCCAGACCGACAGTAGGGCAGCATGTGGTAGTCTACACCCTCCCCAGACCGACAGTAGGGCAGCATGTGGTAGTCTACACCCTCCCCCGACTAACAGTAGGGCAGCATGTGGTCGTCTACACCCTCCCCAGACCGGCAGTAGGGCAGCATGTGGTCGTCTACACCCTCCCCAGACCGGCAGTAGGGCAGCATGTGGTAGTCTACACCCTCCCCAGACTGACAGTAGGGCAGCATGTGGTAGTCTACACCCTCCCCAAACCGACAGTAGGGCAGCATGTGGTAGTCTACACCCTCCCCAGACCGACAGTAGGGCAGCATGTGGTAGTCGACACCCTCCCCAGACTGACAGTAGGGCAGCATGTGGTAGTCTACAGACACCCTCCCCAGACTGACAGTAGGGCAGCATGTGGTCGTCTACACCCTCCCCAGACCGACAGTAGGGCAGCATTT
Organism: Notolepis coatsorum; assembly: GCF_963971535.1. Taxonomy (NCBI): domain Eukaryota; kingdom Metazoa; phylum Chordata; class Actinopteri; order Aulopiformes; family Paralepididae; genus Notolepis; species Notolepis coatsorum. The sequence continues at coordinate 143,950,728 of NC_140173.1, forward strand.
GGTAGTCTACACCAGGGGTTCCCAAACTTTTCAGGCCAGGACCCAGAAAATAAGGCGTCAGAGAGCCGCGGCCCAATGCACATCGTCAGGCTTTTTTTTTTTTTTTTTTTTTGCCAGGCGACCGATTTTTTAAGCCAAATATCACTTCAATCCTATTAAGTTAGTTCAAGTTAGTTATTCATTTATATGTGCTATTTATGAGAGGGCTAACTTGTTGCAAAATAATAATGATAATAATAATAGTCTCATTAAAATACTATTGATGCTTCGGTTGTTTTCAGCGTTTTATGTGCATAATCTGTTATTTAGTTTGAAATGTTCGTTGAAATAAGTAGATTTTTCGTTTTTGTTTATTTATTAAGTTAATATAAAACCATATAGTCACATTTTAGAATACAATAGAATAGAATTTTAGAATACAACTAGAAACACTGTCCTGGCCTGCTTCTAAGTTCAGTGGCCTGACAAAAAAATTAAAAATTAAATAAAAAATAATAATAATAATAATAATAATAATAATAATAATAATAATAATAATAATAATAATAATAATAATAATAATAATAATAATAATAATAATAATAATAATAATAATAATAATAATAATAATAATAATGATTTTTTTTTTTTTTTTTTTTTATCATCTCGCGGCCCACCCATGGCTGCTCGCGGCCCACATTTGGGTCGCGACCCCGACTTTGGGAACCACTGGTCTACACCCTCCCCAGACCGACAGTAGGGCAGCATGTGGTCGTCTACACCCTCCCCAGACCGACAGTAGGGCAGCATGTGGTCGTCTACACCCTCCCCAGACCGACAGTAGGGCAGCATGTGGTCGTCTACACCCTCCCCAGACCGACAGTAGGGCAGCATGTGGTAGTCTCTACACCCTCCCCAGACCGACAGTAGGGCAGCATGTGGTCGTCTACACCCTCCCCAGACCGACAGTAGGGCAGCATGTGGTCGTCTACACCCTCCCTTTAAATACACAGGGGGGAATCGAGACTAACAGACAACAGCCGGGAGGATACAGTACTTCACGTGGGGAAACACAGGGGACATCTGCTGAACCGGGGCAGAGCGGGAGGGAAACACTGGGGGGAGGGGCAGGAAGTCACAACCGTAACACAATAGGTACCGTGTCAGTCGAAGGGTAGGCAGGTCAGTCACAACGAGACGCCGGGTTATAGAACAAGTCTGACGTCTTTATCTTGATCACGGTCATCATAGCTGATAGGAACGCACCGCATGAAAACAGAGCCTTCTTGTCATTCTTGACATTTTTCTGATGGCACACGTACAGTATAGATGAGATGCTAAGATGCTGTGTGGATAAAGAAAGTTCTAGTCAGAGATCATTCGTGATCGTGTCTGAAACACCTTTACTCCAAACTAACACTGTGGTTTGAAATAAAACTATTGAATCAAACAAGACAATGTCATCAGATAGCAGGCCAGCCGGCCGCGCTGTACGGTTCAAACTGACTCACCTAGACAGATAGCATGTTGCTCAGTCCTACAAACAAGTATAGAATTCCACAGGATTTTATATGAATTACCAGTCAGACTTGGGTGTCTTGAAGCACCTGAAAATCTGGTCCCCGTCCAACTGGGAAGGTTTCTGTCTGCATTGCATTGCATACGTTCTCCAGAGTTTCCTCCCTCTCTCTCTCTCTCTCTCTCTCTCTCTCTCTCTCTCTCTCTCTCTCTCTCTCTCTCTCTCTCTCTCTCTCTCTCTCTCTCTCTCTCTCTCTCTCTCCTCTCTCTCTCTCTCTCTCTCTCCTCTCTCTCTCTCTCTCTCTCTCTCTCTCTCTCTCTCTCTCTCTTCTCTCTCTCTCTCTCTCTCTCTCTGTTGGTCTCTCTCTGTCGGTCTCTCTCTCTCTGTCGCTCTTCTCTCTCTCCTCTCTCTCTCTATCTCTGTCCTGTCTGTCTGTCTGTCTGTCTGTCTCTCTGTCTGTCTGTCTGTCTGTCTGTCTGTCTGTCTGTCTGTCTGTCTGTCTGTCTGTCTGTCTGTCTGTCTGTCTGTCTGTCTGTCTGTCTCTCTCTCTGGCTCTCTCTCTGTCTGTCTGTCTGTCTGTCTGTCTGTCTGTCTCTCTCTCTGTCTCTCTGTCTGTCTGTCTGTCTGTCTGTCTGTCTGTCTGTCTGTCTGTCTGTCTGTCTGTCTGTCTCTCTCTCTGTCTCTCTCTGTCTGTCTGTCTGTCTGTCTGTCTGTCTGTCTGTCTGTCTGTCTGTCTGTCTGTCTGTCTGTCTCTCTGTCTGTCTGTCTGTCTGTCTGTCTGTCTGTCTGTCTGTCTGTCTGTCTGTCTCCTCTGTCTGTCTGTCTGTCTGTCTGTCTGTCTGTCTGTCTCTCTCTCTGTCTCTCTCTCTGTCTGTCTGTCTGTCTGTCTGTCTGTCTGTCTGTCTGTCTGTCTGTCTGTCTGTCTGTCTGTCTGTCTGTCTCTCTCTCTCTCTGTCTCTCTCTCTGTCTGTCTGTCTGTCTATCTGTCGTCAGCGTTACATAAGTCCTCCAGAGAGGCAGGCCTGGCCTCTCACTGCGTCATTCATTAAATCCTCTGCTGTGACTTTGCCGTCGCCCCTGAGATGAACCTTTGGCCTCTTCTCAAATCAAATCAATGCCACCTGATGTCAGAGTACATAGTACGTGTTTTGTTCTTGTCAGCCTTCCAGGGCACAGTGCTTTTGATAATAATCCCATGATGGTTATGATTCAATTTGTGATATTACATATCGAGTTTGGCAGAGGATATGCGATGAAAGCAGAACAGGAAGGAATGCATGTGTAGGGTTGGTTTTTGTGTGCGTGCGCAGACTGACGTTGTGGTTTAGGTTTAGGAACCAATCCTCTCTTCAATCTTTGTCCGGGTCAATATTGACGACGATGCCCTGCTCTTAAACTAATTAGAAGGTTTTTTCTTCTACTGGAAGAAGGCCGACAGGACACGCGGGAGTCTATAGTAAGTCCATGAGTCAGCGTGGAGACGCCCCGATTTCCGTACGTCGTGTACTAATGTACGACTCAGTGCCCATTTACGGTCTGCTACACCCCCATTTCAGTCCGATATCATTCATCATGACCTGAACAGATGCAGTTTAACTCTAAACAAGACAATGTCATCAGATACAGGCCAGCCGACCCTGCTGTGTAGAGTTCAACCTGACTTGTCTGGAAAGATAGCATCGTTCAGTAGCATTCAGTAGACGGCTCTCTGGCTGCAAGCTAGCTAGCTTAGCACAAATGAATGGAACCAGATACAGATCAGCTAGCCTACTGTAGCTGTTGGCCAAAACATCTTTCTCTCTGAGTTTTAAGCTAGGCTATTTGATCCGTATCCACTTCCATTCCTTTGTGCTAAGCTAGTGTAAACTACTAACGAGTCGGTCGCAGTCAACCAGCACCTGCTAACAGGTCTGACCCTTTAGCTCAGCTGGTTAGTGCAGCCGCCTGTGGATCCTATGGACCCAGGTTCAAATCCACTGGGTTACATTGGTGACAGCAGTGGGATCTCACTGCCCTGTGAATCTGTATCCAGGTTCACGTACCAATGGGGGTGGGATCTCAGTAGCCTACCTTAACCGCGGGGAAAGTGCATGCATGAACGAAAGAATGTGCAAGGACACACTTCTCGGGGGGGGGGGGGGGGGGGGGCGCTGAAAGGACCAGGCATGAAGGCGTGGCAATGCTTTGCCTACACTGATTGGTTAATTGGATAATATGAGATTGCAAAATCCAATGCATTTAAGTCTTCTCTCAAAAGTGTAAACCGTTTGGAAGTAGAGTGTAAAGTTGGGTGCGATGCAAGATAGTCTTCCTGATGTAGCTTTTGCCAAGCTCCATCTTCTTCCCCGGAGTCAGACATGAAGATCGATATCAGTTTCATCTCAGTGTGTCCTGCAGCCCCAGAGAGAGAGAGAGGTCCAGGTGCATGCTAGCCTAGCTTAGCAGCTAGCCTATAACTCTGTCAAACCTTCCAACAACTCCAAAAACGGACTCACAGAGAGATTCAATTGATATCAATCTTCTCTACTGACTCTGGGGAAGATGGCAAATGCGTGTATTTCCCCCCCAAACCCCCAAAAGGGGACACTGTACTATGAAGTCAGTGCATCGACAGTCATAGCAATGTGGTTACTGACATAATGAGACTTCTTTTTAGAGACATTAGACATGTCCTCTGCATGGCTCCTACCCTGTCCCACTGTCCTCAGTCCTGAGCTCATAGCGTATATTGGTGTCCCAATCACATCATGATATGTGTCTAGGAATAGGATAGGAAGTAATCTGAATCATCATTCGTTTTCCGCACGCGACCATGATTTAATTTCCTCCTCTGAATATGCCCAAGTTTCACAGCCTGTCCTGTGGCCAAACATACCCAACTCTTTTGGGTGAACAACATGCCAGGGACATAATAATAAACATAGCAATGGTAGTGAGTAGCATATTGGCTTAAGGTGATATCGCTGCTGGCGGGACAAAACCTCATAACTCCAAAAAAACAACTTTTCAGCAGATGAAAAAAACGAACACAGATTTGAGGGCGAATAGAGTTACGAGGTTTAGACAGATGATTGGTTTAATGCTTTCCCATTGTGTAGACTTTGTAAAACCACACACACATGGAGGATGATCTACTGAGTTGATAAAAAAATAAATAAAAAAAAAATTGAGTTAGGAGGTTTTGTCCCGCCAGCAGCGATATGGTATATGATATATATCACAGAGCAGGTCACATGGTATATATATCACAGAGCAGGTCACATGGTATATATATATCACAGAGCAGGTCACATGGTATATATATCACAGAGCAGGTCACATGGTATATATATCACAGAGCAGGTCACATGGTATATATATCACAGAGCAGGTCACATGGTATATATATCACAGAGCAGGTCACATGGTATATATATCACAGAGCAGGTCACATGGTATATATATAACACAGAGCAGGTCACATGGTATATATATCACAGAGCAGGTCACATGGTATATATTATATCACAGAGCAGGTCACATGGTATATATTATATCACAGAGCAGGTCACATGGTATATATATATATATCACAGAGCAGGTCACATGGTATATATTATATCACAGAGCAGGTCACATGGTGTATATATATCACAGAGCAGGTCACATGGTATATATATATCACAGAGCAGGTCACATGGTATATATATATATCACAGAGCAGGTCACATGGTATATATATATCACAGAGCAGGTCACATGGTATATATATATCACAGAGCAGGTCACATGGTATATATATCACAGAGCAGGTCACATGGTATATATATATCACAGAGCAGGTCACATGGTATATATATATATATCACAGAGCAGGTCACATGGTATATATATATAACAGAGCAGGTCACATGGTATATATATATCACAGAGCAGGTCACATGGTATATATATAACAGAGCAGGTCACATGGTATATATATATAACAGAGCAGGTCACATGGTATATATATATCACAGAGCAGGTCACATGGTATATATATATCACAGAGCAGGTCACATGGTATATATATATCACAGAGCAGGTCACATGGTATATATATATCAGAGCAGGTCACATGGTATATATTATATCACAGAGCAGCTTACATGGTATATATATATAACAGAGCAGGTCACATGGTATATATATCACAGAGCAGGTCACATGGTATATATATATATAACAGAGCAGGTCACACGGTATATATATATCACAGAGCAGGTCACATGGTATATATATATCACAGAGCAGGTCACATGGTATATATATATCACAGAGCAGGTCACATGGTATATATATATATAACAGAGCAGGTCACATGGTATATATATATATATCACAGAGCAGGTCACATGGTATATATATCACAGAGCAGGTCACATGGTATATATATATCACAGAGCAGGTCACATGGTATATATATATCACAGAGCAGGTCACATGGTATATATATATCACAGAGCAGGTCACATGGTATATATATCACAGAGCAGGTCACATGGTATATATATCACAGAACAGGTCACATGGTATATATATATAACAGAGCAGGTCACATGGTATATATATCACAGAGCAGGTCACATGGTATATATATCACAGAGCAGGTCACATGGTATATATATCACAGAGCAGGTCACATGGTATATATATCACAGAGCAGGTCACATGGTATATATATATATAACAGAGCAGGTCACATGGTATATATATAACACAGAGCAGGTCACATGGTATATGTATCACAGAGCAGGTCACATGGTATATATATATCACAGAGCAGGTCACATGGTATATATATATAACAGAGCAGGTCACATGGTATATATATATCACAGAGCAGGTCACATGGTATATATATCACAGAGCAGGTCACATGGTATATATATATCACAGAGCAGGTCACATGGTATATATATATATATCACAGAGCAGGTCACATGGTATATATATATATCACAGAGCAGGTCACATGGTATATATATATATCACAGAGCAGGTCACATGGTATATATATATAACAGAACAGTCAGTTCAAAGTGCTTCACTGCTATTAATTCACTATGATGTCAATCTTTATATTCCCACTATTGGTCCACTTGTAGTCTTTCACTTTGCACGGCAACACATTGCTACTGTATTAAATCCATCGTGTTATTGTTGATGTCAGCACAGTCCATAATATGAACAAAGGCTTGTATTTTGACTAAATGCAGCTGTGCTGCTCATAATGAAATGTTCTGCTCCATAGCGATAAACCAGGGAAGGATCACAATAACAGAGCTTAGTATTATTATTGTCTGGCTGTCTGGCTGTCTGTCTTTTTGTTTGTCTGTCTGTATTTACTTGTTCACTATGAACTGGAGGAGTGCAAAAAGTCACTTTTTTTGTTTCATGTCTCCCAACTGTTTCTGTATTCTGTTTATAATTTATTTATTGAATATTTTGGTGCATGAAATTGCTCAGAGATATACAGCTTATATCCATTCATCTTTGCAGCTTGCATCTGCTATGTGGGAAGGTGGTTACAACGTCTACTGCCAGGATACGCACAGCGCACGAGAGGCAGATGACAGGGTAAGACCAGCTCTTTAAAAGCGAAACCTTTATAAATGTTTTATTCAATTTAATTCTCCCTTCACGACGGGGTATTTGTCACAATGTGAGAAAAAAATAAAGGTACTTTGACAAACGGCATGTTTTAATCCCTAATTTAAACCAGTGGGTGCTGGTGTTGACGAGCTTGTTTTTAGGATGGCTGAAGGACAATTACAGACCCACCCCCCCCACCCCCCACCCCCCCAGTTGATGTGTCTGGTGATATAACAGGCTATAGTTTTCTTGTTCATACATCTTTCATGTACATTTATTGGAATGTCATCGATATACATTGAATCACACACAGGATAATGTATTCCCCTCCCTAGTGTCACACACAGACGGCGTTTAGCGTAGATTACTTACACTTAGGGATGTCCGATATTATCGGCCGATATCGGCATTAAAATGTGATATCGGGAAAATATCGGTATCGGTTTTCAATTTTTTTTTACATTTCTATAACCTTTATTTACCCAGGCAAGCAAGTAAGAACAAATTCAGATTTGATTTATTGTCAAAAGTATGCATAATTGTTGAAATTTTTGTTCAATTAATTTTCTTCTCAGGCCTATGACGGGGTGGGTTGGGGGGGGGTTACTATTATTATTATTATTATTATTATTATTATTATTATTATTATTATTATTATTATTATTATTATTATTATTATTATTATTATTATTATTATTATTATTATTATTATTATTATTATTATTATTATTATTATTATTATTATTATTATTATTATTATTATTATTTTTTTATTAATTTTTTGTCAACGGTGGTTGGTGCAGGGGTTAGGGGGTAGGAGTTATTTATTTTTAAATGAGGCAAGGGGCAAGCCAATGCATGTAATTGGCAAATAATTTAAATGTATGTTTTTATGTGCATTATATGTGCATTGTATGTGCATTATATATCCTGCCTTTTCTTCCAAAAAATGAAATAAAAATATATAAAAAAAAAAAAAAAAAAAAAAAATAGAGGCAGAGTTGATTTTGCAAAAAAAAAAAAATGCATACTTAAAAAAAAAAAAAAAAAAAAAAAAAAAGTATGCATAATGTTGTGTTAATTCCACAACAAGAGATATGTAATGTTAATTACCTGAAATTATTCCATTTTGGGGGGGGGGGGGGGGGGGAACCCTGCATATATCGGTATCGGTTGATATCAGTATCGGAGATTAAGAGTTGGACAATATCGGTATATTATCGGTATCGGTAAAAAAGCCAATATCGAGCATCCCTACCTACACCGTATCGTAGAGATGACCTATCGTAGATGATCCGTGGGCATTTGTATACGCAGCCGTTGCGTAACCCTCGTCGTCTCAGTGTTTTTAAAATCCTACCGGTCTCATTTCCATCAGCCGGTACTGTACCTACAAATCCCAGCAGATAATCTGCGACGACAGGCAGTCAATTTAATCTGCTCCGTGTGACGTGTCCCACAGCTGGCTCCCGTGGAGCTGATGACCCAGGAGGACACACGCACGCCAGCCAGCGCTGAGTTCTGCAACGATTCAACCTTTCTTTTTATCAACATCTTCCTATGATGACATAGATTTGTATGATCCATCCGGAGGATCATAAACCATTCATTTGAGACGTGACTTTGTGGTTGAAATGTGGTTATATATTGAGAGGAAGTAATAATAATCACCCTGGGGATTTCTGATAGACTGGGGGGGAGATAGTGTTCCAGGCGCAGAGCAGAGCAGCTCCCCATACAGAACAACATATTCCATATCAGCAAAGAGGACATTTGTGTAAATACTTCTCAGTCTCTCACTTTACCAAAGCTATTCAGTTGTTGTAATACATCCACGCTGCAAGGCACTACGTGTAATATTGTACAGCTCAGCTTTCGATTTGGGAATATGAAAAATAATCTCCTTAAACTGAACACCAATCGGATGAGAATCCAGTGATGATGTCGTCAAGAGACGAATCCTGGAGCTGCACCATAGACGGTGAATAGTGGAACAACTCTTAGGACACTATGATAGTAACCATGGTGATTTAACTACTAGGTCACTATGACAGTAACCATGGTGATTTAACTCCTAGGACACTATGACAGTAACCATGGTGATTTAACTCCTAGGACACTATGACAGTAACCATGGTGATTTAACTCCTAGGACACTATGACAGTAACCATGGTGATTTAACTCCTAGGGCACTATGACAGTAACCATGGTGATTTAACTCCTATAGGACACTATGACAGTAACCATGGTGATTTAACTCACAGGACACTATGACAGTAACCATGGTGATTTAACTCCTAGGACACTATGACAGTAACCATGGTGATTTAACTCCTAGGTCACTATGACAGTAACCATGGTGATTTAACTCCTAGGACACTATGACAGTAACCATGGTGATTTAACTCCTAGGACACTATGACAGTAACCATGGTGATTTAACTCACAGGACACTATGACAGTAACCATGGTGATTTAACTCACAGGACACTATGACAGTAACCATGGTGATTTAACTCCTATAGGACACTATGACAGTAACCATGGTGATTTAACTCCTAGGACACTATGACAGTAACCATGGTGATTTAACTCCTAGGACACTATGACAGTAACCATGGTGATTTAACTCCTAGGACACTATGACAGTAACCATGGTGATTTAACTCCTAGGACACTATGACAGTAACCATGGTGATTTAACTCCTATAGGACACTATGACAGTAACCATGGTGATTTAACTCCTAGGACACTATGACAGTAACCATGGTGATTTAACTCCTAGGACACTATGACAGTCCCCGTGGTGATTTAACTCCTAGGACACTATGACAGTAACCATGGTGATTTAACTCCTAGGACACTATGACAGTAACCATGGTGATTTAACTCCTAGGACACTAAGTATGACAGTAACCATGGTGATTTAACTCCTAGGACACTATGACAGTAACCATGGTGATTTAACTCCTAGGACACTATGACAGTAACCATGGTGATTTAACTCCTAGGACACTATGACAGTAACCATGGTGATTTAACTCCTAGGTCACTATGACAGTAACCATGGTGATTTAACTCCTAGGACACTATGACAGTAACCATGGTGATTTAACTCCTAGGACACTATGACAGTAACCATGGTGATTTAACTCACAGGACACTATGACAGTAACCATGGTGATTTAACTCACAGGACACTATGACAGTAACCATGGTGATTTAACTCACAGGACACTATGACAGTAACCATGGTGATTTAACTCCTAGGTCACTATGACAGTAACCATGGTGATTTAACTCCTAGGACACTATGACAGTAACCATAGTGATTTAACTCCTGGGACACTATGACAGTAACCATGGTGATTTAACTCCTAGGACACTATGACAGTAACCATGGTGATTTAACTCCTAGGACACTATGACAGTAACCATGGTGATTTAACTCCTAGGACACTATGACAGTAACCATGGTGATTTAACTCCTAGGACACTATGACAGTAACCATGGTGATTTAACTCCTAGGACACTATGACAGTAACCATGGTGATTTAACTCCTAGGTCACTATGACAGTAACCATGGTGATTTAACTCCTAGGACACTATGACAGTAACCATGGTGATTTAACTCCTAGGTCACTATGACAGTAACCATGGTGATTTAACTCCTAGGACACTATGACAGTAACCATGGTGATTTAACTCCTAGGTCACTATGACAGTAACCATGGTGATTTAACTCCTAGGACACTATGACAGTAACCATGGTGATTTAACTCCTAGGTCACTATGACAGTAACCATGGTGATTTAACTCCTAGGACACTATGACAGTAACCATGGTGATTTAACTCCTAGGACACTATGACAGTAACCATGGTGATTTAACTCCTAGGACACTATGACAGTAACCATGGTGATTTAACTCCTAGGACACTATGACAGTAACCATGGTGATTTAACTCCTAGGACACTATGACAGTAACCATGGTGATTTAACTCCTAGGACACTACGACAGTAACCATGGTGATTTAACTCCTAGGACACTATGACAGTAACCATGGTGATTTAACTCCTATAGGACACTATGACAGTAACCATGGTGATTTAACTCCTAGGACACTATGACAGTAACCATGGTGATTTAACTCCTAGGACACTATGACAGTAACCATGGTGATTTAACTCCTAGGACACTATGACAGTAACCATGGTGATTTAACTCCTAGGACACTATGACAGTAACCATGGTGATTTAACTCCTAGGACACTACGACAGTAACCATGGTGATTTAACTTCTAGGTCACTATGACAGTAACCATGGTGATTTAACTCCTAGGACACTATGACAGTAACCATGGTGATTTAACTCCTAGGACACTATGACAGTAACCATGGTGATTTAACTCCTAGGACACTACGACAGTAACCATGGTGATTTAACTCCTAGGACACTATGACAGTAACCATGGTGATTTAACTCCTAGGACACTATGACAGTAACCATGGTGATTTAACTCCTAGGACACTATGACAGTAACCATGGTGATTTAACTCCTAGGTCACTATGACAGTAACCATGGTGATTTAACTCCTAGGACACTATGACAGTAACCATGGTGATTTAACTCCTAGGACACTATGACAGTAACCATGGTGATTTAACTCCTAGGTCACTATGATAGTAACCATGGTGATTTAACTCCTAGGACACTATGACAGTAACCATGGTGATTTAACTCCTAGGACACTATGACAGTAACCATGGTGATTTAACTCCTAGGTCACTATGACAGTAACCATGGTGATTTAACTCACAGGACACTATGACAGTAACCATGGTGATTTAACTCCTAGGTCACTATGACAGTAACCATGGTGATTTAACTCCTAGGTCACTATGACAGTAACCATGGTGATTTAACTCCTAGGTCACTATGACAGTAACCATGGTGATTTAACTCCTAGGACACTATGACAGTAACCATGGTGATTTAACTCCTAGGACACTATGACAGTAACCATGGTGATTTAACTCCTAGGTCACTATGACAGTAACCATGGTGATTTAACTCATAGGACACTATGACAGTAACCATGGTGATTTAACTCCTAGGACACTATGACAGTAACCATGGTGATTTAACTCCTAGGACACTATGACAGTAACCATGGTGATTTAACTCCTAGGACACTATGACAGTAACCATGGTGATTTAACTCCTAGGGCACTATGACAGTAACCATGGTGATTTAACTCCTAGGACACTATGACAGTAACCATGGTGATTTAACTCCTAGGTCACTATGATAGTAACCATGGTGATTTAACTCCTAGGACACTATGACAGTAACCATGGTGATTTAACTCCTAGGACACTATGACAGTAACCATGGTGATTTAACTCCTAGGACACTATGACAGTAACCATGGTGATTTAACTCCTAGGACACTATGACAGTAACCATGGTGATTTAACTCCTAGGGCACTATGACAGTAACCATGGTGATTTAACTCCTATAGGACACTATGACAGTAACCATGGTGATTTAACTCCTAGGTCACTATGACAGTAACCATGGTGATTTAACTCATAGGACACTATGACAGTAACCATGGTGATTTAACTCCTAGGTCACTATGACAGTAACCATGGTGATTTAACTCCTAGGACACTATGACAGTAACCATGGTGATTTAACTCATAGGACACTATGACAGTAACCATGGTGATTTAACTCCTGGGACACTATGACAGTAACCATGGTGATTTAACTCCTAGGTCACTATGACAGTAACCATGGTGATTTAACTCCTAGGACACTATGACAGTAACCATGGTGATTTAACTCATAGGACACTATGACAGTAACCATGGTGATTTAACTCCTGGGACACTATGACAGTAACCATGGTGATTTAACTCCTAGGTCACTATGACAGTAACCATGGTGATTTAACTCCTAGGACACTATGACAGTAACCATGGTGATTTAACTCCTAGGACACTATGACAGTAACCATGGTGATTTAACTCCTAGGACACTATGACAGTAACCATGGTGATTTAACTCCTAGGTCACTATGACAGTAACCATGGTGATTTAACTCCTAGGACACTATGACAGTAACCATGGTGATTTAACTCCTAGGACACTATGACAGTAACCATGGTGATTTAACTCCTAGGACACTACGACAGTAACCATGGTGATTTAACTCCTAGGACACTATGACAGTAACCATGGTGATTTAACTCCTAGGACACTACGACAGTAACCATGGTGATTTAACTCCTATAGGACACTATGACAGTAACCATGGTGATTTAACTCCTAGGACACTATGACAGTAACCATGGTGATTTAACTCCTAGGACACTATGACAGTAACCATGGTGATTTAACTCCTAGGACACTATGACAGTAACCATGGTGATTTAACTCATAGGACACTATGACAGTAACCATGGTGATTTAACTCCTAGGACACTATGACAGTAACCATGGTGATCTAACTCCTGGGACACTATGACAGTAACCATGGTGATTTAACTCCTAGGTCACTATGACAGTAACCATGGTGATTTAACTCACAGGACACTATGACAGTAACCATGGTGATTTAACTCCTAGGACACTATGACAGTAACCATGGTGATTTAACTCCTAGGACACTATGACAGTAACCATGGTGATTTAACTCCTAGGACACTACGACAGTAACCATGGTGATTTAACTCCTAGGACACTACGACAGTAACCATGGTGATTTAACTCCTAGGACACTATGACAGTAACCATGGTGATTTAACTCCTAGGACACTATGACAGTAACCATGGTGATTTAACTCCTAGGACACTATGACAGTAACCATGGTGATTTAACTCCTAGGACACTATGACAGTAACCATGGTGATTTAACTCCTAGGACACTATGACAGTAACCATAGTGATTTAACTCCTAGGACACTATGACAGTAACCATGGTGATTTAACTCCTAGGACACTATGACAGTAACCATGGTGATTTAACTCCTAGGACACTATGACAGTAACCATGGTGATTTAACTCCTAGGACACTATGACAGTAACCATGGTGATTTAACTCCTAGGACACTATGACAGTAACCATGGTGATTTAACTCCTAGGACACTATGATAGTAACCATGGTGATTTAACTCCTAGGACACTATGACAGTAACCATGGTGATTTAACTCCTAGGTCACTATGACAGTAACCATGGTGATTTAACTCCTATAGGACACTATGACAGTAACCATGGTGATTTAACTCCTAGGACACTATGACAGTAACCATGGTGATTTAACTCCTAGGACACTATGACAGTAACCATAGTGATTTAACTCCTAGGACACTATGACAGTAACCATGGTGATTTAACTCCTAGGACACTAAGTATGACAGTAACCATGGTGATTTAACTCCTAGGACACTATGACAGTAACCATGGTGATTTAACTCCTAGGACACTATGACAGTAACCATGGTGATTTAACTCCTAGGACACTATGACAGTAACCATGGTGATTTAACTCCTAGGACACTATGACAGTAACCATGGTGATTTAACTCCTAGGACACTATGACAGTAACCGTGGTGATTTAACTCCTAGGACACTATGATAGTAACCATGGTGATTTAACTCCCAGGACACTATGACAGTAACCATGGTGATTTAACTCCTAGGACACTATGACAGTAACCATGGTGATTTAACTCCTAGGACACTATGACAGTAACCATGGTGATTTAACTCCTAGGACACTATGACAGTAACCATGGTGATTTAACTCCTAGGACACTATGACAGTAACCATGGTGATTTAACTCCTAGGACACTACGACAGTAACCATGGTGATTTAACTCACAGGACACTATGAAAGTAACCATGGTGATTTAACTCACAGGACACTATGAAAGTAACCATGGTGATTCTACTGGGATATGGGCCATATTAATTAATGTTGTGTTTCTTTTTCAAACGTAGCCAAGAGTAAAGACTCTAAACCAAATCAAAACAGCAGTCAAATTGTATATTTTGAGGATGTGAGAGTGAGTTTAACCCATAGCACCGCTACTCACCCCAGCCCTTCTTGACTGCGCTTCACGATACCATCCGTTACACATGTACTGTACCTTGTGTTTCACTATTGATCATGAAGATCCATCTACGACATAATTGTTGAGTCCGGCTCCACCACATCTGTTTGTGTCTTTCTCTTATCCCCCTCTCTCTCTCTCTCTCTCTCTCTCTCTCTCTCTCTCTCTCTCCCTCTCTCTCTCCCCCCCCCCCCTCTCTCTCCTCTCTCTCTCTCTCTCTCTCTCTCTCTCTCTCTCTCTCTCCCTCTCTCTCTCTCTCCCTCTCTCCCTCTCCCTCTCTCCGGGGTTCAGATCATTGATGTCCTGTGGTGGTACTACTTCTCCAAGCTCATCGAGTTCATGGACACCTTCTTCTTCATCCTGCGGAAGAACAACCACCAGATCACCTTCCTGCACATCTACCACCACGCCAGCATGCCCAACATCTGGTGGTTCGTCATGAACTGGGTGCCCTGTGGTCACTGTGAGTGCAGTTTTAACCCCCCGTCGCCCTCTCTCCTCCAGCGACTCGGAACACTCGAGTTATCCCGCCGTTCACAGCCTTTACAGCAGGCTAAATAATTCAGGCTTCGGGAAAATCTTTCCTCTAAAATGTCTACTGGGACCGACTGGTGTTGTACTGAATAACAACAGGGTTAGTAAACTGGTGTTGTTGTCGTTTTTGTTGTTTTTCTCCACTAGTGTTCTTCCGTTGAAACTGCCTCAATGGTTTCATTAGGGCCACTGCTATATTATATTGCGTTTCTTTTTTCAAATGCAGCCAAGAGTAAAGACCCTAACCCTATAAAAACAGCAGTCAAAGTTTATATTTTCAGCACTACGTTTGTTTAGCAATGATTTTAAGTGTTATTAGATTCAAGATTCAAGATTCAAGATTGTTTATTGTCATATGCACAGTTAAAACGACAGTTTGCCATACAATGAAAATCTTACTTTGCTAGTCCACCCTTCACAAAGAAAATCACACAGTACTTAACTTAAACATATTTAAATACAAGTGAGTGCTAGAAAATAAGATATAATAAAAATAGATACAATATATATATACAATACAACAAGGCACAGTGAGTTACAATTGCACGTTCCATGGAGGTGACAGTGGGTCATAGCAGCAGTTAAAAGTGTCTTTAGTGATTCATAGTTCATAGTAGAACATAGTGTGTGTGTGAAATATGAGCTTATAAAAACTCCATGCATTGCATCGGAAAACCGGATGATTTAGACGCGAGGAAATGACGCCATTGTGAAATCGTTGTTGAGACCCAGGGCTTTCGATGCACGTCGGCATTTCCTAAAACTACACTACCCAGCTGCCAGCTCACACTGCAGCCGCAGACGAAGCCGCACCCACTTGACGTGGAAAAAAATATATTGGCGTGAAAAATCAGTTTTATATATCGAACAAACCTCAACGTTATTGCAATAAAATACAACGTATATTGTTTCTTTATCTTTCTGTGGAAAAAAACACGTCGCAATCCGGTAAAAATGGCGGAGCTATGGACATTATACAAGAGTAACTGTACTTACAGTAGATTTCATTCACAGTCCGACCATTCGGGTCGATCCATAGATGTGTGACGTGGCCATAATAAGGTCATTTAATTATAGGCCTGATATTCTATATTCATATTTCAAATTGCATGTGTCCGGATGGCAAAATTCTAAACTGTATCTACAGAAAAACCATGTAAATCATCTGCCCTTTGTGCATTTGCTTACATTCTTTGTACACTTGATCTCAAGAAGGTGCTGACCTTTTTGGTCAATGTTAGCATGGTGTTATTCACCGTCAAAGATAGTTTTCAAGTTTCAAGTTTCTTTAATAGTTGTCATACAGAAGTACAGAATACTTTCATACAAAATGCTTCTTACTGTTACGCTCCAGAGACTGTGCTAGACAAGATAGTATCAAATAACATAGTATAGCATGTAATTTAGAAGTAGAAAATGAGGTCACAGTGTTCAGTATAGACATATGTACAATGTTCGATGCAGAATAGACGTAACTGAGTTACCATATAATATACAATACTATGCAGTGTACTAATGTACAGTACTATATAGTGCAAAGCAGAAATGGGATGAGGTACAATTTAGGTACAATTTACAGTAAGGTGTACGAGTTGTAGTGCAATCCTTCATCAATAAATATAAAGTGTGGGGAGTGGGTGCTACAGTGTGTTTGTTTAAAGTGGGTGTGTGCTATAAAGTGTGTGGAGTGGGTGCTACAGTGTGTTTGTTTAAAGTGAGTGTGTGCGTGTGGATGTGTGTGCTATGTGCGTTTGATGGTTGTTGTTGTGTAGTGTTCATTGTTCGTTTAGCAGCCTGATGGCCTGGGGATAGAAGCTTCTTCTGAGTCTCTCTGTGCTCGCCTTGAGACTCCGGTATCGCTTGCCTGACCGCAGCAGTTCAAAGAGGCAGTTGTTCGGGTGACTGGAGTCTTTAATGATTCTCTTAGCCTTGCCCCTGCAACGCTTGTTGTAAATGTTCTGGAGGGTGGGGAGATAATAATAATTTATATTCTCCTTTGGTTCATTACAATCTACTCAAGCATAGTAACAGACACACTATTTCTGACACTTGGAATACATGTCCTGAGGTCCATAGTGGTCCCTAGATATACCAAGAACATGTAAATAGCCTTGTAGAAATGGAGCAATCTGCCATTAGGTACTTTTAGGCAAATTACATTTTCTAGGGTTTAAGAGGTTAAAAAAAACGGAAGAAGAACCACACGTGCAACACGGTCCAGCATGAGGACAGGTTTTAAATCATCCGTTTGGATCTGTGCTCGGGTCGTCATGTTCATAAAGATCTTTTAGTTTAGTAGAACGGGTGACAGAAGACGATGTCATTGCAGAGCCCTGCTTGAAATGTCTATTGACTTAGAAGAGTATGATTATTTACCGTACATGGTCATCACCTGATCCTACTGAACTTATTGCAGCTGTCGTCCGATATCTTTGTTATCTTGTTTGTTTATTATCGACCCATTGCAAAACTATGTTTTAGGTAGCCAACTGAGATAAATTAGTCATTAGTCATTTGGGTCATCAAACAGGAGGGAAGACTGTCAAGTTTTAAACTGTGGATACCAAACAGAGAAGGCAAAGACGACTTTTAACTGTTGAACAGTAATCCAGAACTATTTTATTGCACTGTAAATATTTTTTTTTATATGTCTGCACTTTATGTGCTCATTTTATTTCTATTCTATTCTACTATTTTATTGCACTGCACTAGTGCACTAGTCTATTTTACTCTGTCTATTTTTATCTTACTCTTTTTATTATTGTCTATTTAAAACTGATTTAGGCGGCGGTGGCCTAAAGGTTAGAGAAGCGGGTTTGTGACCGGAAGGTCGCCGGTTCGATCTGCATTCAAAGTAGTTTTGAGATATGTAAGGGATAACAATTATTTTGCGACAATGATCGAGTATAGCTATACATTATCCCGCTTATTACATGGCTAACTTACTAACAATATACCTAATTCATTTTACATCGACAAGACGAGATCAAATGCAGACGCAGTTCTGTTCTGGCTCCGCTGTCATCGTCACACACACTCCGCTGTCAGTGCAGCCAGCAGGTGTGTCTGATTGGCTGCACTGATGCAGTGTGTCAGTGGCCTTGATTGCGAACAGCTGCGCACAGCGGTCATTATTGTTCCACAGAGGTCCGTTATCGAGTAATATCGGACCTCTGACGAGCGCTATTGACCAATCACAAGCAAGCATTTCGGCGAATGTGAAAACGCCATGTAATAATGAGCTTTAATGTTTTCTCAATATAAACATGTTGTTTATTATTAAAAGAAATTGAACCTACAAATGATCTTACTTATACTCACAATAAGACCTGTAATGTAGAAGTACATTATATATGAATAGCTCATTTTCTGAATCAAATGCCAGAAATAAGCTAATGGAAAAAGTTGTTCTTTAGATACTACACTATTTTCCACTTAATGAATTAATGATTAATGATTTCCAGCATGCCTATAAGGCAGATCACTCCACGTGCACAGCAACACTGACAAGAAAATTATGGTTGTCACTGTATTACTTGATTTTAGTGCAGCATTTGATATTGTAGGCCATACTGTGTAGGGTATTATCAATGAAACAAACTGCATAATATGTGTTTATTCCAATTGGATGAATAGCTACTTATCCAATAGGATGTAGTCTGTGTTGGTAGTTATTCCTCCCCTAAAGGCTTACAGTGTGGCGTGCCCCAAGGGAGTTGCCTTGGGTCGCTACTCTTTGCAATATTTTACCAATGACATGCCTTAAGTTTTGCGTAAGTGCAGTGCTACTCTATTTGCAGATGATACAACTATATACGTTGCATCAAATAACTGAGTTAAGGAACGCACTTCAATCTGAACTGCAACTATTACTTGATTGGATATATGAGAATATACTTGTTTTGAATGTAGCAAAAACCAAAGGTATGACGTTCAGGGCCAAACACTCTACTAGGATAAGATAAGATAAGATATAAGATTAAAAAAAAAATATATATATATATCCCTTTATTGATATCCTTGGGGAAATTCAGGCATAATAATGATAATCAACTGTGCCTCTCAATCAAAGGCTTGGATATCGAACAGGTTCGAGAGGCAAATTTGCTTGGTGTTGACGGGCAGCTTATCATGGGATAAACATATTGAAAATATTGTTAAGAAAATGGGTAGAGGAATAAGAAAATATTCCTCTTTCTTACCCCTGCCTCCAGAGGGCTAGTGACACACCTTGATTACTGCTCAGTCAGCAGTCTGCTCAGGTGCAGCCAAAAAAATATATGTCTATAAGCTCCAAGTAGCTCAGAATAAAGCCACAAAGCTCGCACTGCCCTGTCCTTTGGGTGTGAGGCAGAGTACAGAGAGAACACATGCCAGTCTTTCATGGGTCAGAGTAGAGGCGAGAACACATGCCAGTCTTTCATGGGTCAGAGTAGAGGCGAGAACATATACCAGTCTTTCATGGGTCAGAGTAGAGGCGAGAACACATGCCAGTCTTTCATGGGTCAGAGTAGAGGCGAGAACACATGCCAGTCTTTCATGGGTCAGAGTAGAGGCGAGAACACATGCCAGTCTTTCATGGGTCAGAGTAGAGGCGAGAACATATACCAGTCTTTCATGGGTCAGAGTAGAGGCGAGAACACATGCCAGTCTTTCATGGGTCAGAGTAGAGGCGAGAACACATGCCAGTCTTTCATGGGTCAGAGTAGAGGCGAGAACATATACCAGTCTTTCATGGGTCAGAGTAGAGGAGAGAACACATGCCAGTCTTTCATGGGTCAGACTCAGAGTAGAGGCGAGAACACATGCCAGTCTTTCATGGGTCAGAGTAGAGGAGAGAACACATGCCAGTCTTTCATGGGTCAGAGTAGAGGCGAGAACACATGCCAGTCTTTCATGGGTCAGAGTAGAGGCGAGAACACATGCCAGTCTTTCATGGGTCAGACTCAGAGTAGAGGCGAGAACACATGCCAGTCTTTCATGGGTCAGAGTAGAGGAGAGAACACATGCCAGTCTTTCATGGGTCAGAGTAGAGGCGAGAACACATGCCAGTCTTTCATGGGTCAGAGTAGAGGAGAGAACACATGCCAGTCTTTCATGGGTCAGAGTAGAGGCGAGAACACATGCCAGTCTTTCATGGGTCAGAGTAGAGGCGAGAACACATGCCAGTCTTTCATGGGTCAGAGTAGAGGAGAGAACACATGCCAGTCTTTCATGGGTCAGAGTAGAGGAGAGAACACATGCCAGTCTTTCATGGGTCAGAGTAGAGGCGAGAACACATGCCAGTCTTTCATGGGTCAGAGTAGAGGAGAGAACACATGCCAGTCTTTCATGGGTCAGAGTAGAGGCGAGAACACATGCCAGTCTTTCATGGGTCAGAGTAGAGGCGAGAACACATGCCAGTCTTTCATGGGTCAGAGTAGAGGAGAGGTACAACTGCGAGTGCTGTCCTTCGGATGAGACACTAAGCCAAGGTCCTGACTGAATTTGGTCAATATCGCAAAGAGTAGGGAGTTCCCCCGACGTTCCTGTCCAATCAGGTCTCTGACATCAAGGCCACCTAATCATCCCTCTCCTCTTATCAATCCCTGTCTCCTGAGCCGTTCAGCCATTGTGTAGTAGTGATGTGTGCCGGGTGCCAGTGTGTACGGCAGCCATTGAGCCTGCGTAGCCCAAGGTTGGGTGCTACCAGTGGTGCTGTAGGAGGCAATTTCCACCCTACATTGTGGGGAGCGCTTTGAGTGTCTAGAAAAGCGCTGCTATATAAATGTAATGATCATTCATTAATTCATTCACTGTGATCATTGAAGCACTTGGCAAGGCATGTTTTGAAACACTACAAAAAAGAACACATTAACAATAACCCTAAGATCAATTAGCCAACCTGGACAACCAAGAAGACATTTGTGTTGTGATGTTTCCTTTTTTAATTTGTCTTGTCTTGGCATGTTTCTATTGAGACTTGTTGCACGTGTTATGTGTCTTGTTACGCGCGCGCGCGTGTGTGTGTGTGTGTGTGTGTGTGTGTGTGCGCGCGCGTGCGTGCATGCTTGCATGCCTGTGTGTGACTCTGTCCGCAGCGAGTCTCACAAACTACAGGGCGGATTTGGACAAACTTTGCAACTTAGGCTGACAGTGGGCCAAGGACCCCCCCCCCCCCCCCTATTGAGCACACTCTTCAGTTATATATGTTCTTGTTGTGTGAGGAGGACCCCAGCGAGAGTAGCTGCTACCTCAGTGGCAGCTAATGGGGATCCAAATAAAGAACCCAAGGTCACCATTTCTCTTTGTGTCTTCGTCAGCGTATTTTGGTGCCGGCCTCAACAGCTTCATCCACGTCCTGATGTATTCCTACTACGGACTGTCAGCCATCCCCGCCATGCGACCCTACCTCTGGTGGAAGAAGTACATCACACAGGGGCAGCTGGTGAGCACTCCGTTTACTAATCCAATTTCATATTGTATCCAATTATATATATATAGGTCAGTGGTCAGACCAGGGCAGAGTGAAAGTGAAGCGAGAGCCTTTATTTCAACCCCCCCCCCCCCCCCCCCCCCCTCAAGTAGACAGTTAATAGACAAATCGTTTAGTTATCTCGTTTTTGGTTTAAGTTTAACCTAGTGGTGTAAAGATAATCTACTGCATCTTTAAAGGGGAATACCAGGCGGCTACGTGGCGTAGTGGGCAAGGCGCTCGCCACAAAATCTGGAGACGCTGGGCTCGCCTGTTCGAGCCCAGCGCTCCACATTTGCTTTCAGTTTAGCTGGTCGTTCGTACTAATACACATTGGCCGTATTAGGGGGTGGGAAACTGATGGGTGGGGATCGGAGCGTTGTGGACAGCGACTCCTACAGGTCGGTTGGTGCGCCTGCGCAGTAGAATCAGGAAGTGTCGGGGGCAGCGTGAGCCTCCCACACGTTACTCCTCGCCACTGAGAGATCGAGCTGCGCAGGTGAAAAGATGCGACTGCTGTTACCTCAAGTATCGGAGGGGACTTGTGCTATGTATGACTTAGTCCACATTGCAGCCGGCTTGTGGGAGGCAAGAAACAGCGTCCGTGACAGGGGAGGGTTGAATTGGATGATACGAAATTGGGACGGGAGAAAAATATAGAAAATAGGAGAAAAAGTGGATAAAAAAAAAAAAGGGGGAATACCACAGATTTTTCAAAATTCACACAATGTTCTTCCTGTGCCCCCAGGACAGTTCAGTCAGTATTTGTGAACACGCACCACTCTCTCTCTCTCTTAAAACTTAGAAATCAGAGAGAAAACCCTGGGATGTAAAATCTGGAGCTTCTCCGTAGACAATGAATGAGGCCATAACATCTTGGTGTTTATATCTTCAGGTTTATATTCTAGCATTGCTAGAAGGTCTGAACCAGAATATAACCCTCATTTGGGTACAAGAGCTCACACAAATATGTGATGGCCTCATACAGTGAGCAGCCCCCCCCAGATTGTACATCCCAGTGACATCACTAATTGCAGGGTTCTCGCTCTGATTTTATTATTCAGGAGAGAGTGGTGCGTGTTCTCAAATATAAACTGAACTGTCCTGTGGCACAGGAAGAACATAATATGTGGAATTCTTAAAGTTGGGTGGCATTCCCCTTTAAAAAAAAACAGCCATATTAGCTAAATGGGTTTTGATTGGGTTTCATGGGCCATCGGGAAACCTCGTTGGGACATAATTTACTGTGTACTGTAGATTATGTAAAAAAAAAAAAAAAAAAAAATTGAAAAAAGAAACACAAAATTGGAGTTACAAGGTTCTTACACGACCTCATAACAGATACATGGAATAAGCACAGCGCGGTTGAGTCTACACGGTCCTCACATGCCAGCGATGAGGACCGTGTAGACTCGACCTTTAAACCACAAGGTTATCCCACACAAGCGTACGTCGTGGTCGAGTCTACAACGCGCTCCTCACTTCCAAACCATCGGAGGTTTTTTACCGAGTGCAACCTTTTTTTAAACTGTGTGTTGCGATCAGCCAAGGGATGAAAGTGTCAGGGTTTTTCCTCTGCCCTCTGTGTTTCTCCGTATGGGACAGTAACACCATGTTACTATATTTTGATGTTCCAGCGCTCTTGGCCTATTTTTTTTAATTTATTACTCTCTGTAGCTTCGGAACGCGAGAGTGAAGGAAGGAAAGCAAACCATTTTCGGCATCCATTAAAAAGTATTTCAGGCACTAGATCAATGGTCCTTGTTCCTGAATGCACCCTCCTCTCTCTCTCTCTCTCTCTCCCCCCCCTCCCCTCCCCTTCTTGCCTGCCGTGTCGGCGCGCTCCACAGATCCAGTTCTTCATGACCGGGACCCAGACGGTGTGTGCGGTCGTGTGGCCGATATGTGATTTCCCGCGAGGGTGGCTGTACTTCCAGATAGGCTACCTGGTCACGCTCATCACTCTCTTCGCAAACTTCTATATTCAGGTGAGTTTTGTGTGACGTCGACTAGTCGTTTATTTTTTTGTAACGTCCGGTTACTGTGGCATTTAACCTCTTAACAGGCACCCAGATTAGTGGCAATTTATTTTACTTCAACTTGAGCAACTGCATACTTTTCTTGAAAAGCTTATCTTTATACTTTATACTTATAGCACATGCGTGAGCCTGGTCTCCTTTGAAAGATAACATTCTGGAGTTACTAATGCTAAAAAAAATGAAAATCACTTTTAGTGCTAATGAATAGAGTAACAGAGGTCTGAACTTGTGTTGAACTTGAACTTGTGTACTCACATTTTTCTGTAGTGGTTGCAATATCCCGCCAAAAATAGGTATAAGCTGGAAAATGCCGGAAGTCTTATGTAGTACGGATCCAAATTTTTTAAAAATCCGTTCAGAAAATGGGTCTTTGGGAGAGATCCGGGTAAACCGTGCGTCAAAAGAAAAGCTCTCGAGAATTCCATTTCCTCGTCCACGGCCATTAATTCTAAATGTTTTTCACTTCTGGTTTTCGCTCGTCAACTTTCACCTACAGTAGATCCCGTATTCGCACCCCCCCCCCACGTGGGGTATCATTGGAAAGCTACACTCATTGGCTACAACGCTGACCAATCATTTTCACCATCAGCGGATGATTGGCAGTTCTGGAACGTCGGGAGTCCAGGGTGGTCATCTGACGCGTGCACGTAAAAAAAAGTCGCTCGCCTGACGTATCATCATGTAACTCGAGAACCGAGGCATGGATTTGGTGAAGTCTGGTGGCGTTCGAACAGCAACAAATAGATCTTTAATTCGGTCATCTATATGTTTGGCGAGAAATGCAGCCGCGAGCCGCTAGACACTCGCAAAGTGCCGTGACTTTTTGCGTTCCGCCCACGGGCACGCCGGGACGTATACACGCTTTACAATTTTGTTCCGCACATTCACTCACACATTCACACACCGACGGCGGAGGCGACCATGCAAGCAGTTGGGAGCAGTTAGGGGTTAAGTGAATTGAACTGGGAACCTCCTGAGCCACTATCGCCCCATAGATGGTGATCCTCGATAAATAACGGCTTGCCTCAGAAATCAGCTTCCCGAGCCCCGTTATCTGTGTTTTATCAATTGATGTTAGAGATGTAAGATTTAAGATTAAGATTATTAGCTCCCATTTTCGAAGTTAACACAGCTGGTTATGTTTTGTTTATTTGTTTATTAGCAAAGGATCCCCATTAGCTGACGTCAACTAGTCTTCCTGGGGTCCGAGACAACATTAAAACACTACAACATATACATTGCAATTAAAACATAATACAATTAAAACATAGCAAGACATACCAACCAAGGAAACACAACAACATTAACACACAAACAAATTATATCTAAATATGTACATCAACGGTAACATATTGCATAACTCAGCATTGTCAATATTGGCTACATGTAAGATTTTAATTTATTTTTGAAGCTTGCTACACCTCTTATGTCACGTATGTCACTTGGAAGATAATTCCATGCCCTGATAGCCCTATATAAAACTGTTCTTTGCATACTGTTAGTATTTGCATGGGGTAGAATAATCTGCCCTCGACTTGCCCCTCTGGTAAAATGCATGTGCACATTTGAGCTGTAAATTATTTTATCCGTGATATATTTAGGACTGTGGGTTGTGATGACTTTATGAAAACAAATTAAAAGGTTGGCAGAAAGTATTTTCTCAACACTCCGCCAACTAAGACGTTCTATTGCTACTGACAGGCTCATCTTTCACACAAGTTTTAACTGAATACTTTGTGGTGACATACAGTAAGGCCTCCTTGTGTTCACTTCACATACATGGTCAGTTCCAGCGTTATGACTCGTGGAAACAAAAAAACTAAAATGCCTCAGAAAATGCGCTGATTAAAACATAAATGAAATAATCGACATATATTCATGGGACTTCCTAGAGAGTGGACAATTCGTTAATGTTTTAAATACATGTTCATCATACGGCAACATGACAAACGATCTGCGTTCTGGATGTGACATGAAATAACTAGGCTTTTGTGACAGCCTACATACTTGCAAACTCTGTGAATAAAAGAAATAACTGCTGTCTGTCATATTAAGGAGGCACGGCTTAATATAAAAAGTATAACGATGAAAATGTTCCATTTCCATGCAGCTGAGGGAAAACTGGCGTTATGGATGTGACATCCTGGTTTTATGGATGTGTTACACGTCTGAAATAAGCATTTACATCTTAGTAGTCATTAGGGGTGTAACGATGCGACCTCACAACGATTAAATTCGATTACGATTCTTCAGGCAACTATTCAATGCATCATGAAATCTCTTCATTTGACCACAATTCTATTTGATTCGATAAATTTTCGATCAGTTAATTCCCCCAAAAAATTTGAATACACAAATGTGGCTGGGGGAACTGATTCACTCAGCATGAATGGACTATAGGTCAATAAAAACAATACAAAAAAACAACATAATAATAATAATATTTTTTTATTTTTTACATTTAGATTATAATCGATTCGAATCGATTCTAACATTTTCAAATCGATGCAGTTGAATTGTCACATTAGGATCGATGCATTTCGATGCATTGTTACACCCCTAGTAGTCATCATAGAAATCCTGTGAGAAACATTAAAGGAATAATTAATTGTCACATGACAGCAGAGGGTTTTAACCCTTTCACTGCCACACGACAGCCGGTTAACCCGTTCACTGTGACAATACAGAAGGTTAGCCCTTTACTATCACACAGCGAATGCGGAGCTAATGATGCTAATGATGGAGCATCGCCGTCGGTTGTGTGATAGTAAAGGGTTAACCTTCTGTCGTGTGGCAGTGAAAGGGTTAAAATCAGCACAATCACCCCACCCCACCTCAGACACAGATAGACAACAAACCACCATATAATAAGCAGGTATAATTGCAAACCCTTCAAATAGAAATAAAGAAAATCAACAATTTAGTTAACACTTGAACGTTAATTAAATTAGTTGCCTCTTGTATTCTATATATTGGAGTGCTCTACACATGTGATGGGAGAATGCACTGTGCGTGCAGAGTGTTGTAATCCTGCTGAATTCCCATTCGATGGAATGCTGCAAAGTCTGTCTCTAAAGAGTTCACTCTGCCGTCATCTTGATAACGGGGGACCGACAAGAACAGATCCCTATCTCTCTCAATGTGGTTATCTGTATCCAATAATCTGTCATACATTATGATCGTTTTTCTTGCATATTTGAAGTCACTGGTAAATTTATTAAATTACAACACAGCATGAAGTCAAAAGATAGATTGGTCAAAAAGCACAATTTTGTGATTGAAAAATGCCGTTCTTCCATTTAGAACAGCTTCTACACATGCCTTAAGGCAGGGGTTCCCAAACTTTTCAGGCCGGGACCCAGAAAATAAGGCGTCAGAGAGCCGCGGCCCAATGCACATCGTCAGGCTTTTCTTCTATTTTTTTTTTTGCCAGGTGACCGTTTTTTTTAGCCAAATATCACTTCAATCCTTTTTTTTTTGATCAAATTTTTTTTATTATTAATTACATGAAACAGGACAACACAATAACCACAGTAACAAAAAACATAACTTTCACAGGAGAATAACAAACAATAATAATACAGAATAATAAATTATAAAGACAAAAAGAAAAAGAAACAGCGTCCAACCTATCAAATATAGATGGCTACTTCAATAACAAAAAGGGTCTTCAAAACATGGCAACCTTTCCCCACCTTTACAAAGTGGAGTGACTTAAAAGATTGTTTATGAGAGTGTTGCCGCAGATTTACTGTAGATAGCCTAGGTCCCTTACACATGTTCAAGACTGCCAAACTTGCAGAAGGTAAAGTGTAAGAAGAAAGAAATTCTTCCTCCAAGTTGGTTGACAGGTCAATCAGTCTGTCAATATTAGTCTCTTGGGGAGATGGCATGTGAGTTGACATATAGCGCAGAATAGCTAAATACCAACCCCCCCTAAAATCCCCCCAGTCAAAGTTAAGAAGGACAAGACAAAAACCAAGACAGACAAGACATTTCCTCCTCCCCCTCCCCAGAGACCGCCGGACCCCCCCGATCAAGCGCCCCAACCCCGCTCAGCCGCACACTGCGGTCTTTACCTTCTCAGCTGCTGCGAACCACAGGTCAATTCCAGCCTGCCCTACCCCGATCACCCGGGCCGTGGATATCTCAAGATAAATCACATCCAATAGAGTTAGGGACCAGTTAATCATTGTAAGCTTCTCAGGCTCCTTCCATCTCATTGCTATTAGCTTCTTCGCTGCTGTGACGCCCGCTAGGACAACCCTTTTCAGTTGTACGGACGCGGGTAGTGTCGTTATATCGTTCAGGAGTAGCGTAACAGCTGTGAATGGGATAGTTAAGCCACACAGATCTGAAAGTTTGTCCGTTATTGACCTCCAGAAGCGGGCCACTGGTGGGCAATCCCAATACATATGCATATAAGTGCCAGTGGCCTTTTGAGAGCACAAAGTGCACCGAGAGTCGGTTATCAGTCCCATAGCAAATAGCTTCCTAGGTGTAAGATAGGTCCTATGAATATAATTAAAATTAATTTGCTGGTGATTGGGGTTGCGGGAAGATAATGCCACATTTGCCCAAACATCATCCCAGTCAAACTCGGGGTCCAACTCCGGTATATCCACACGCCAGATTGTATCCAATGATAAATTTTTATACGTGGATTGAATTAAGAGCGTATAAAAGTCGGAGACAAACCCTCTGGATGTCGTCCTGTCCACTATGAGCCTGAGGAAGGGGTGTGGGTGCAAGGCTTGAGCCCACGGTACGCCATGCGCCCTCAGTGCTGACCTTAGTTGAAGGTAAAGAAAGAAGGACTCGCCGGGTAGATCATAAAATTCTCTTAAGTCCTGAAACGCACGGAGGCCGTTCTTATCATAAATATCCTCCAGAGTATGCACTCCCCTCCTTTGCCATTGAGGAATATTAACCGGCTTGTGTCCAACAAGTAATTGCTGGTTATTAAAAATTGGAGAGTCCAGGTGCCAAGGGCATTTAACCCCACACGACCTCTGTACATTACGCCACGTTTGGATCACGTGAGTTATGATCGGTCCATACCTCAGCCGGCATTTCGCAATAGAGACAGTGGAGTACACTACATCCTGTAATCTTAGCGGAGACACCGCCGCCGCTTCTAAGGAGCGCCACGATACAGCCTCTACAGGGTCTAGCCAGCACATCAAAGGTCTCAGTGAAAAGGACCAGAAATACAGTTTAAAATCAGGGATTGCGAGGCCCCCATCTTGTTTCCTACGTTGAGTAGTAGCCCTTTTGATTCTCGGGCGTTTGTTATTCCAGACAAACTTAGATACCATCGATTGTACCTTGCGCCAGTGGTCTATTGGAGGGGGCAGGGGGAGCATTGAGCTAATAAAATTTATCCTAGGCAGGATGTTCATTTTGATTATGGAAGCCCGGGCTTGTAAGGAGTTAGGAAGGGACGACCACCTGTCTAGATCCTGGCGTATTTTATCATAAGTACCCGTGAAGTTGTACTTAGTAGTTTGGTTCAGCGTGGGGAATATCTCTATGCCCAGGTATTTGAAATGTTCTACTATGGGGATATCAGCTGGTAGTCGTACCGCCTTGGCCAGTTCATTAAGAGGTAGGCAGGCTGATTTGTTCCAGTTAATCTTAAAACCTGACAATTTACCAAAGTCGTCGATTATCCTCAATAATTTTGTGGCCGACCGGGAGGGGTCGTCCATGAAAATCAGCAGGTCATCCGCATAGAGAGCAATTTTGTGTGGAGTATTGTTGACCATTATGGGGACGATGTCCTCCGATTGCCTAATAAATTGGGCCAAAGGTTCGAGGGAAAGCGCGAACAGTCCCGGGCTCAGAGGGCAACCCTGTCTAGAAGATCTGGAGACTGGAAAGAGTGTGGAACAGTTTTTGCCTGTCAGTATCATCGCAGACGGCGAGGCATACAGGACTTTAATCATATGAATAAAACTCTTTCCAAGACCCATGACCTCAAGTACCTTCCACAGATATGACCACTCAAGTCTGTCAAACGCCTTCATGGCATCCAAAGACAGAACTGTGGATGGAGTTGTATTGTCTTTACTGTTATCGATTACATGCAACAGCCTCCTAAGATTATCTGCAGCCAGACGCCCCGGGATAAAACCAGTTTGATCGCAGTGTACCAATACAGACATAAATCTCTGCAGGCGACGGGCCAGCACCTTGGCAAACACCTTTAAATCGGCCCCGAGAAGACTCAAGGGTCTATAGCTACCACAATCATTGGGATCTTTGTCCTTTTTGAGAAGTAAAGAAATCAACGCCATATTGACATCTCTTGAGAACTCCCCTTGTTCGATAGCGTAATTGATCATATCGAGCATCAATGGACCCAGTTGGTCCCAGAAAGCTAAATACACTTCGGGTGGAATACCATCCCAGCCTGGCGCCTTACCCCTCTGCATTTCAACAATAGTCTCCCTCAATTCTGCGAGAGTAATCGGTCTCCCCAGTTCCTTGGCCTCTTCCTCAGAAATGTGGGGTATCTCAAGCCCGCCAATGAACGATTCAAATCTAGAGTCATCCAGATTACCCTCTGAGCTATATAACTGTGAGTAAAACTCTTTAAAAGTGTCATTGATCTTTTTCGAATCAGTAGTGACTGCACCCTGGCTCGTCCTAATCGAGGGGATATCTGAGAAATGATCATTTGATCGTATTTTCATTGCCAATAGATGGCTAGGTCTGGAGCCGTGAAAATAGTAATTTTGTCTTGTCCTGTGTATCAAAAACTCAGACTGTTGTTTAAGTATGGAGTTTATTTCTTTTTTGACTATCTTACGTTGTGTGTTTAGTCGTTCATTATAGTCAGTTTGCAAGGATGCGTATAGGTCCGCATATAATGATTCCAGTCCTTCTAGCTTTTTTGACCGGGATTTTCGCAAATTGGAGGCAAATAGTGTGACATGACCCCTGATGAATCCTTTCAATGCGTTCCACAGGACCCTAGGGTCTTCTACTGTGCCAACGTTGATCTGCAAAAATTCAGCTAGTTTACTCCTGAACTCAGAACAGAAGTCATCGTTCTTTAGCAAGGTCGAATTAAAACGCCATCTGGGAGCTCTTGCGGAGAGCCTGCCAAAGGTTGCCGTAAGGAAAATCCCCTTGTGGTCTGAGAGAGCCAAGGGAACCAATGAGACATCGAAACTATCAAACATATTAGGGGACGCGAATGCATAGTCAATTCGAGAGAAGCTTTTGTGTCTGGCTGACAGGTGAGAGTAATCTCTGAGGGTGGGGTTGCATAAGCGCCAGAGGTCTGAGAGCCCCGTGTCTTTGGCCCACATCCTGAGGGCCTTAGAGGCCCGTTTCTGGTCGCTCGTTTCAGAGGGCCCAGACCTATCCATCTCCGCATCCCAGCACGCATTAAAATCGCCACCCACAATGAGAGCGTATCCATTAAGTTCCAACATATTCTTCGTGATTGTATTATAGAACGCTGAATCAAATGTGTTAGGAGCATACAATGCTATTATAGCCATCTTCCTATGCAAAAATTCAACTTTTGCTATAGTAATCCTTCCCTCCGTGTCCGACCATACATCCAAGATTTTGATATCAAGGTTACGTCTTGTAACTATGACTACTCCTTTCGTCTTATCATCGGCTGAGGATGCGGAGATAACGTGATATTGCCGATTTGCCAGTCTTGACACGTCACCTACCATTAAATGCGTCTCACTAAGGAGAGCAAGGTCAATATTTCTCCTCTTCAATAGCCAAAGGACACTGGCACGCTTGTGTGGGGCGTTAAGCCCTCCTGCGTTCCAAATTAAAATATTCAATTTAGCCATGGTCGAGCTTGTATAAGTGCGTAGAGAACATACCCGTGCAGCCAGGCTGAGTACAGAGGTGCCGATCCCGGCGGGCCCGGACGGTCAATCCCAGGAGTTCAGAGGAGGAACACTTACACATATATAAGACAACAGTACATAGAACACATAAAAATACCACCCCAGCTACAACCCCCCCTCCTTCTACTCTAAACCCTAACCCACCCGTCCTACTATAAGTTCCTCTATACCCACTCTCCAATCCCCACCCTATGCCCCACCCACTGAGGATGGTCATCTTCCTATCACTTCCCACTAGAGACATGGATCAATAAGACGCTTCCCACTCCCACCCCCCTCTAGATAAACCCCTGAGTAAACCCCCACTAGTCCAATAAACACAAATAATAATAAAATAAAATTCAATAAAGATATCGGTCGAAAACCACCTGAGCCCTGGCCCCAACATGAGAAAACCATAATGGTAAAAATAGCCATCATTAAATAATAACTCCGCATCAACCTGCAGCCCTCTATTTCGGGATCTGCGCTTCAACATCACATTGTTATAGCCCAAAAAGGTATAGGAAAATTCAATACAAAATTAAATTAAAGCATCCCAGCCGATAGTCTAAGGCAGGTTCGGGTCACAGGTTAATTGTGCAAAATTGTGTGAACAGTGTCAATTAAACAATGACAAAAAAAAGGAGGAAGGGAAAAAAAAAGGGGGTTATGGTCAAAGTGCACCCCTTTAGCCGTCCCTCTGATCAGGCACAACGGCTGAAATGACCCAACCTATGTAAGATTAGAATTAAACACAATCATTCATTAATCAATCCGGGGATGGTAATAGGCAACACCTGACACCACCTGTCATCATACATTGTTTCAATAAAGATATCGGTCGGAGCAGTTAGTCCAAGATAGGATCGAATCACATTTAAATTGCTCATTCAAATGCCATTAAAACATATAGGAAAATTCAATACAAAATTAAATTAAAGCATCCCAGCCGATAGTCCAAGGCAGGTTCGGGTCACAGGTTAATTGCTCATTCAATTGCCCTTAAAACAGCGACACTAATTATTATATAATTACTCAGCATCAACCTGTAACCATCTACCCTGGAGTCTGCATATTAATGTATCAACGTTATAGCATAAGTGCCTCACGGAAAATTCAAAACAAAATTAAGGCTTGTCAGTAGTTAGTCCAAGGTAGAACCGGATCACATTTAAATCACGCATATAGATGACATAAAAACAGCGACAGTAGGAAAGAAAAAAGAAAGGAAGAGAGGGTAATGGCTCGAGTGCAAGCCATATAACCATATAGCCATTAAGTGCAAGCCATACCCGACCCAACCTGTTATCAAATATTGTTTATGCATATTCAACCGACCTTGGTATCTACTTTGGATCACCAAAGCTCAAAACAACCTGGATATAAAAATAAAAAGCATACCAGAAGTTAGTTAGGGACTCGGTCACTCTTGAACTGTGCAAACCAATGTCCCTTTGAACAGCAACAGCAACCAAAATACGTAACCATTAACGAATGTCTCAGCGCAGACCATAGTCGAAGCCCGCTGGCTAGCCCGAGGCTAGCGCGTAAGCTAGTGACGAATCCGGATAGCACGTTAGCCTACTATGTACATTGTTCAGCTAGCTCGTTAGCTTCCAAAGAGGCGATACACAAGTACGACCATGAGGTCAGCTTTAGCAAGTAACAGAAGTCATTGGGAAGCCCCGCTAGTTGGATGGGCAGAGGACAGTTAGCATGTCTGGGCATGACAGCAAGTGTTTGTGAATAGTCGACCTAATCAATGTATATAGGCCCAAACCGCCAAGTCACTCACCCTCCATAGATATCAAGCAACAGACTCGGGTGTCTTCGCGAGATATTCCTTCGCTTTAGCCAACGACCAAAACAAACGCTGACCACCGACCTTCTCCAACACAGATAGTTTCGCGGGAGCGAATAACGTGGGCCTCAGGCCTAGTCTCCATAGCTTAGTCAGGACCACCTTGTACTCGGCTCTCTGAGCTTGAACCTCCGGTGTAAAGTCCTCGAAAATGGCCACTTTGTGATCGCCAAACCTCAGAGTACCCCTTCTGGTACGAGCCGACCGCATGATGATTTCTCTCTGTTGGAGTCTGTTCAGCTTGACTATGATGGGCCTCGGTTCTTTGTTCACGCCGGGAGAAAACCTGCCCGCTCTGTAAGCCGACTCACAGATAGGAGGCGAGGGGAGGACGTCCGTCCCTAGTATCTTCTGCAGCAGTTCGGGCATGGTCTCAGAGAGACGGCCTTCACCGCTGGTCTCCGGTACTCCAACAATCCTGACGTTGTGGCGTCTATCCCGGGACTGCATCTCCTCCATCGCCGACTGTAGTTTGTTGACTTCAGCCTGCCTAGCCAGCAGGGCGGATTCAAGACCCGCCATCTTCTCACATTGTGATGATACCTCCGTCGTTAGCATGGCTAGTTCGTTAGCATTAGCCGATGAGGCAGCGTGAATCGTCTCCATCTTTTCTGTCAGCGGGACTACCGCCAGCCGTATTTCTTCTGATATCTCACGACGGAGGCTGATACAGAAATCCGCCAGCACTTGCTTCTGTGCTTCAGCGATGCGTGCCTCAGAGTCTGCGTGTACTTTCTTCTGTGCTTCAGCGATGCGTGTCTCAGATTCTGCGTGTAGCTTGGTCATGACCAAGAGCACAGCTTCGCTTAACTCCCCGACAGCGGGAGACGGTACGGCCATGCTCGGCGGTGTCGGTGTCGTGCCTAACTCTTTCATGGCTCTGGTTTCCACCCCCGCCATCGTAGAAAGTCGAAAAAAGTTGATGAATGTATACTAAACACGACGACCTAGCAAACAGATAAAAAACAAATAAAAATAAAATAAAGACTAATGGGGAGAAACGTATATTCAGCACGGTAGAAGGGAGCTCATGTGAAAACACGTCTACTCCATGATCGCTCAGCTCCGCCCCCCAATATCACTTCAATCCTATTAAGTTAGTTCAAGTTAGTTATTCATTTATATGTGCTATTTATGAGAGGGCTAACTTGTTGCAAAATAATAATGATAATAATAATAGCCTCATTAAAATACTATTGTTGCTTCGGTTGTTTTCAGCGTTTTATGTGCATAATCTGTTATTTAGTTTGAAATGTTCGTTGAAATAAGTAGATTTTTCGTTTTTGTTTATTTATTAAGTTAATATAAAACCATATAGTCACATTTTAGAATACAATAGAATATAATTTTAGAATACAACTAGAAACACTGTCCTGGCCTGCTTCTAAGTTCAGTGACCTGAATTTTTTTTTCTTTTTTGGAAATCATCTCGCGGCCCTCCCGTGGCTGCTCGCGGCCCACCTTTGGGTCGCGACCCCGACTTTGGGAACCACTGCCTTAAGGCACTATCATTGGTTTGAAATATAAGTGTTGGGGTTAGCTACTGAACTTGTACTTTTAAGGGTACCGACCAAATGACGTCAGTACTACTGAGTACCGATTCACGTTAATAATTGGTGCTGCATTTCAGTACCTTGAGAGCAGGTAGATTTATGACCCGCCCAGGTAGAGAATAATCTGAATTCCAATGACGCACAATGGACCTGTCTCAAACCCTGCCCCTTTTCTTGATCCTCCAATCACAACTGTCGCTTACCTCGGACAAACTTGGTTTGTCCGAGGTAAGCGACAGTTGTGATTGGAGGATCAAGAAAAGAGGGCAGGGTTTGAGACAGGTCCATTGTAATTTCATAATAGACACAGAGCAGGGAGGACCTTCGAAAGAAGCTATGACAGCTAGCTCTGCGTTCGACAGCCCTGTGACGACTGCTGTTTCTATGTGCAGTGAAAACATGCGTTGCATCCTCCCCATTCCTGTATGCCCAACCCTAATAAGTGTAGACTTCATTTACACCTTGGGTGGTAACCCAGGGTAGGTTCGCTGAGCACAAATCCTCTTTGTCAGCTCCGCCCTGCTTCACACACTCACACAGTTACCTACGTTCACACATGGGCTCTGCCCAATAACGACCACAGTTTGACACTGGCGGACGTTTTGCCTGGAGACAGTAAACGTATCCTAATTGTTCACGCCACACACACACACACACACACGCACACACGCACGCACGCATGCACACACACACACACACGCACGCACACGCACACACACACGCACGCACACACACACACACACACACGCACGCACACACACACACACACACGCACGCACACGCACACACACGCACACGCACACACACACGCACACACACACACACGCACACGCACACACACGCACACACACACACACACGCACACACACACGCAGCAGGCTATGTGTTGCAGAACATTCTCAGAGAGGTATTTTTCACAGATCTTGAAAAAAAGGATCTACGTTGACAGTTTCAATAGATAATAGCCTGACATTATGATAAGTGTAAGATAAGAAGTGTAAAATAAGAAATACAGGGATAATCTCGTAAACAGAAGTCCAGAAAGACGATATTTTGAGCTTTTGCATGAACTCAGTGATTTTCCACTGCAAGAGACGTCTAAGAAACACAAGTAAACATATTTCACTTCAGCCATCCGGTAGTCCTTAGTTACCATGGCAACCACTCACTGTGCTATTCCCAGCCTTTTGGCAGACATCGCTATTCATTTTAACCATCTTTAAAACTCACATTGCATCTCAACATGCAGTACAATTATAATTTCACTAAACATGGAATCACATGATCACATTTAGTTATTTTCTGAATATGTTTATTTTGCAGCTAGTAGTTTTCTGTCTCTGGTTAAACAGTAGTCTGCTCATTATATAGACTGTCTCTGGTTAAACTACCACAGTGGTCTGTCTGCTCATTATACTAGACTCTCTGGTTAAACTACCACAGGGATCTATCTGCTCATTATATAGACTGTCTCTGGTTAAACTACCACAGGGATCTGTCTCATTATATAGACTGTCTCTGGTTAAACTACCACAGGGATCTATCTGCTCATTATATAGACTGTCTCTGGTTAAACTACCACAGTGATCTGTCTTCTCATTATATAGACTGTCTCTGGTTAAACTACCACAGTGATCTGTCTGTTCATTATATAGACTGTCTCTGGTTAAACTACCACAGTGATCTGTCTGTTCATTATATAGACTGTCTCTGGTTAAACTACCACAGTGATCTGTCTGTTCATTATATAGACTGTCTCTGGTTAAACTACCACAGTGATCTGTCTGCTCATTATATAGACTGTCTCTGGTTAAACTACCACAGTGATCTGTCTCATTATATAGACTGTCTCTGGTTAAAACTACCACAGTGATCTGTCTGCTCATTAAATAGACTGTCTCTGGTTAAACTACCACAGTGATCTGTCTGCTCATTATATAGACTGTCTCTGGTTAAACTACCACAGTGATCTGTCTCATTATATAGACTGTCTCTGGTTAAAACTACCACAGTGATCTGTCTGCTCATTAAATAGACTGTCTCTGGTTAAACTACCACAGTGATCTGTCTGCTCATTATATAGACTGTCTCTGGTTAAACTACCACAGTGATCTGTCTGCTCATTATATAGACTGTCTCTGGTTAAACTACCACAGTGATCTGTCTCATTATATAGACTGTCTCTGGTTAAACTACCACAGTGATCTGTCTGCTCATTAAATAGACTGTCTCTGGTTAAACTACCACTGTGATCTGTCTGCTCATTATATAGACTGTCTCTGGTTAAACTACCACAGTGATCTGTCTCATTATATACAGTAGACTGGATGCTGGCAGCCACCTGTCCATGTGATGGAGGAGTGTACTGTGTATTGCTGCACTGTATTGTGTATACAGCCATAACCCCCCAAAACACACATACAGCCATACCCCACATAATCACGCATGTGCACAATATCTCATTTATTATCCAATTTAACCTACATCTGTTGTCACAATAAATCAAAATAGTCAACTTCCTCTTGCAGATTGGATCGTGATGATCTGCGCACGTTTTTACAGCGTGTCATAATGCCAAATATGAATGGAGTTGGACAGTTATTTACACAGCAATATTTCGTACATATTCTTTTAGTCCACATTCCTCGCATGTCTTTTATTAATAGGAAAGGGTGGTGTGCACCATGTGACTCACCAGTTCAAGTGACGAGTGCAGCAACACAAACTGTTATTAATGAGCAGAATTGCTCTGAAATACACAAGATGAATGGGGGAAGGGCGGCTGATTGGCGCAGTGGGCAAGGCGCTCGCCTCTAACGCAGGAGACGCTGGGTTCGAGCCCAGCTCTCGGCGTTGCTACCGGCTGGCCGGTCGTTCATACTAACACAATTGGCAATTGTTAGAGGGTGGGAAAAGCCGGTGGGTGGGGATTTGACGTTGTGGACAGCGACTCCTACAGGTCGGTGTGGTGACGCCGGTGCGACGGAAGCAGGAAGTGACGGGGGCAGCGTGAGCCTCCCACTCGTTACTCCTCGCCACTGAGAGTTCGAGCTGCTGCGGTGAAAAGATGCGACAGGCTGCCTCCTCGTGTACCGGAGGGGACACGTGATGCAAGGCTTCTGTCCTCACTACAACCGACCTGTGGGAGGCATAGTCTAGCAACGTTCAAGACAGGGGAGGGGAGAATTGGATAATACGAAATTGGGATGGGAGAAAAAAATATTTATGGTGAGAAAAAGTGGATACAATTTTTTTTATTAACTCTTTCAGTGCCACTCACGAGATTTCTCGTGTTTTTTTATAGGTGGTTGCTAGCCACTCACGAGATTTCTCGGAATTTTTTTTTTTTTTTTTTTTTTGCGATCTGAAAAATTATTGCATCACCCGAGCCTACCCGAGTATTGCCGAGCTGCGCCGGTGATCACTGTGGAAAAAAGCGCCCCCTGTCGTCTCCCAGATGACATAAGTGATTTTGGAATGGACTCAATGAAAATGAATGGGGAAAAAAATCCGGTACTCCACATTTTCCAGTTCACTGATCCAGCCGGGGTTACTAGAGTTCATTCTGGAGCCTCAGATCTCCGCGGATCATGGAGAACCACTGTGTCGCGTTGGATCCATACACGTATCGATTTTTTCGAATGGTGATCAGGAATTGGAATATACCAGTTGGATACCATCTGATGTCAGGTAAGGACTCTATGTTATCAGTGGTAGGATAATCAGAGTAATTTTGATGAAGTTATAAGCTGTTTTGTGAAATCTCTTCTTTCGTTTTCACTGTAAAAGTCCGAGAGGAAATCAACAAGGCGATTGTCCGCGCGCGGCCGTAATGTGCGTGCGTGCACGTATAATATTGATCATCTAGCGTTTATTTGAAAACGATTCATAAAAAGGCAGACGAATATCAACGTTGTGGAATATTCCACTAAAAGACGATTTTCATAGAATGCTCCAGAATGAGTTGTTTTTTATATCAAAACGGGGGCTTTTCTAACTGCTCTGAAACGGCAACGACGCGATAAAAAAACAATCTGCCTTCACAGCACTGTCTGGAACATAGTCTTTGATAATGCGATGGGCAGATTAGACACATAGCCATAATTTAAAACATAGATTAGGCGATATTAACGTTAACATTGGCGCGGATGGTGGCATTCAAGCGGTAAAATGGAAAACCAGGCATGGCATTTAAAGAGTTAATGGGGGAAATTGCTAAACAGGAGCACAAAGGGAAGAAGGGTATAAATATTTTCTGTAGTTTGTAAATTATTAATTCATAGGCCTATTCATTCTGCAACATGTTTTTTTCCTATTCAATGTAATATGGATTATATTCCTTCATGTGGCATTAAGACCGACAGACTCACTAAGTGCCACTAAGTGCTTCACCTCCAGGTCTGGCTTGTACACACACACATGCAGCTAATCATATCCCACTAAATTGCATCGGTACACTAGTTACAGTACTTTATTCTAATAGCAAGGAAATTAAAACATTTATGTAGCATCTATTACGCCACATCCATAACGCGAATAGCCGCTTTTATAATTCGCAGGAGCATTTATTGATCACTCGGAACATTCATGAAAGTTAGCTTTGCGCAGAAAGTTTGGATACAGGCACGTGTGAAATGCCTGACCTGTGCTATAAAAACCTTTCCTCCATAAGGCGACAGACAGACGTGACATTTAATGTTCTGTGCAGCGCACAGCTTTTGCAAAGCTTCAAAACCTCTAACCACAAAATGCACGCGACAAGATTGAAACACAGATTGCTCAGTCAACCCCTCGTCTTTGTAAAAACATGCAACTCGGAGTGACACATGGGGTCTCGTAAGCCCCGCCTATCAGAATCCATGTAATGTTTTGAAAACTGTATTTTTGTGGTTCTGCATCCCTTACAATACAGTAGCTGTATAAAACATGGAATTATCCAACTATTTAGGTCAGACAAATATACACCTGTTTCAAGGTGCTTTTGTGCTCATAATTATCTATAACTTTTCTGTGCTGAGGTTGATGTGATACGTTGATACGTACACACACACACACACACACACACACACACACACACACACACACACACACACACACACACACACACACACATATACACACATATGTATACTGTACATATACACACACACACACACACACACACACACACACACACACACACACACACACACACACACACACACAGCTCAAATCTACCTGATATTAGTTCAGTTCAGTCAACAGCTAGTGGATTTGATTTTCCTGGTATAATCAGCCCCTGAATTTTGCCCTGAATCGGAATTCTAACACAAAATGTAACATTACTACCATAGCATAAAGACTTATGAGTTAAGTCCTGCATTATTAATATATATTTAGCAGGCTGGCCTGATTTCTAACGATGCACAGCTGTGACCAGTGTTGCTTGTCGATGATGTCAGACCTAGGGGATGTGCGATTCTCTGAAATCCCGTAGCGTGATTGGTAATACTCTCTGTCTGAGTAATGAAGTGAAACTAAATTAAATTCACACTGAATATCAGGCAGGAGGAATCCAAGAGGGAAGTGTCTAGTCGATCTGCTTCCCACAGTATTACTATTATAAACTAATTTATCATCTATTACACGCTGTTACCTCCCTTCTAAATATATGTACCCTGGTGGTGAAGGTTATTAACCAAGTTGTCAACAACAGCACTGTTCAAGTTTAAAGTTTTGTTTTATTCGTCACATATACATTAAAATAATACAATTATATAACTTAAAAGGTGATGCTTCAGCCTGACACACACAAGCTAGCTCTCCATTGAGTCTATATGGCAATAGAAAATAGTCACCAGTCATGACTTACATGGTGGTTTGTGGATAGATAAGTTTCAAGTTTTGTCACATGCTTGGTTCTGTATGACCCTCCTGAGATTGTGCTTCACACAGTAAAGAGTAAAAGACCAAACACTATACAAAATATATAATATATTTTATATATAATGTACATCGAAATGCAACTAAATGCAAAATGCTCAAATTTGGTAGAAGAGGTAGTGCAAGGGGGCGGCTGGGTGGCGCAGCGGACA
This sequence comes from Notolepis coatsorum, assembly GCF_963971535.1. NCBI lineage: Eukaryota > Metazoa > Chordata > Actinopteri > Aulopiformes > Paralepididae > Notolepis > Notolepis coatsorum. The sequence continues at coordinate 143,992,361 of NC_140173.1, forward strand.
AGGCACTCGTCACCAACGCAAGAGACACTGGTATCGAATCCAGCTGTCAGCGTTGCTTCCGGCTTGGCCGGCCATCATACTGGCTCGATTGGCAGAGTCAGCGGGGAGGGAAGCCGGTGGGTGGGTCCGGGTCGTTGTGGACAGCGACTCCTACAGTTCGGTCGGGGCGCCTGCACAGCGAGGGAAGGATCTAAGAGAGGTAGTGTGACCCTTCCACACGTTACACTCTCCCAGTGAGAGTCCGCGCTGCCAGGTGAAAAGAAACGGTGGGCTGGCTACACATGTGTCGGAGGAAGCATGTGATAGTCTCCGCCCTCCCGGATCGACGGTAGGGGGTAGAGTGCGCAACGACCAGGAAGGGGATTGGGAATTGGCATAACGACTAACATTGGGAGGGGAGAAAAACGGAAAGAGAAGGGGGAAAAGATAATATAATAATAAAAATAAAATAAGAGGTAGTGCAAATATTATAGTAATACATAGATAAAGTATGGTGCAGTGTTTAAATGTTAAAGTTGAATGTTTAAAGTGAGTGTGTGCATGTGGATGAAGTGTGCGCAATGAGTGTAGAATGGATGAGTTAGTTCAGGTCAACCATTGAGATAACATCTCTCTCTCTCTCTCTCTCTCTCTCTCTCTCTCTCTCTCTCTCTCTCTCTCTCACACACAGACGTACAAGAAGCGCAGTGAAGTTAAGAAGGAGCACCAGAATGGCTCCGTAGCATCGATAAACGGCCACGTGAATGGGACGACGTCGTCATCATCATCCATGGAAAACCTTACACATCGGAAGCAGAGAGTGGACTGACGTATGAAAACCTCGGCCCATTCCTCACTGTAGTATATTAGCTAATGCTGCTAGGAGTGACGTGTGTATCGTCTTACGAGAGATGTTTTAGAATAGGCTAGTATATTCACTTAAAGACTAAAAGAGAAAAAGCCATAGCCACATACTGTATATACAGACTCCCAATATTTTGCACACATTATATTGAACCAAATTGGTTATAGTAAAAAAAAAAAAAAAAAAAAAAAAAAAAAAAAAAAAAAAAAAATTAAAAAAAAAGATTCATAGTATTCCATGGCAGACATTTTGGTAGGCAAAACAACACGTGATTATCAATCAGTATAAATGACAGCTATGGTCAACGAGCTGTGGCATTGCGCCATATTGGTAGGTGTGGCGCATTAAAGAGGATACTATGAATAGTGAGGGTAGCGTGGTTAGTCCTGTGTAAATGCAGCCTTTGCCCCCTTGGAGGAAATGCACTTCTCACTTGGTTGCTAACGAGCTAAATTTTCATTGGCTGCTCGGAGAACAGGTCATGAATTGTACGTTTTATGTGCAGAAAGGTCCAAAGACCAAAACTGGGACGGGATGCCTCGTGAACTCTTGTCAGGAGACCAAATGCATCTTGTGTTGATTTTGTGTGATTTGTTCATACAAGCAGACGCACGGTTTCACAAGATACAGTATGTCGTCTACGCAGCTGTGTTTGAATAAATGACACGTCTTTTTCGGAGAGTGTGGAAACACCAAACCAAAGGTGGCGGGGGGGGGGGGGCTAATGCCGCAGCTTCGACAGCAAAGGGAGCAATTTAAAAAGAATGACGTACAGTAGGCTTTAGTGTCCAATCAGTAACCACAGCCTGCACCCGCTGTCCCGTGGTGTGCCCACGCCTGTGCCAGGCTCAGGATCCACACCTCACCTCTCATACGTACCCAGGTCGCGCAAACGGTGCCGTCACACATTCTGTGACGGATCGCGTTGCACAATTCCATTGATCACTTGTTCCATTCCACCGTCTCCAATATCACCACTAAGCGATCGCAAAGAAGCTTTACGAAGAGTGCGCTACCGCCGGTTCAATAATCTTAAATCGCCCCCACGTTTTAGAAGAATCGCCCCGTCTTAGCGATGCGGTATTTGAAGCAAACTTACTATAATACAACCCTAACTCAAAGAGATTTATTCATATACATCTGAATATTACTTGCTCTGTAGCCTGTGTGTGTATTCCATTTTCAGGTCCGGGGGAATTGCCAAGCAATCCCCACCAGCCACAGTCTGACCTGGGGCTAGAGATGTGAGGTACGGCATTGACAGCTGTACTGACAGCTGCTGGGCGGGTGCCCTAAATCCACATTCATTACTGGTTGAATAATACCAGGCCCGATGTGCCAGCGTGACACCAGTTAGGTAACAACACAGGTCTAAATAGCTTAGAGAAGTATACAAACCCACTGCATTGGAACGCGTGGCTCATGAGCTATAGAATCCAATAGAGCGATAGAGCTTCATATCCAATGCGTGGCGGCCGATATTCAAATGTGGTAAATAATAGTACTGTAAGTACTGTAAGCTTTTTTTTTATATTGTAGCTTAGCATTATTGTCAACAATGTGGAAATTGTAGATGGATATTATACGCATAAAGGACTATGAATAGTCGATAGTGTCTCTGCGACTTTGGTTCATATTTTGCGTATGACTTTATAGACTCGCTCACAGGTGACTTACAGTATATTCCGGCTGCTCCCCCAAGTCTCCAGTCTTTGCTGCGGCGCTAGGAAAATAAATGGACTGTTTAATAGATCGCTCCTAGCTTTGTCTGTGGTTCATGCAGCCTCCTGAGATGCCTTTCTCTCACTGATAAGGCAGTGGATTTTTTTTTATTTTAAGTGGCAGTTTAAAAAAAGGAAAAATCACTAGCCAAAGCTAGCTTAGCATTGCAGACAGATCAAGTCACCTGACGTCACCGGCATCAGTTCATTCTCTGTAACATCCGGTCATTTAGGGTTAGTTGGGCAATTTGGCTTTTCAAAATTGGAACATTAACAAAACCGCAAGATCCTTTGGTGAAACGCAAGGTTCCCATTAACCCCCACATTGTAGTAAGTGACTGGTGAACTGGTAAAGGAAAAGACCGCTAATTTCCCCTATATAGGCGGGTAGAAAACGCACCGGGGCTTGTTGTCATGACGACGTGACCGCGGCGAGAGGTCTATCGCAGCTTGAGAAACCTCGAGTAAAACGGGTACCGTCTGAATGATGGTACCGACTTGAGTCTGGAAAAAGAAAAGACAATAGATTTGTAAAAAAAACAACCTCTTGAACTTTCCACCCGATAGGATTGCGTTGCATGTTGTGTCTGTTCCCACGTTCCGACATCATCCTACATCCGTGGTTGTTCTCTCAGGGTGGTGATCTGTGCCCTCGGGGGACCCAGTGTTTCTCAGGGTGGTGATCTGTGCCCTCGGGGGACCCAGTGTTTCTCAGCACCATGCTCTTCTCCTCAGCGCTGAGAGCCGAGTGTGTTCTTCTTATCGCTCACACGGGTCACAGTTGGAAATATTTCAACTTCTAGCACATTTTTCTTTTGTTTTAAATAGTCACCTATAGCGACGACGACAGCAGCAGCCATGACCGGCACTTCCGAGCGCTTCCCTTAATTAAGGGCCGCCGGTTGAAAGAGAGAAATACCAAAACTAGAATATAGGTCTTAAGATAGTTAGTGAAGCAATAATTTTTCGATTTCGGGGAAGACGGCGCATTTTGAAGGTCCGATTTTTCAGGTGTTGGGATTTGCAGCGAGAGAGAAAAAAACTAGGGATGCTCGATATTGGCTTTTTTACCGATACCGATATACCGATATTGTCCAACTCTTAATTTCCGATACCGATATCAACCGATACCGATATATGCAGGGTTTCCCCCCCAAAAAATAAAAAAATGTCAGGTAATTAACATTACATATCTCTTGTTGTGGAATTAACACAACATTATGCATACTTTTGACAATAAATTAAATCAGAATTTGTTCTTACTTGCTTGCCTGGGTAAATAAAGGTTATAGAAACGTTAAAAAAAAAAAAAAAAAAAAATTTGAAAACCGATACCGATATTTTCCGATATCACATTTTAATGCCGATATCGGCCGATAATATCGGACATCCCTAAAAAAAACTAAAGAACTTTTGTTGTTCCTTCTTATGCAACTACATAACTTGACCAGGGACTGCTGAGTGATATCAGCAGACCGCTATCTCAGTACAGAAAGTCAAACCATTGAAGCCACAGACCATTAAATTGTGAGGATTGCATAATCTCTGATTTCAAATCGGTATTCCTCATTTTTGCTTAATTTTAACGGTGGAAATTAAACGTTTTACTTGTACATGGATGTATCAATTTCCAATCCCGTACTCTTTAAGCCCAGCTCTCGGTTTTGGAAAAGGCTATAGCTTTCTGAAAAATTCCTATAGTTTGTTGTCAGATGTTCAATCAAGCCTCTGCACAGAATACTCCTTTATAATCGATGATTTCTGAAAAAACGGCAAAGCTTTGCCTTACATGTGTTGCTACTTAAATCGATGTATATAGAATGTAAAGGTATTCATATGTTTGCATTTATCACTCGTCGTTGTAAATCCTATCTACAGCTATCGTGTTAGCAGCCCATACGCCTTAATAATGACAAAATGCAGGGGGGCCAAACCTTCCACTTCTGTTAGAGCCGTCCATCATTTTGGATGAATTTACGCAGGAAGAGAAAATCTAATAAAAGGTTTTGCTTGTTTTGGGGACAGATCTGATCATTTTGTGACTATAGGGATGGACCTGTAGGCCTACTGGTACTGGTAGCCCCTATCTAGCCAGTACCAGGTTCAAACGGGGATTAGGGATTCATATTTCCCTGAAAATAATACAGTACCTTTTCTGTGCCCGGGAATAGAAGCATGTGATCCTGGGAACATCAACTTGCTTTTTTAAGACTTTTACATTTAAAATAATTTTTTTAAACATAATACCGCAATTAAACCCCTGCAGGGCACAACTGGGACAGGATACTGGAGAACTTCCCTGAGAGTTGACCCAGGGGCAGCACACAGAAGAAATGTGGCTGGAGTTGACGTGCTTGATAAGTCCTTTCTATGTATAATATAGCAGTGTAATCAAGTCATTCTCACAAGGATGAACACAAGTTGCATTATTGTCTTTGGCAGGTGAACGTAGCTATAGTGTATAGCGTCACCTGAATAATTATAGCCTGTGGAGCTTCTTCATGTGAGCAACTGTTAAATCCCAGCGTCCCTGGACGTATATATATATATAACCCCTGTCCCTCACTGAAAGTCCACCTACAACAGTATCGGCCTATTGATATAAAACAGCCTTTTCTTCGCTTGCCAGAAATTGAATTCAGCTGTTTTCTGACGTGTGTGCCGCGTGTGTTGTCGTGTTCAGCGGGCACACGCACGCACACAGCTGTTGTGCATATGTTTCAACTAAAGTAAATCGCACATACCGGTAGTCATGTATAAATATATATTATAAATATATTCTTATTATGTTTCTCGGGAAAAACTAGTTTCCTGGTATTAAAGCAAGAATCACACGTAACGTGTCAGAAAAACCCAAGCAATGTGACCCCACGTGCATTTCTGGCTCATCCTACTACTGTCTCACATTAGATCTCTCCAATGGAGAAAGAAGTGATTGATATGATCTAAATCATATATGTCCAATGATCCAAAACTTACGGGGACAACGTCGTCTCCGCTGAACGGATCAGAATAGTCGCTGTAGGACGCCATCGAACGTTTATTAGGACTTAAGCGCCTGTATCACCGGTGTCGTTGCATCCCCGCTGACTGCCTACACGGGAAGAATTCAGATCCTGCGTCGCTTCTCCCCGTTTACACGGTAATGGCGAGATCAGATCATTGCCACAAAAAGGCTCAGTATACACACTTGCAGATTTTTAAGGGTTTTGTTTTGGAAACATAGTGTAGTGGTTTTCAAAATTAAAACTAACTGGGAGGGTCTGTGTACACAATCACCTGGTGTAACGGAGGTACCGCAGTCTATCCACAGTCACGAGGTACAGTAAGTGAAGTGGCTGTGGACGTTAAGCGGTACTGCAAGTAAACTCACTCCCCAGAGGCATCCAGACCCAGTAGCAAGAAGTGAATTCACCTCTTGTGGTACAGTGGTCTGTGATGCCGCCTGCGACGCGGGAGATCGGGGTTCAACTCCCACTCAGGGCGATCCCTTAACAGGGGTCGAATCAACAAAACACAACGCAGTTAAGATCACACGGGCATGGAAAAGCCATATAACACAATATATACAGTGCCAGAGAAACACTGAGAGAAACACTCAGGTGAGGAGGGGTACAGTAGGGCACAGAAGTGCTACAGTATCAAGACAACTCACCGATTCAAGTTCCCAACACTTGTTGACGGCGCACATTCCTTGTAATGTAACGGAGTGATTTGATATCAAATGAAACCAATGTTGTTCTCGGAGACAAGCGCAAGCCTGCATGATGTCATAGACGACACCGTTTCGACTGTGCTGTTCCCTGTGCACCCCCCCCCCCCCCCCCCACCCCCCCCCTGATGAAGCTTTTCAGTGGTTTCCGAAGCCTCTCTCTGTGATTCAAAGAAAAACGTTTTCAAAAACCCCCATAAGCGCGGATCTTTAGGCGCTAATAATGTGTGTCTCGGCCAAAGAGCTGTGGACTCTCAGAGCGGTGTCTTCGTTCACTATTGTTGGTGGACGACGTGCTTCTCGTTGCCGGACAGACTATATAATGATCTATCATACGCAAGTGAGATATTTGCTGAATGTTTGGACATAAGAGCAGTAAATAAAAACATCCTCATCATGTGTCATCTTCACCTTTTTAATACCAATGACAGAAGCCTGTTGCATCTGCATTTGTACTGTCACGGGAAATGGTATGAATAAAAGCACTAATATTTCTGTCTCTTGTGTTGTTGTTGTTTTTTTGTTGTTTACTCATACAGTTGATGATTACTTTTTGTTTACTCATGTGCAGCTTGGTAGAGTGTAGAGGTTTTTGTATCATTCACGTTTTACATATATAGTCATGACTCAGTGAACCATGTCCGAAAATAAATAAATAAGAACTAGGGATGCTCGATATTGGCTTTTTTTACCGATACCGATATTCCGATATTGTCCAACTCTTAATTTCGATACCGATACCGATACCGATATCAACCGATACCGATATATGCAGGGTTTCCCCCCAAAAAAACTGAATAATTTCAGGTAATTAATAATTTCACTGGATGCATTCAAAAGGCTTTCTAAATGTAAGCATTATCTGTGCAAAATATGATAATTAAAAAAGTAAAAATTAACATTACATATCTCTTGTTGTTGAATTAAACCAACATGCATACTTTTGACAATAAATAAAATAAGAATTGGTTCTTACTTGCTTGCCTGGGTAAATAAAGGTTAAATAAATGTAAAATTTTTTTTTTTTTTTTTGATACCGATATTTTCCGATATCACATTTTACTGCCGATATCGGCCGATAATATCGGTCGGCCGATAATATCGGACATCCCTAATAAGAACTGGATGTGGCTATAGTGGCCTAGACTATTAATATTCCATATATCATCTTGTTCTCCATGATATAATTTATTGTTGGTTTTATTCCAACAAGCGCTTCCATCACCACCACCGGGGCTGCCCCTCGTCCACCAGCGCTGCCCCTTGTCCACCAGCGCTGCCCCCCCATCCAACAGCCAGGAGAGAACGGCGGTGGTGATGGAAGTGCTTGCGGCCCTGTCGTGGATTTTGACTAGTCATCATTGGTTTACAGACCACAACAGGTTCTCGCCCGGCATTAAAGGGGAACTATCTTATAAATGGCCTTTTTGAGTGTTTAGCATTGTTTCCTAGCTATGTGAACTTATATTAATATGATCTATGTCTCAAAATTCTCATATTGGCGCATTCTTCCAATTCTCCTCTCACAATATTCACCCTCACTGAACTGAGTCGTTTGAAAATGTGCCTATATGTGATGTCATAAAGACACCGCTGCATGTTAATGTTCAGGCGAACTGTACACGACGCTCAGCAGGCCCGGCGCAGTGGTTTAGGAGCCCAGGCTCAAAACAGCTCGAAATCTTGAGGTAGAAAAATGCTGTTTTTGAGGACTTGATTAGAAATACAAAACAATGAATAAAAAAAATATATATATTACAGAGGTGTTCCATAGACTCACAGGAATTGTGTAAAAGTGCCCAAATAGTGAAAGAAATAGTAAAATAGTTCCCCTTTAAAGCAAACAGTAACATGGTCATGCAAGAATCAGGTCATCAAATGAAGCAAGGAGTTAAAAGACGGTCGGAATACTCGCGTTAAATGAACACAGGTTTATTGGAGAAGAAAATATACAGTACGTCCGTACGGAGGGACCTTTAGTCTGGCAGAGTGCATATAATTGAGTAAAAGTGACACAAAGCAAAAGTGTAATGTGTTATAACACAGTGAAATAGAGACGCCTCGATCGTCTCTGATTGGGTTGGCTTTATATGGTCATTTTGGGAGTCGGAAGGGATGGGCTCTTGAGGGGGTGCAAAAGAGGGCTCGCTGCGGCCTTGGATACAAACGTTATCGGCCTGCTCTGAATATAATTAATGGATATAGTGTTTTTTTTTTTTTTTTTTTTTTTTTTTTCCTCCATTTTCCTCCGATTTTCTCCCATCTCAATGTTAGTCGTTATGCCAATTCCCAGTCCCTTCCTGGTCGCTGCGCACTTACCCCCCACAGTCAGATCATCTGGGAGAGTGGAGGCTACCACGTGCTTCCTCCGACACACGTCCAGCCAATCACCGCTTCTTTTCACCTGGCAGCGCGGATTCTCACTGAGAGGGCGTAGCGTGTGGGAGGACCACACTATCCCCCTCAAGTCCTATCCGTGCTTAGCAGGCGCCCCGACCGAACCGTAGGAGTCGCTGTTTACAACGACCCGGACCCACCCCGCCAGCTTCTCCCACCCTCTAATACAGCCAATTGTATTAGTGTGAACGGCCAGCCAAGCTGGTGACAACCCCGGAGCTGTGAGCTGGATTCGAACAGGCGAATCCAGCTCACAGCTCCGGGGTTGGTGACGAACGCAATCTCCGCTCGGCCACCTAACCGCCCATGGATATAGTGTTTTAACAGTTTTTGAGAGAAGGATAAACATGACTTCATGGATTTAACGATCAACCCCGTTGTGGGGCTGGATTAAGACTCTGAAATTACACTCACAGGCCACTCAGGCCCCCCAAAAAAACGCACAATTAAAAGTGGTATTTATATATTTTATACCCAGTTTAATCACCTGTGCATTGTATGTTACATTTGCACTCTGGTTGGATGTTGTATTGTACTCGTTGTGCTGTATAATGACAATACATTTGAATCTAATCTCATTTTGAGATCGGTCGCAAATCGCTTCCGCGCTACCTGTCGAATGGGTCAGCATGGTGCAGATGCAATGTCGACCCTCTGCTGTTTTGCACACGCCTCCTTCGCCTTATATGGAGCTGGTGGTGGGGCGTGGCTGTATGCAAATGCAGGTGTACGTGCTTTGCAGTTTAAGAACGAGTGACGTTTTTCATTTATGGGAACCCAGCTGCGAAGATTTTGGCCACTTACGGAGACCGTTTCACATGTTCAGGAATCCGGCGGAGCAACATCTCCAGTCGTATTTCTGCCTGCTCACGTCTCTCTCTGGAACATCCTGAGGCTGTAGCTATAGAAAAATGTATGGACTATTAATAGATCGCTCCTAGCGTTGTCTGTGGTAGTGAAAGCCTTTGCCCTGAACAAGGTATTTTAAAAGAAGGGAAAAGTCACCCACCAAGAATATCTTGGAACCATTAAAGATGCAGGTCAGGTTCCCCGAAGTCACCATGAGAGTGCAACATCATCGACAAAGTATAGACGCAGAAGGAAACGAAGCAACGAAAGCTACAATGAATTGATATCCAGCTCAAGACACTGATAGCATTCCTCCAAGTCTACGACGATGCTGAGTCAATGTAGCGTTAGCTAATGTCAGAAATGCGCTACACTTCTGTGATGATAAGTGAACGTACATGACGTGACACAAGGCTTTATTTAGCCTCAACCGAAGCTGCCATTTTGTTCACGCCAACGTTAGATACTCACTACAATGATAGATTGGTTGTGTTCAAGTTATGTGTTATTTGTCACATATAAGGTACATGTACATTATAGTGAAATGCTTGGTTCTGTATGACCCTCCTGAGATTGTGCTTCATAAGAGTAAAATACCAAACGGTATACATATACAATATCTAAATCTAAAATGTACAAAATGAGGTAGAAGAGATGGTGCAAATTGGTAAGAAAAAATTGATAAAATATGGTGTAATGTTTAAAAAGTGTTTAAGGTGAATGTTTAAATTGAGTGTGTGCAGTTATGTAGTTGTACTTGTACTAAATGGTTGATTGTGGGTGGGCGGGATATGCAAATGAGCTTAACAGTGATTGGTCATTATATCGATGTTGGCTGCAATTGTGAATGGCTAGTTGTTTCAATAGGAGGGTTCTTGTCACAGCGGACGCTGCACTAAGCACATATTTGACATTTCCTCAGTGTCGGGACAAGTCCCCTCATTGTGTAAAAACAATGCAAACAACTTTTTACAATCGAGGACACAGTATCTACTTGTGTCATCAGAAAATGTCAAGAAAGACAATACGGCTCTGTTCTCATTGTAGACTTGTGCTGCTATCAGCTGTGATAGTTCAAGATAGAGACATCCCATAGACGTCAGACTGACATCCCATGGACTCAGCTTTGCCTCGACTGTCTCTGCCTAATCTTCAAAAATAGCCTACGTACAGTATGGAAGATATGTGTTGATCGAATCAAAATGAGCTGTGTGCCCCTAGATTTTTTGTTTTTGCATAACATTGCTACAGCAAAAAGGAAATTTAAAGAAATTGAGAAAATTTGATAAATTTATTTGTAAACAGTAAATAAATAAAAAAAAAAATTATTTCCAATATCAATTTGACTCTAAAAGAGACACGGTGTAGACGGCTCTACCCCTCTAGGAGCTAATACCCCCTGTGTCTCCCCTGCTCTATCTGCTAGCCTTCCCTACTGGCCCAGTAAAGAGAAAACAGTAAGGAATCACACTCGCACTCTCCTAGAAAAAAAACTAAAAGACCACAAAGAGCCCCTTCACACCACGAGATCTGAATATTGTTCTTTGAGATGCTTTGTAAAGCCTCAGCTTTATTTCCACTCCCCTACAGGGACTGTTGTGGTTTTCAGATGTCTGGGAATGTGACGCCGCCGGCTTATGGGATGTTCCTGAGAGGGCTGGTTAGCCCACTATATGTTTCTCCCCATTTTTCTCCCATCCCAATTTCATATTATCCAATTCTTCCCTCCCCTGTCTCGAACGTTGCTAGACCATGCCTCCCACTGGTCGGCTGCAATGTGGACGAAGCCTTGCATCACGTGTCCCCTCCGGTACACGAGGAGGCAGCCGTCGCATCTTTTCACCTGTACAGCCGCGCGATCTCTCAGTGGCGAGGAGTAACGCGCCGTGGGAGGCTCACGCTGCCCCCGTTACTTCCTGATTCTGCTGTACAGGCGCACCAACCGACCTGTAGGAGCCGCTGTCCACAACGTCCGATCCCCACCCACCGGCTTTCCCACCCCCTAATACCGCCAATTGTATTAGTATGAACGACCAGCCAAGCCGGAAGCAACGCGCGAAACCCAGCATATCCTGCGTTAGTGGCGACTCGCGCCTTGCCCACTGCGCCACTTAGCCGCCTACCCACTATATGTTTCTATTCAAGTTCACTTGTGTTTCTATGACTCATTTAGTTGTTGAGTCCAGAAGAAGTACAGACAGACCTGTAGTGCTCGCCATGACACCTCCATAGCTTTTGTTCCGTGGCGCTCTCTGTCCTCACCCTTGTTGCTTGTCAGTAATAATAGCATTTTTTTTTTTTTTTTTTTTTTAAACAATATATTTATTGGGTTTTAGTTTGCAAATTACAACATGTATATCAGCAGAGCAGTATTCAGCAAACATTTTCACCCGTTCTCCCTCCCCTAACCCCACCCCACACAAAATAATAATTAACTTCAAAAACAGGTTCACATAAGAAGGATACAGATTTAAATAAAAAATAAACATAAATAAATAATAATACAACCAAAATGTTTTACACATTAAGTAAAGGGTGTTTCTTGTCGTTTTTACACAATAATAAGAGTTGTCCCACAGTACTCCCCCTAATCCTGTTCTTGTTGAAGCAAGTTCCCAACATTCGTATTATGCTTTAAGAAGTACACAAATGGTCCCCAGGCATTATCAAAAATGTTTTGTTTACGTCTAACAATATACACCATCTTTTCCATTGACATATTTGAAGCCATTTCTTTAATCCACATACCAATTCTTGGTCCATCAACATTTTTCCAATTAAGAGCTATTACACGTTTTGCTTGTAATATGCACATATCTATAAATCTAAACTCTTTGCGTTGTAGATGTGGGGTGGTAGGATATAAACCAAGAATAAAAAGCTTGGGATTCAATGGCAACTTCTTTGATAAGATTTGATCGATCAGATCAATAACATCTTGCCAGAAGGTTTTCACTTTCACACATTCCCATATGCAGTGGAACAGTGTCCCCCTTTCCTCACTACACTTAATACAAGTAAATAATAGCAACCTTAAGGTATAATCATCTCCCCGGCCATTCTCACCAGAGAGGAGGGGAGATAACTGGACTGTCTGTGCGCAGCACGCTGGAATGCTGGGACAGCTAGGCCCCGGGGAGACGGATCAACTGTGTGTTTTGGAGGCACGTCTGCTGGCAGCCCGCTATCCAAACAGCGCCCCCTTCTCGCCCTCTCATCAGAGACCACGAGGGAGGGGGAGGGGCCACTGTGTGGGCAGTACAGTGATATCATGGTCAGCATCATGTCCATTCATCCCCATTCTACGCTCTCTGGCTAGTGTGCTAGTGCAGTGGTTCCCAAAGTCGGGGTCGCGACCCAAAGGTGGGCCGTGAGCAGCCACGGATGGGCCGCGAGATGATCTAAAAAAAAAAAAAATCATTTAATTTTTTTTTGTCAGGCCACTGAACTTAGAAGCAGGCCAGGACAGTGTTTCTAGTTGTATTCTAAAATTCTATTCTATTGTATTCTAAAATGTGACTATATGGTTTTATTATTAACTTAATAAATAAACAAAAACGAAAAATCTACTTATTTCAACGAACATTTCAAACTAAATAACAGATTATGCACATAAAACGCTGAAAACAACCGAAGCAACAATAGTATTTTAATGAGGCTATTATTATTATTATCATTATTATTTTGCAACAAGTTAGCCCTCTCATAAATAGCACATATAAATGAATAACTAACTTGAACTAACTTAATAGGATTGATATTTGGCTTAAAAAATCGGTCGCATGGCAAAAAAAAAAAGAAAAAAAAGCCAGACGATGTGCATTGGGCCGCGGCTCTCTGACGCCTTATTTTCTGGGCCCCGGCCTGAAAAGTTTGGGAACCCCTGTGCTAGTGTACCTTCTATCCCCAGGCCATCAGGCTGCTAAACGAACAATAATCACTATGCAACAACCATCAAATGCACACAGCACACACACCCACTCAAACAAACAACACACTGCAGCACCCACTCTCCACACTTTAGATCACACAAACACACTTACACTTTATATTTATTGATAAAGGGTTTGCACTACAACTCGTACACCTACTGTGAATTGTACCTAAATTGCACCTCGTCCCATTTCTCCATTTCTGCCTTGCACTATATAGTATTGTATATTAGTACACTGCACAGTATTGTATATTGTATGGTAACTACGTCTATTCTGCATCGAACATTGTACATATGTCTAAACTGAACACTGTGACCTCTTTTTTTTACTTCTAATTTTACTATGTTTTTATTTCATACTTATCTTGTCTTGCACAGTCTCTGGAGCGCAACAGTAAGAAGCATTTTGTACAAAAGTATTCTGTACTTCTGTATGACAACTATTAAAGAAACTTGAAACTTGAAACTTGAAACTTGAAATGTCAGCTGTTTCTCTTCCCTTCCAGACCCTCTCTAGCACTGATCCGGGCCTATACAGTTCAAGGACCAGGTGAACGACCTGCCAAGTAACTCTGGTACAGCGGGGCACAGTGGTGGTGCCAGCGCAGTTATTAGTTTCGTATTTTTCATTCCAATTATGTTAAAAACCAAAACACTAGCGCAAATGCTTTTATTATTGGCTTCTTAAATAGAGTGGAATACCCCTTTAAAGAAGGCAATGCCTATGTGTTATAGTCTGAGGCTATACAGTAATAATAGTTATAATAATAATAATAGAGCGCATGTCTAAGATGATTTCCTGTCACACGGAATGAGCCCTTTTCACAGTAGCCATTCTTTACTGGTCATTATACTGTAGATGTGTTAACAAAGTTTTACTCTATGGGTGTATTATTTGTATTCATCTATATCTACGGTTACAGCTTTATTTCCCCATCTAAGACGAGTCAAAGTGGCTGCAGTTCATGAAACATGAACGTTTAGCTAAAAAGAACGTTTTCAGTCTGGCCGTCTATGTGGTGTGTAGTGTATAACATTCAGAAAAAAATAAATAACGCACATCCTCCGTTTGTTGGTGCTGTCAGCCAAACTGTAAAAACAGTAATACCGTACTTTTCGCACTATAAGCCGCACCCGACTATAAACCGCAGCAGCTAAATTGAATGATGTGTACATATATAAGCCGCACTGGACTATAAGCCGCAGGTGTTTTAATGTTTAATTACCATATGTAAGGGTTCGTGCACAGAGGGGATTGTCGGGAAAGAGATGGCTGTTTGAGGAAGCTCCCATTTATTAACATTTCAACAAACAAGTTGCATATTTAATAAGGGAACAGATAAATAACATTTCAATGCAGTAAAAAAAGCAATATTTCGATTTTTACATTTTCGGGTTTGGTCCACATATAAGCCGCACCGTTATATAAGCCGCAGAGTCGAAAAATGGGGAAAAAAGCCGCGGCTTATAGTCCGAAAAGTACGGTACATAAGAACAAAGCGGGGCTCGCAACTCACTTGTAGTGCCAAGGTGTTTTAATAGACAATAAAAGGCAGTAGATGCGACGTTTCGACCTTACCGGTCTTCCTCAAGCATCTACTGCCTTTTTTTTGTCTATTAAAACACCTTGGAACTACAAGTGCGTTGCGAGCCCCGCTTTGTTCTCTTGTCTAGTGTATAACCACATGAAGAGGTCATCTATGTTCCTGCTACTTGACTGGTCAATGGTCTCTAACTACACACCCTCAAGACGCCTCCGCTCTACATCTTCTGGCCGCCTCAGACCCACTCCCATCCGAGCTCCTGCTGGGGTCATCAAAGAGAAGAAGCAGGCTATTCTCGGTCCTCGATCCACAACCTGTGGAAGGAACTTCCTTCCCACCACAGTCAGGACGGCTGAGCTGAAACCCGCCCAATCTTCTGTCGTGGACTAAAAACACACTTCTTCAAACAATATCAGAAATGAAAAAAAAAAAACGAATCTTTTACTATTATGCACTTTCCTACTAAATAGTCTTCCTTGACTATATTACTACCTAGTATGCTAATATGTCTGTACTACTACGCACTCAAGTTTCATCACTGTTTGACGAACATCGTTACTTAGCTGAATGAGTTGTTCCCTTCCTGCTGACCTGTTGGGACAGAACATGTAAGTCGCTTTGGATAAAAGCGTCAGATAAATGTAGACAAAATGACTAGATGTAAATAAATAAATGTATCGTGCACCCAATAACACCTTTCACTGCCAAAAGTAGTAGCAGATCAGGACCAACCGCTCCTTTACTTTTACTGAATAGAATGACAGGCGGGTCATTGGACAAACATGGGATTAGATCTAACCTGCTGCTTCTATGTGACAACAATGCAGACAATGAAGCCCTCCGCTTTGATTACTGACTGACATGTTACACGTGGCTTTTGGTATCAAAACGTTGTTTTCTTGGAATCCTCAAGACACCGATACCCTGTTTCAGCCTGGTATCAGACCGATACCCTGTTTCAGCCTGGTATCAGAGACACCCTGTTTCAGCCTGGTATCAGACAGATACCCTGTTTCAGCCTGGTATCAGACCGATACCCTGTTTCAGCCTGGTATCAGACCTCCCACCAGCACGGCTACATCCATAGCTATAGTCTACATGTCTACATTTGGTCACAGGACACTATATAGGTCACGCTATGCGGCACACAGGTTTTACATACCAGCTTTGCAGTTTTCCACAGTTGATAATCCTAAATCTGTCAAAGATGAAAATTCAAAAGGATTAGGAAAAAGGGCGGTTATGAAAAAAAATTAGGACAGACGGGGGGGGGGGGGGGGGGAGATGCCATTAGAATTCACGTGGAAATGCACATAATCACGACCTTCATATCTTACAGTAGTGGCTGCGTGTGGACGTCCCGTTTACACCAGGGACTATGGACCATAGTGGATTAGTCAACCAATTACAAATTAATTGTTGGGGTCCTAGTCATCCATTTATAGTTTTGTTGGTTTTTCCATAAGAGAAGCACATCTGTTTGTGACAAATATGCTTTGGCCTTTAATAATAAGCACCATCAGTTAGTATTTGTGCTTTGGTCTTTAATAAGCACTAGCAGTCAGCACTTGTGCCCATGTTAATTTAAAGGACTAAAATGTGGGAATACCAATTGTACTGATTTGTCAGTTGGAGTGATGACTATTAGTCAACAGTGATGGCGACTGTAATTCATGCATTTCATTTAGATAGATATTACAAGAGAGCATCTACACTATGAAGTCAGCAGGCCAGAGATAATCAAATCATTTAGTAGCTTAATCTGACAAAACGTTCACATTAGAGAGACATACGTATTAACCCTTTCACCCCAAATCCTGTTTGATCGGTCCGGCACCACCTGCACCTGGAACATGTAATAACCTGGATTATACCCTTACATGCCCTCAGTGAGAACAATTATTTAGAATTATAAAATCATATCTGTGTTGTGTTTTGACAGAGGTTGTGCATTTTTTTTTATTTTTTTTTTTATAATTCATACTCCAGATCAGGTGATATTGCAATAGAATCTACTGCACCCTTCACTTCAATACACCACTAACCTACACAGAGATATTTCACTAATTTGGGACAGTTTGACCTTTACCCTTGGATTGTGTGGTTATTTGATTACCCAGATGATTCACTGTGTGTTATTTAAGAGAGAGATAAGATCTCCAATACGTGGTGAATCATCAGGGTAATAATAATGATGGTGAGTCAGTGTCAAGGTTAATGTCTCTGTATATCATGGGTTGATTGACCTTTACCCTCGATCGTGTGGTGAGAAAGTGTGTATAAGAGTGTGAGAAAAAGTGAGTGAGAAAGAACGTGAGAAAGAGTGTGAGAACGAGCGTGTGTACAAGAGTGAGAAAGCGTGTGAGAACGTTTCTGTACAAGAGTGAGATAGTGAGTGTGTACGTACAATAGTGAGAAATAGTGTGTGTGTGTACACGAGTGAGAAAGAGTGAGGTGTGTACAAGTGTGAGAAAGAGTGTACAAGAGTGTGAGAAAGAGTGAGATAAGTGTACAAAAGTGAGTGTGATAAAGTGTGTACAAGAGTGTGAGAAAGAGTGAGTGCGAGAAAGAGTGTGTACAAACGCATGTGCATGTGAAGTGATTTACAATTTTTTTCTTTTTTTGGTAAGAGATGCCGTGTGTAGAAGTATAAAATTACATTTGTTCAGTTGCATAAATGTATAATTAATCATGACTAATATTTGATAAATGATAATTCCTATCCATAAAAGAAGCAACTCTTCTTAGAGTAGTAAAAACACGCTGTGTTCACCACTTTGTTTATTTAAGGACTTCAATTAGGGCCAAGTGCCACAAAACAATAGAACAGGTTGAGGACATTCATAGTGAAAATGAGTGAAAACAGACCCTAATTATCTGAACATTATTATCTACACATTACCGTTTCCGAGATCAGAAAAACAAGTAGTTCTAGTAGTAGGATAATTGTAGTAGTAGCTTAAAGGTGCAGTCAGTAAGATATTCCATAGTCAGATCAACCCACATACTATTACTGTATGTCATATGCACATAACATAAGGGTTGCGTCTGCGCGGTCCTCATTGCAGACCCATTGATCATTCAGTGACTCAACCATTCAATTATGTACAGTAGTTATTACACGTAATTGTATACGGGTTGAGTCTACACGGCCCTCCTTTCCAACGATCAAAAAAACGTAATGAGTGCACCTTTAATGTTGTAAGACTGACACATAACATGCATATACAGGTGCAGCACGATATATAAATTAGAATATCGTGGAGAAGTTGTTTTATTTCAGTAATTCAATTCAAAAAGCGACACTCTCGTAGATTATAGATTAATTACACACAAAGTGAAATATTTCAAGCCTTTATTTGTTTTAATTTTGATGATTATGTCTTACAGCTCATGAAAGCCCAAAATTCTGTATCACCAATAAATTTTTTTAAATAGATGTCTTTTTCTTTTGTACGGTATATAGAAATGTCGGCCTTCTGAAAAGTATGTTCACGTATGTTCACTCAGTACTTGGTTGGGGCTCCTTTTTGCACAAATGACTGCATCAATACAGCTAAATATATACTTTTCCACGATATTCAAATTTATTGAGCTGCACCTGTATGTGTGTGTGCGTGTGTGTAGGTGTGTGTGTGTGTGTGTGTGTGTAAAAACACCACTAAACGTAGGAGACGGTTGATTCATGTCATGAACGTACTACTAGAATTCAGCTGCAGCACAAATCTAACAGGCAAAGAGCGAGTATGACTGTTTTGCGTGGGCTGTCGTGTAAACCTCCACGTGAGATCGTGTAGTATTGTGGTGTAGCATGCTGCTTCTGGACTGGCCTACAGGGGGCGCTCTGAGAAAGCCGTGTAGCTCTTCACACGTGCAAAGAAAAAAGGCGAGTACATCTTGTCCAAGTCGAACGCCGTCACCTCGGTTTCACCGGTTGGTCTAAGAGGAAAAAATACAAGTAGTTAGAAACACCTTGGAGTTGGAGGGGGGGTACCTTCCTGGGCTGTTCTGTACAACAATATCATTAGTACCTTTTTTCTGTACTCTAATAACAAAAAGAAAATATTCAGTTGTAAAAAAATAAGTCCAAATTTCAACATTATTTAATTAGAACATTTTGTTATTTATTGTTGTAACACACCACACAAAATAAATTGCATAATAAATGATCATGTATTATGTTTTTAACGCATAATCTATGTTTTAAATTATGACTATGTGTCTAATTTGCCCGTCGCTTTTCAATGACTTGTTTGCAGTCAACATTGTCGAAACGGATTGTTTTTTTTAATCGGTTCATATCCTTGTGTCATTTCAATTCTAACTAACACAGGGGTCCCTAGAACACACACTAAGGTCTGTGTGAGTGTTTAGAATAATAATAATAATAATAATAATAATAATAATAATAATAATAATAATAATAATAATAATAATAATAATAATAATAATAATAATAATAATAATAATAATAATAAAATTAAAAGAAAATAAAAAAAATAGACACTCGACCGCTGGCTTTTAAAAACGAGATATCTCATTTTTGGCGCTCAATGAGTTAAGGTACATTTTGAACAGATACAAAATGTGTGATTAATATGCGATTAATCAGTTAACTATGGACAATCATGGCGCTCAATGAGTTAAGGTACATTTTGAACAGATACAAAATGTGTGATTAATATGCAATTAATCAGTTGACTATGGACAATCATGCAATTAAATGCGGTGAAATATTTAAATGTGTTATTAGTTGGTACAGAGTTGAGTCCAGTAGCTACCTGTATGTGATGTGGCAGGAGTGGTGGATCCAGACCAGCTTGTTAAAGTGCTGGTGCCCCCTAGAGGACAGCTGCAGGCCCACATGGAAGCTGTGCTCAGCCTCCTGTGCCACCGGGTTCCGCTTGCAGAACCGGTTCCTCTGAAACTCTGCCACCTTCTGTTCACAAAAAAAATTGCTGGTTTCAGGGTAGAATATATAAATAAAAAAAAATCTCTTCCCTTAATTCAATTCAGGCCAAACCGTTTATACCTTTATTCGATATTTGTATTCATTATTCATCCAGGGACCTTGGTGTTACCATAGGGAATGAGTCTGAGATCGCCAAAGTGCAATACCGGCCGGATCCAGCTAGACGGCGGTATCGAGCACCCTTTGTAACCTTGTATCTTGGCCTGTGTAGCGGCCAAATGTCTCCGGGCTCACTTTTCCTTGTCGGGGGAGTGGAGCGGTTCTCCCGGTTCCATTGAAGCGCGTCAAATATCCCCGATCCATATGTTGTGGTGGGTTATGCCGTGGACCAAATGGACATCGGATGTACCAGATAGAGATCAAACAATTGGAATATTATTTTTGGAATACTCCCGATCACAGGTAAGGACTATCTGACGTACATTTTTGCTTGATCGTGCAATGCTTTTATAACGATCGGGCTGATAAGCGTTTTTATTTTAGTGTTCAATACTAATGCCGTTACTGGCAATCAAATAATCAGAAACAACCCCCCCCCCCCTTTCATGCATTAATGATGAAACATAATACCTGCTATGACATAGATGTGATTTGGGAATAATAGCGTGTACAGGCAAGAAACGGCAACGTTTATAGTAGAATTGACGTATAAGGCTATACCTCAGCATTTTGGGAATTACCCGAGACCGCTCTAAAACCATACTTCCATATTCACCACGGTATAACACGGGAACGTGTGGATGGAAAAATCCATTCCTTTTCACATATTGAACGATAGATAGGTGATGTCAAATGGGCCATAGTATTGTATCCATAGCTATAATATAGAATATATAGTTATAGCTCTACAAACAAGGTGATGCACGCCTATCTTTTAAAGCGTGGCCTTGCTATGACGGGCCCCGTCTAATAGCTGGCGCTGAATGAGTTAACCACTGACCACAGATAATGTAAAAATATAAAAGTTAACACCCTCTTTCACTATTTCAACAGACAAACACGTTTCTTGGACTATAGAGTTTGAGTCGTGGAGTAGATGAGTTTTAGTCTTGCGTTGAAGTGACGTTAATGTGTGGGCAGGGGCAGAGGGCAGTAGGTGAGGGTAGAGCCAAAGACAGGTAGGAGTGTGTTTGAAGGGTGGATGAAAGTAGAGGGACAGTGACTGGACATGTGTAGAGAACCTCCCCTTTACAATAACAATAATAGAAGAAAATATAGATATAACAAAAAATATTTAATAAAAAGAGTTAGAAGTTGGTTACATAGGCTTTGCTTTTTTAGTCCTTTTTGTTTATGTAGTTCAGAGTTCAGAGTATTTATTTGCCACATGGAATCATACAATCAGAGTTTCTTCATTACACTATCATAAATATCATTCCATGGACAAAAGGAGCAGGAAGAAGAATACATCTTATAGTTACCTAAACTAAACAAGTATTTACTTAATGGTCGGCGTACAACCTAATTTACACAAATAATCATTTATACCATTATACAAGAAACACACAATCCACAGTTAAACAAGACAATTTTTTTATTATAATAATAATAATAATAATAATAATAATAATAATAATAATAATAATAATAATAATAATAATAATAATAATAATAATAATAATAATAATAAAGAATAAAGAATAAAAGAGAGAAAAAAATAAAAATATCCCACTATTCAGATCACATTTGATTTTCATACTGACTAAATTTTTTTTTTTTTATAATTTTTTTTTAGTCAAATGTATATGTGTATTTTTTCAGGTGGTCAGGCAAGTTATTCCAAAGACATGGACCTTGTTAACAAACGGTGAGCTGACTTAAGAGTAGTCCTAAATAAATCAGAAGAGACTCTGGTAGGGTGACTGAGAACTTGATTGATACAGTAAGGAAAGAGTACACACAGAAGGAGTTCACACATATCGCACATGAATGAAAAAGTAGAGGTAAAAGGTGACCGACCGGTCGGTCGAGAGAATGAATTATGACAAGAGTTGAGTGTGAATAGAAATGGAATGGGGAAGTGGCTTCAAAATGGGAGGAGAGGGATGCCGGGGAATCTATACAGACTACACGTTTTGGATTTATATTTAGTAGAATTAAAAGAAAAACAAGCCATAATAATAACTGGAATGTGTGTTTGTTTAATTTAAAATTGTTTAAATTAAAAGGGGGAACTATTTTTCTATTTCTTTCACTATTTGGGACATTTTACACAATTCCTGTGAGTCTATGGAACACATCTGTAAGTAAAAAAAATTGTATTCATTGTTTTGTATTTCTAATCGAGTACTGTAGAGAGCACCACTTTCTGCACTTCAAGATTCCAAGCTGTTTTTTGGCTGGGCTCCGCCCCCATACTCGCAATGCGCTTTGAGTGACACCCACCTGCACTGGCAGATAACTTTGGGGGGGGGGGGGAGAGAGAGAGAGAGAGATAGAGAGAGAGACAGAGATAGAGGGAGAGAGAGAGGAGAGATGGAGAGGGAGAGAGAGGAGAGATCGCTCCGAGAGCACACGTGTGCGCGCTTCGAGTCGCGAGTGTGTGTCAAATGCAGGAGGAGAGACAGAGGAGAAATCGCTCCGTATGAGCCTCTCTATCTCTTTTTCTCTCTTTTGGGGAAGTGCAAGTGTCTGACAGGGAAACCGCTTCCGCATTATTTCCACTCGCTCCGTTTTGGTCATTGTTGATTGTGAGCGGTGGCTACAACCACAGAAGGAGCTGAGGTATATGCAGATCAGAATTCTTACACGTCACAGATACGCTAAATTCTGAATGGCTTAGTTCACTGGGGGGGAGGATCTTGTCACAACTGAACTGGAGGAATGCGCCTGAATGAGAACGTCACACCTAGTCAGTGTTGGTACAACCCCAATTTTTTTTTCTTTATTTATAGACAATCAGCATTTACATTAATCATTGTTACATGAAAATATGTTTGCACCAGATTTAGCAGAAGCTAATTTCCATCTGTAGTCTATGCAAAACACATGAAATACAAACTATAAATATATATACACGTAAAATGCCAGACAACATACACAGGACACACAGCATAAAGAGTGCAAAATACATACACATGGAAAAGCAACATAACATGCACATACACACAGCACAGTGCCAAACATAATGATCTATTCTTGACACTTAAGATACAAGACAAGTTCAAAAGTGCAAAGTAAAAGTGACTGAGTCTCTTGTGTAATCATATACACAAGGAAGTCAGACAGCACCACCTAGTGTTGGCAACATTGGTGACTCAATAGCCATTTTTTCGTGACAGAGCAAAAGTTATCATAGTTTATATTATTTTTTATGTCACTAGGAAGCCTGTTCCACTCTTTGATGGCCTTGAAAGAGAAGGCAGATTGGGCAGAAGCAGAGTTTCTTAGAGGGACCTTGCAGTCACCTCTCGATGTAGACCTTGAAGCCCTTGTTCTCAGCTCACAACACGATAGGACAAAATGTTTCAATGGAGGAGGGGCAGTATTATTAATTATTTTATGAACTAGACGAATGTATGAGAAGATAATTAAATTATAAAAAGCTTAGTCATTTGTATTTGTGGAGAATATTACAGTGGTGATGCTGTCTAGATTTTTTTTTTTAATTTTAGTCTTGCAAACTTCAACTTCCTTCCATACAACCAAGCAATAGAACGTCAATCTAGCACAAATGGATTTTTAGACCCATTTGACCCTATGGCTTTGCACTGTAAATCTGAGCAAAGTGATCGATTGGTCTGCAGATACTTCACTCATACTGTCGACTTGCTGAGTGGTGGGCGGGACACCAGAGCGGACAGAACTTCGATACGATTGGTTATTATCAGATAGATGTATCGCACCAGACCTCCTGACCTTGTGGGAAAGTGGCCGTTACTTAACACTTTGGGTGCCACGTTGTTTCCGGGGCCCATCTATTCAGTGCCAGCATTAAAACGAATGGAGTCCTTCACCTTGTTTGTAGAGCTATAACTATATTCTATAGTATAGCTATGGATACAATACTATGGTCATTTGACACAGAGTTTCTTCCGGTCAAGATGCAAAAAAGAAATAATTTTTCCATCCATATGTTCCCGTTTTATACCGTGGTGAATATAAGTATGGTTTTAGAGCGGTCTGGGGTCATTCCTGGGAGGCTGGTAATAGCACGCAACATGTATTATACTAAATGCATTGGCATTTCGTCCCTACACACGCTACAATAATAAAAAAAATCAAATGCATATGATAGGTATTATGTTCCATCATGCATGCATGAAAGGGTGGGGGGGGGGGGTCGTTTTTTGATGCCAATGGCATACGTTGTGGAGTACCGTTACAGTAACACTTTCGGATCACAATGAAGGCATGCTCGGATCAACGCAAGATTGCTATCATATAGCCCTTACCTCGACTAGGATGTGCCCCAAAAAGAATATTCCAATTATCGGATCGCCATTCCTCGTAATTATGTCCCATCGTGTCGCCAACATAATCCATCACAAAACACGGATCGGGGAGTACTCAATTCTTCTCAATCCGATCGGGACAACCACTTCACTTGCCCGACAAAGAAAAAGTCCGCCCCCGCACCCATATAATCGATGCACAGCCCAAGACACAATGTTTCAAAGGGTGCTCGATACCGCCGCCTGGTAGGATGCGGCCAGTATGGAGCCCCAGTATGCATTTTACAGGCAACATAGAGCTCCCTGACATTGAATAGGGTATTCAAATAGAGAAGAAAAAAAAGGAAAAAACGACCCAGAAACGTGTTAACACGTGATTGACACTGCAAGGGTTAAAAGCCACCATCAGACATCCAGGAGGACTTTGTCTGGTGACGGTACTATATACCATGTCACTTGAAACAAAGCTACAATTTAACTTACAAAAAGTGTGAAAACCTCGTTATTAAAATGACATCCCGTGCTTTTCTTCAAACTCATAGTCATAACTCACCTCTTCCTTTCTCTTGCAGACGACAACAAAAACTTTGGTTTGATTGTCCGTGTCCTGAGACAGACGGTAGTGGCCGAGCAAGAGAGAATCCAACCTGTGAGGGGAAACAAATTCACACGTTAGTTTACTAAATAATAAACTTTTGTGTATTCCTTTGCACACACACACAATATATATTTACAATTAAAATAGTTAAGACAGTGACTGGACATGTGTAGAGAACCTCCCCTTTACAATAACAATAATAGAAGAAAATATAGATATAACAAAAAATATTTAATAAAAAGAGTTAGAAGTTGGTTACATAGGCTTTGCTTTTTTTAGTCCTTTTTGTTTATGTAGTTCAGAGTTCAGAGTATTTATTTGCCACATGGAATCATACAATCAGAGTTTCTTCATTACACTATCATAAATATCATTCCATGGACAAAAGGAGCAGGAAGAAGAATAAATCTTATAGTTACCTAAACAAGTATTTACTTAATGGTCGGCGTACAACCTAATTTACACAAATAATCATTTATACCATTATACAAGACAATTCTTTTATAATAATAATAATAATAATAATAATAATAATAATAATAATAATAATAATAATAATAATAATAATAATAATAATAATAATAATAATAATAATAAAGAATAAAGAATAAAAGAAAGAGAGAAAAAAATGAAAATATCTCACTATTCAGATCACATTTGATTTTCATACTGACTAAATATTTTTTTTTTTATAATTTTTTTTAGTCAAATGTATAAATGTGTATTTTTTCAGGTGGTCAGGCAAGTCATTCCAAAGACATGGACCTTGTTAACAAACGGTGAGCTGACTTAAGAGTAGTCCTAAATAAATCAGAAGAGACTCTGGTAGGGTGACTGAGAACTTGATTGATACAGTAAGGAAAGAGTACACACAGAAGGAGTTCACACATATCGCACAAAGTGTGCAGACAGTCATTAACACATCTTGTGCCAAAGACGAGTTATTGCCCGCCAATCGAATAGCGCCAACAACGAGTAAACTCGTTCTAGGAATTACTGCTATACACTCCAAAAACATACTTATATTCACGACGGTACTAACACGCCAATGTATGAATGGAAAAATATAACGTTCCCACATCCTGAACGATAGATACCCGATGTCGAATGGGCCATAGTAATGTCGATATAGCTATAATATTTAAAAAGTTATAGCCCTGCAAAGAAGGTGAGCGACTCCATAGGCTTACAGCGGTGGCAGAGAGTGGTACACGATGGGCATACTGCATGGCGCAGAATGTGTTAACTAAGTAATTTTCCCCATGTTGGTAAAAAACAAAACAGAAATACTGCTTCGCAGTTGTATTCCTCTGCCAAGCAGTAGTAGTTGAAGTAGTAATAATAATAATAATAATAATAATAATATAATAATGCAGGACTTTGGAGAAGTCTTTATTTGGCATGCAGTGACACACATGCAATGGGCGGCACACACACAGGAACACACACACATGCAATTGTTGAGTCGCCGATGCGATTGAGTCTCTGCACTTGACCCATCCCGTCGTCCTTCCCCCCAAGGGCAGCCGGATTTAGCCGGATTGATTGTAGTAGTAGCAGTAGTAATTGTAGTAGTAGCAGTAGTAATTGTAGTAGTAGCAGTAGTAATTGTAGTAGTAGCGTAGCAGTAGTAATTGTAGTAGTAGCAGTAATAATCGCATACTGCATTTAAATCCAAAATGAGGGACCTTTCAGTTTGACCAGGCGGGTTGGGAGTGCAGAGGTCAGTAGTCTGTGTGGGGAACGGCTATTACTGATCAGTGGACGAGCTAAATCAATGAATATTCGCACAGCATCGTTTAAACTGCGCATTACAGATTTAGTTTTGTCTATGATAGATGGATTAGACATTGACGTGCGAGAATTGCACCCCTCAAAGCGTATGCGAGCAGCATCAATACATTAATGAATCGCCCCAGTCAGTTACCGTAGGCAAAAGCAACTCCTTCAGTGACCTTCACCCTTAAGTATTTAAGCTAAACAACCTCTGTACTCATATTCAGATAGGGTAAAATCCATAACCAAAGCTAGTTTGTCATTTCAGTGCATAACATCTAGATATGACGATAATATTTACTCTCGTCTCGTAGTCACGTCAGCAACAAGGAAATTCCCAATGTTGAACAGAAACATCATTAACATAATTGCCAAATAATTATCCAACACATCCACACTGGATGCAACAAAGTCACTGCTCTACACCGGAGTGAGAGGAAAAAAGAGCCACATAGTGAGAGAATAATCAAAGACTCTAACCAGTAGCCACCCAAAAAACTACCTCTTTGCACTGCTGTGGTCAGGCAAGCGCTACCGGAGTCTCATGGCCAGTACAGAGAGACTCAGAAGGAGCTTCTATCGCCAGGCCATCAGGATGCTCGACAATGACTCTATGCAACACTAACTCACTAGGGGTGGAACGGTACGCATTCGAACCGTACACCGTTCGATACGACCTCCACGGTTCTGGGCATGTGTGTATTGTTCGGTTATAACGTTAGCCGCAAGCTAGGCTAACGTTACTTTAGCCGCAAGCTAACTAGCGCTAGCCACAAGCTAACTAGCGTTAGCCACAAGTTAACCGTGGAAAAGCGCACAGCGAAGTGACTCCACGACACCAGTTCCATTGTGGGGAAGGGGGGGTATATTGACAAGGCTTGACAACAGAGGTTCAAAGATAACTTCACATTTATTGGCTGTTGGTTTTTATATTATATCATCAGGGCTTCTCCTTCCAACGCAGTGTTGACTATTTACTTCCTCGTGTGACGTCACTTCAGATACGGCATAAGACACTCAAAAAGCAAAAGCGAGTCGAGTCGATTAGGTACCATGCAGTGAAAAGCGGGATAAGAGAATACTTCATAATGTTTCATGTAGGGATGCACGATAATTATCGGGCCGTTAATTATCGGGCCGATATCAGCAATTATGACGTCATCCTGATAAACCCGATAACGTTATTGATAGCTCCGATAATATAATATATTTTTTGGTAAAAAAATAATGCGGTGTGGGTGAATTGGGATGAAGGGCGTTTGTTTTTACTGTAGGCTCCTCCCGTTTTGCCAGTACTGTGGTACGACTGATAGCGTGTGGTTTAGGAAGAGGGCGTTTTACACAAATCCAGCACTCCCTTTCTTGGCTGTGACGTAGCCACGTAAGTTTCAAGCAGCGCGGATGTAAACAAAGATGGCGTCAGTAGTGTGGGAATAGTTTCAGAGGAAAAAAGTTCGCTTGCTATTTGTAACAAATGCAGAAGTTCCACGAGGAGGGAAAAGGGCAACAACTTATAATACATCCAACCTAACAAGTCACCTGCAACATCACCACCGCTACGATGGTGTGTTAAAAGCCTACGACGACGCGCGAGCAGCTAAAGCTGCTGCAAATCTAGCCCCTTTCATGACTGTGATGCAACCCTCGGTTGAATACGCAGTCACTTTTTGCTCCGTAGTAGCCAGGTTAATTTGCACCACCAAGCACTGCTTAAAAGCTAGCGGCTTGAGCCCTTGGGTCATTTCTGTCAAACTTCTTTAATCTAGCAAACGCCTCGTCAATAGGTACAAGCGCTGTGGGTTCCTTTGTAGCTGGCTTTGGATTCACAGCAGCTTTAGCTGCTCGAGGGTCGTCGTAGGCTTTTAACACACCATCGTAGCGGTGGTGATGTTGCATGTGACTTGTTAGGTTGGATGTATTATAAGTTATTGACGGATTGTGAATTTTCTGATTCAAATTATATTTATTTGGAAAAATAAATATGGTCACTTTATCAGTCAAAACTGTTGTCTTGGCTTTGTTTTGTTCATAGTAGTAACGCTCATGTCATGATACATCTGGTTAGGTCAAAACTACAGGAATATACATAAAAAAAAAAAATTATAATACAATAAATATCGGTTATCGGTATCGGCCTTGAGGAGCAGAAAGTTATCGGGGTCAAAAAATCTATATCGTGCACCCCTAGTTTCATGCAATTAAAAAGTAAATATATATTTAGTACACATGATTTATTTATTTTAAATAACAGTGACTTTTCCTTTTTGAAAGTCTAATGCTGGTTGAGCATATGCATACTTTATGTTGCCTCTGTCTATAATGTGGCCACAAAAATAGAAAAGGTTTAATTATTTTGTTTGTTTGCACTAAGTTAATACTTTGACAAATGTTGCCTATATTTTTCAGTCAGTTCGGTCTTTGTGTGCCAAACATTATTAAAGGTAAACTTTTTTTTTACCAAATAAATGAGAAGTATGTTTAAATCAGCAATGCCTCCCCTCTCTCTCCTAGCTCTAACCGTCACTGTCAAAATAATATGCCTGATGTCAAACTGCCTCATTCTTTCAGTTTTTGCATGACTACGTCCTTGAGAATAACTGAAAAGTTGGATTATTTTTAGGCTATATATCTTATGCTGATGTATGGTATTTTTGGAGTGTTACATTTAAAAAAAAATTAAAAACAACGTACTGTATATCGAACAGAACCGAAAACCGTGATACCAAAACCGTGATACGAACCGAACCGTAGATTTTGTGAACCGTTCCACCCCTATAACTCACCCATTCTATATTCATTGCACACACATCCACTTGCACACACTCACTTTAAACTAGAGGTGGGCATAGATAATAATTTTTTATCTAGATTAATCTATCTGCAATCCTGGAGTTAATCTAGATTAAAATGGCTCATTTGAAGTCTGCCGAAGGCATTCAAAATATGTGTGTTCTACCTAGGGATGGGCATCGTTAGGATTTTATCGATACTACTACTCTTATCGATACTGCTTAACGGTTCGGTACTTTATCGACATTGCTTTATTATTTATAACTTTATAAATAAATATTATTTCTTCAGCAACAGCAGCAGCAATGTTCTTTTATATAACTTTATAAATAAATTATAAATAAATATAATAAATAAATATTATTTCTTCAGCAACAATGTTTTAAATGTGTCTGAATTATAGACTTTTTATAATAAACAACAAATGTAAGATAAAAAAAAAACTATATACACTGAATGATTAGTTGTTACCTAAAGCCCTTGGACTCCACTGTGGAGAAGGGGTGCAGGTCTTTGACAACAAACTGGGTCACAGCCCTGTTACACTCGTTCACCCTATCATCTGTCATCCTTCCTAGCTGCTAGGGTGAAGGGACTTTGCTTGGCTGGGACCGGTGGTGGTAGAGGGAGGAGGGGTGGGCTACACAATGGCTGAACGGCTCAGGAGACAGGGATTGATAGCAGCCAATTAAGGGGAAGGGATGATTAGGTGGCCTTGATGTCAGAGACCTGATTGGGAATTTGGCCAGGAACGTTGGGGAACCCCCTACTCTTTGCGATAGGCCAACCCTAACCCCAATGACATGTAGGGTTTTTCTTTCCGTTTACCATAGAAACCAAGTTAATATTAGAGCATATCTTACATGTTGAAGGTGTTCTAAACATTCTGACACTAGATTGATGTCTTTTTATTGTTGTTTGTTTGAGAGTTGTTGTTCTGCAATCTCTGTGTCAACGATGGTGCCTGTGTAAAAGTCCCCCCCACGTAGGAGACAGACACTGCTCCATCCCCCCTTCATTTACTGGAGCATCTTTGTTTGTACTCCAGAACTCCAGTTTTAGTTGATTTATTTAATATGCAGAAGTTCACATTCAGGCCAGGCGCTCAGGGCAGCTTGCTCCTTGCATTTCATTAATTTACTCGTTTCAGGGGCATTTTTGTCAATTACACGTTTTTTTTCTCTCTGCCGAATAAGTTATTTCCTGGGAAACGATGAGCACACCGCTGGCATAAGAACAACGTTCACCACTTCGTTAATAAGCACTATAGATTCTAAGAGATTGCATTCGTTCCTTTTAGTCGAGCACAGCAGCCCTGTTAATCTTTCCGAGTTCTCATTGCCTATAAATCCAGGGGACGTTGTAAATCCCGGCGGAGAGGTTTCCGCGTAGCAGCGAATGTTCAAAAAGCACACCTGGTGTTCTTGCTGCGTAGACGGTTGACGACCACCAGGGGAGTCTCGGGCGTGGTCAGCATCATGGCTTGGCCATCAGGGAAGAACCGGAGGTACCTGAGACGAGGACGAGACACAACACGCAAGCTGGTTAGGTCAACCTCCCAATAGAAACATCTCAGGGGACAGTGGAGAAGAAGGACGTCAGCACACCGCATGCTGTATATAGATAAAAGTTGGGGCTTTAATCCAGTGAGTGGAGATTCTCATTTTCTAAAAATAACATGTACTCCTCATCTGCACTTTACTGGCGTAGGAAACTGGGACAGGGGCATTCTGACACTAAACACAACGGGAACATTATGAAACTCTGTTGATGTCAAATAAGATTCACAACTTTGCTGTTGATTATTCCTTTTGGGGGGGGGGGGGGGGGGGGGGGCATGTTGTATCTGTAATCCCAATTTTAGGGGCATTTGGCAAACTTTGAAATGGGAACATTGAGAGTGAGTGCCAGAAGAGAAGGTTGCACATTTCTCTAACTCCTCATTAGACCTACGGTAGTCCTTTTTGCTATTTGTACTGTTTTGTGCGCACTTGGTATTTTTTTGTTTGACAGTTATGCTTAGCTACGACAGAGACACTGCTGAGCGTTAGAGACTCAATGATCACTGACCTGAAACCTGATTTTACAGATAAGACTCTGAATCATCACATGAGCAAACACACACAAGCACCTTAAGTGCACAGACTCTGCTGCTACTTGTACTGTAAAATAATAAAAAAATATATACCGTAATTCCTCTAATAGTAACCCCGGCTTGTATTTGTTTCAACTGTAGCGGGTACCAGGCTTGTATTAGGAGGAGGCCTGTATAAGAGGGAGGCCTATATTTCAAATTTTCAAACGGATCATAATGAATAAATCAACATTTTGTGTCAGTTTGAACCCAGTAAAATGTACTGGGTTCATTTATTGAAACCAAGTACTGTATGAAATAGTAAACAGTGCAATTACAGGTGGTCACTGGTCATTTCAACGTTTTCAAAGTGAAATCAAGTAACTAGCTCAGTATGCAGCTCAGTATATTAGTAACCCGGCTTGGCGGCTTGTATTAGGAGGCCGGCTTATAATTGCTTAGCTCAAGAGCGCACCCGGCCATTAATAGAGACCCGGCTTGTATTTGAGACCCGGTTACTATTAGAGGAATTACGGTATATTATTATTTATCGGCTGTTTTTTACCAAAAGAAACCTGCTGTTTTTATATATATATACCTCGTATTGTATAGTTTGTATAGATAGAATATATGTTTACAAATCTACTACGGTTGAGGAGCTGGAAAAAACAAGCATCTCACGTTTTTCTGAATGTATGTACATTTTTAAAAGCTGTGAAAATATAATAATCTGATTCTGAATCTGAACACTCCACCTAAAAAAGGGTTAATGAGTTAAGATGTGTGATGTCATTATGAGTGTTGGTTGGAGTGTTAACGAGTTAAGATGTGTGATGTCATTATGAGTGTTGGTTGGAGTGTTAACGAGTTAAGATATGTGATGTCATTATGAGTGTTGGTTGGAGTGTTAACGAGTTAAGATATGTGATGTCATTATGAGTGTTGGTTGGAGTGTTAACGAGTTAAGATGTGTGATGTCATTATGAGTGTTGGTTGGAGTGTTAACGAGTTAAGATGTGTGATGTCATTATGAGTGTTGGTTGGAGTGTTAACGAGTTAAGATGTGTGATGTCATTATGAGTGTTGGTTGGAGTGTTAACGAGTTAAGATATGTGATGTCATTATGAGTGTTGGTTGGAGTGTTAACGAGTTAAGATGTGTGATGTCATTATGAGTGTTGGTTGGAGTGTTAACGAGTTAAGATGTGTGATGTCATTATGAGTGTTGGTTGGAGTGTTAACGAGTTAAGATGTGTGATGTCATTATGAGTGTTGGTTGGAGTGTTAACGAGTTAAGATGTGTGATGTCATTATGAGTGTTGGTTGGAGTGTTAACGAGTTAAGATGTGTGATGTCATTATGAGTAGGGATGCTCGATATTGGCTTTTTTACCGATACCGATATTCCGATATTGTCCAACTCTTAATTTCCGATACCGATATTAACCGATACCGATATATGCAGGGTTTCCCCGTCCAAAAAAAAAAAAAAAAAAAATGTCAGGTAACTAATAATTTCACTGGATATATATAACAAATATCGTTATTGTTTTTTTTTTTTTTTTTTAAACAGATACCGATATTTTCCGATATCACATTTTACTGCCGATATCGGCCGATAATATCGGTCGGCCGATAATATCGGACATCCCTAATTATGAGTGTTGGTTGGAGTGTTAACGAGTTAAGATGTGTGATGTCATTATGAGTGTTGGTTGGAGTGTTAACACTTTCACTGCCCAAGCTTAATTCCTTTTTACCTCCTTGAATGCCCAGCACCACTTCAATGTTAACGTTAATATCGCCTAATCTATGTTTTAAATTATGGCTATGTGTCTAATCTGCCCGTCGCTTATCAAAGACTCATTTTCCAGTCAACATTGTCGTAGCATTGTTTTTTTATCGCTTCATTTCCGTTTTCTAGCATTTTGAAAAGCACTTGTTTTCATGGAAAAATGAAGACATTCTATGATAATCGCCCTTTACTGGAATATTCTAGAATGTTGCCATTTTTCAGCCTATTTATGAATCGTTTTCAAATAAACGCTAGATTATCGATAGTATATGTGTACGCATGCACGCTCTGGCCGCGAGCTGAAAATCGATTCTCCTATTTCCTGACCGCTCGCACAGTCAATCAGCCATATCACATAATCACATAAAAGCTTATATCTCCGTGAAAACGAGTCTGATTATCCTAAGACTGGTAACACAGATTCCTTACCGGAGATCAGATGGTATACAAATGGATTATTCCAATTCCTGATCGCCATTCGAAAAAATCAATCCTTTTATTGATTCACCGACCCCGGCTGCGTGAGTGAGAAGTAAAATGTGGAGTCAGGGATTTTTTTTTCTCATTCATTTTCATTGAGTTCAATCCAAAAGGGTGAATTACCATCTGGGAGACGATAGGGGGCGCTTTTTTCTTTTCTTTTTCTGAGCGCCTGGAGTGGCTGAATTTCCAACGGTAGACTCGGTTGATGAAATATGCAGCGAAGGCCCTGTCGCCCCAGGCCCGGAGTTTAGTCCTGATGGGTTAAAGGTTAGCATCTGCGGACCTGAGGCAGCGGGTAGGTGTGTGGTGGGGAAGGAGGTCAGAGAGGCAGGAGGGGGCCAGGTTGTTGAGGGTAGGTGTGTGGTGGGGAAGGAGGTCAGAGAGGTAGGAGGGGGCCAGGTTGTTGAGGGCTTTGAAGGTGATGAGTAGAATTTTGAACTGAATCCTGTATATGATGGAGAGCCAGTGGAGATCGTGGAGGATGGGGGTGATGTGGTCGGAGCGGCGGGTGGAGGTGAGCATGCGAGCAGCAGTTAAGATGTGTGATGTCATTATGATTCCAGGAAGTAATAAATACGATCAGTGAATTGATGAAAATGATACACATAAACGCCTTAGTGAGTGATCGACAGTTTCTAGAAAGGCATAATGCAAAGACATTGATAAAAATATATGAACATTTGCATAATTTCACTGAGCTGTAGTTATTATACTGCGTTCCGTTAAATTAAGGGGCGGTTTTGGCCCAAGCCCCCTCCCCCACCCTGCTCTCCACATATCACACGGAGAACAACAGTCAAACCATCTACCTGTAATATTCAACCTGGTGCCAAGCCCTGTAGAATCCGTCCAGGGATTCCTCTCCCTGGCGATTGTATGACATCTTGCTGACGTAGACACCTGCAAAA
This sequence comes from Notolepis coatsorum, assembly GCF_963971535.1. Taxonomy (NCBI): domain Eukaryota; kingdom Metazoa; phylum Chordata; class Actinopteri; order Aulopiformes; family Paralepididae; genus Notolepis; species Notolepis coatsorum. The sequence goes on from NC_140173.1 coordinate 144,027,150, forward strand.
AAACAAGAAGGTGCCAAAACATCAGGGAAGCCAACTCGCTAGACATCTTTAAAAGACAGCTTAAAACCTATCTCTTTGCTCAGGCATTTCACTGATAGATATCTGCTACCACCTAGTGGCAAGAGGAAACATCAGGGATATCCTGACACAACTTGTATTTATTCTTACCCTGCCTACTCTTTTACACTGCCTATCAAATTCATGTGTCGGTTATTGCACTTTTTACCTCTTACTGATGACTATTTTTAAACTGAATCATTTTAAACTATTCTTATTATTTGCTATGCTCGCTCATGCCTGTATTTTTTATGTCCGTCGGTTATTGCACTTTTTAATTACTGAATAGAGAGCCTATTAGGATGCTAGATCCTAATGTGAAACACTATGCTTATGGCAGATCAATCAGCATGGATTGTCTGTAAACTTTAATACATGGCAGTTTGGTTTGTTAGAACAGACTGTAATCTTATGCTTATGGCAGATCAATCAGCATGGATTGTCTGTAAACTTTAATACATGGCAGTTTGGTTTGTTAGAACAGACTGTAATCTTCACTTGCTTATGGCAGATCAATCAGCATGGATTGTCTGTAAACTTTCACTTGCTTATGGCAGATCAATCAGCATGGATTGTCTGTAAACTTTCACTTGCTTATGGCAGATCAATCAGCATGGATTGTCTGTAAACTTTATGCATTGTTGTCACTTGCCATATCTTGCTATGCTCGCTCATGCCTGTATTTTTTATGTCCGTTCTATTTTATAATTTTTATTTTATTTTATTTTATTTTTATTTTACTATTTTTAAACTGAATCATTTTAAACTATTTTTACTATTTGTGTTACTGAAAACTGTAAGCGGAGAGCCTATTGGGATGCTAGATCCTAATGTGAAACACTGTGATTCTACCTGTCTATCTTTTTATGCTCGCTTATGCCTGTATTTTTTACTGTTGTGAAGCACTTTGAACTGCAACCTCTGTATGAAAAGTGCTATACAAATAAAGTTATTATTATTATTATTATTAAAAGATTGTCATCGTTATATGACACGTGCATTTTCGGTGCTAAAACCCCAAAAGCCGAAAATGCCTTTTTAACCATTTTCGGCCGAAAATATTCGGTTGCCGAATATTCGGTGCATCCATAGTTATCATAGCATCATAACTCTAGCCGTGTGTCGGCCGGGAGACAGGGGACAGGCACTATGCGTTTGTGCCCCCGACAGACAGGGGGCGCACTATGCGTTTGTCACACTAGAAGAAAAAAAACGCAAAGAGATTGCAAGACATGCTCGGGTATGACACGCCTCAAGGCCACACACACACCGCATTCAGTGTCACCGCATTCCATGATGTCACAAGCTAAACGCGGACGTATATAACCATTACTCTCGCAGCAAACATCCACACCTCATGTGGGCCGAAAGTGTCACTCTTGTTGGTCGCGACGTCAACTGTAACGTGATCTACTCAGGAGGCGTATTTCCCCTCTGCTCAAGAGTTGTAGAGACTAATCATCGGGATCTGCACCAATCACAAAGCGGCTAATTCCACTGACGGGCGACGGGCTCGCAGGTGCGAACATCACAATGTGTGACATGACAGTGCATACAACAACTATATCAAATATTCCTACAGTATGTGGATCAGGGCTGAACAGCAATCATTTACCACTATTTTCCAGCTGTTTTAATGCACTTACCAGACCTTTCAAAACAAGGAAATTATCAAATGCATCTACTGTATGCTTACTACAAAAGAAAGTAGGGATGTCCGATATTATCGGCCGACCGATATTATCGGCCGATATCGGCAGTAAAATGTGATATCGGAAAATATCTGTATCGGTTTAAAAAAAATTAAAAACAATAACAATATTTTTTATATATATATCCAGTGAAATTATTAGTTACCTGAAATTATTCCGTTTTTTGGGATGGGAAACCCTGCATATATCGGTATCGGTTGATATCGGTTGATATCGGTATCGGAAATTAAGAGTTGGACAATATCGGAATATCGGTATCGGTAAAAAAGCCAATATCGAGCATCCCTAAAAGAAAGCGGTGTTACCGACTTCAGATTTCTTACAACGCGTCGTCATTACCATCAAAATGCACGCGTGGCCTCTCCAGAAACATGTCCCTCCAGGAGTTGAAGTGGAGCAGTTTGGTAGAGTTCCTTCCCCACACTCTGAAACAGGCCAGGCGCCAAATCTCTGGGTCCCTTCAGAGAAATAAACAACAAGGCAAAGAACTTTTAACATCAAGTGGACCTGAAATCATAACCCGAGTTGGTGGCTGGTGGATGTGGGAAAACAAGGACATAAGAGTGTCATAGATGCAAAGTATTCATTCTGGCATTAAAGGTTCACTTCAATGCATTCATTCTGGCATTAAAAGGTTCACTTCAATGCATTCATTCGGACATTAAGAGGTTCACTTCAATGCATTAATTCTGGCATTAAGAGGTTCACTTCAATGCATTAATTCGGACATTAAGAGGTTCACTTCAATGCATTAATTCGGACATTAAGAGGTGCACGTCAATGCATTAATTCGGACATTAAGAGGTTCACTTCAATGCATTAATTCGGACATTAAGAGGTTCACTTCAATGCATTAATTCGAACATTAAGAGGTTCACTTCAATGCATTAATTCGGACATTAAGAGGTTCACTTCAATGCATTAATTCGGACATTAAGAGGTTCACTTCAATGCATTAATTCGGACATTAAGAGGTTCACTTCAATGCATTAATTCGGACATTAAGAGGTTCACTTCAATGCATTAATTCGGACATTAAGAGGTGCACTTCGGGGCGGTCAGGTGGCGTAGCGGAGATTGTGCTCGTCACCAATGCAAGAGGCTGCGGTCTCGACTCCCGGAGAGTCAGCATTGCCTTGGCCCGGGCTGATCGCTATACTAACTCGTTTGGCTGAGTTAGGGGGGAGGGGAGCCGTGGGTGGGTCCTGGGCGTTGTGGACAGCGACCCCTACAGTTCGGTCGGGGCGCCTGCTCAGCGAAGGTAGGATCTGGTGAGAGGTAGTGCGACCTCCCACACGTTACACTCTCCCGGTGAGAATCTGCGCGGCCAGGCTGGCCGCCGGCTGGCTGCACATGCGTCGGAGGAAAGCATGTGACAGTCTCCGGCCTCTCGGACCAACAGTAGGGGAAAGTGCGCAACAACCAGGAAGGGGGTTGGGAATTGGCATAACGACTAACAGTGGGATGGGAGAAAAATCGAAAAAAGAAAAAATAAAATAAAAAAGGTGCACTTCAATGCATTCCTTCTGACATTAACAGGTTCCCTTCAATGCATGCATGATTACCTAGGCTGCACGTAGTTGTATTGTTACACGATACAATTATGTGCAGCCTAAATAGTGAACATAATGTTAAGACATTCTATTAGCACCGACAAACTTTTTAACACGCAGCTGGTGCAGAGGAAGGGAGTGTTAGGGGTATTTTAATTAGAATTTGCATTTATACTAAACTTTATAAATATGTCATGAACACAAAATTGCTTCACCAGCACAGTGTATTAAAACTAAGTTATAATAAAAGGTTTTAATTAATTTAAAATGTTTTTTTTATGCATACATTTATCCACAGCAGTTACAAATTCACTCGTTGAAAGCAAGGAAACTATAAAAGGAGGACGGGTCGTCTCGTCAGAATACCAGCGTTCTATGCTCTGCTTGGTGCGAGACCTATAGATGCATGGAGAAGCACACCAATAAAATATTAAATTCTAAATATACAAACCACCTGAGGAAATATACAGTACAGCAACCAATATATGAAACCGTAACTAGTTAACTCATTCACTGCCAATGACGATTATACTCGTTATTGGCCGCCAATCGTTGAACGCCAACAACGAGTATACTCGTTATTTGATGGTTATTTCTTTTATTCGATATTTCTATTCATTACAGGCCCACTGACTCAGGGTTAACATGGGGAATCCTCATGCCAATGTAAAAGTGCAATACCGGCCGCATCACGCTAGACGGCGGTGTCGAGCACCCTTTCTACCCATGTATCTTTCTCTGTGGGACGGCCCCAGGTCTCGGGTTTCATTTTCCCTTGTTGGGCGAGGCGAGCGGTTGTCCCGGTTCCATCGAAGCTCGTCAAATATCTCTGATCCATATGTTGTGGTGAATTATGCCGTCGAGCAAATGGACATTGCATATAGCAGATATTCTTTTTGGATTACTCCCGGCCACAGGTAAGGGCGATTTGACATACATTTTTGCTTGATCCTGCAATGCTTTCACACCGATCGGGCTGATAACCGTTTTGTGTTCAATGTAGGGCTGACCTTCAAAGCTTTTTTTGGCAATCGAAGCTTCGGGGCCGAGATTCGATTTTAATTCGAAGCTTTAAAAAAAAAATATTATAATATTTTTTATTTTTTTTTATCTTATGTTGTGGGACTTGTACAGCACTTTGGTAAACTTTGTTGTTTTTAAATGTGCTCTATAAATAAAGTGGATTGGATTAATTAATTAAGTAGCGCCTTTCGTGACTGTGACGCAGCCAACAAGGTTTCACTCGGCTGCGCTGCCTGGGTGCAGTGGGGCTGCTCTCACAGCCAACGACATGACATTACATAATTATGTTGCAACCTTCGTCTATCAAGCAAACAATTATATTATATTTAATTTATAATTTATAATTATATCAGACAATGCACCTACAAAAGCAGATGATTACAATTAAATTAGCCAACTTGGTAACACATTAGTCATAGCAGCATAGGCATGGCCTCATTAATGTTTTGTGTGGCGTCGCCGTCGTGTACAACGATACTTACGTTTTTTAGGTGATTTGACAAAGTTTTTGTAGAGTTGTGATATGCCATTTTCTTCTAGCATATCTGGCACTCTGCTTTTTGGGCATTGTCTTTGCATATTTTAAAGTTTAACCACACGTCTGATGACTTCTTCGTCGACATGTCTGCTGCACATGTCCTTGTTGTTTTCAACACAGATAATCTCCACGTGCTTGTTGTAGAGAGGTGGAGTCGAGGCGCCGCTTACTTTCGTTTCATTGGAATGGAGGCGCAAGATTTTGGAGGCAAAAAAATTAATAAAAAAATTTATATATTTTTTATTTTATTTTATTTTTATTTTTTTTAAACTTCGATTTTTTTTTTATGTTCGAAGCTTGTGCCATTGAACGAAGCTTCAAAGCTTCAAAGTATTTAAGACAGCCCTCGTTCAATGCGAATGCCATTACTGACAATCAAATAATCAGAAACGACCCCCCCGCCCCCTTTCATGCATTCATGATGGAACATAATAGCTATGATCTAGATTTGATTTCGGAACAATAGCGGGTTCAGGCAAGAAACGGCAAAGTCTACAATCGATGTATACTGCCATAACTAAGCATTTCATGAATTACCCTAGACCGCTCTAAAACCATACTTATATTCACCACGGTATAACACAGGAACGTATAATGGAAAATTTTTCTCTTTTTTGCATCTTGACCGGAAGAAACTCAATGTCAAATGACTATAGTATTGTATCCATGGCAGAGCATGTGAGCAGCGCGGGGAGCGGAGCGGGTCGTTTTGAAGTGAGCGGCGGAGTGGGTTTTAAAATGGGTCGGCGCGACTTCCGGAGCGAGAGTTCTCCTCCGCTCCAATCCGCTCCGGGCCGCTCACAGTGGTTTAACACTGATGTAATATACATGTAGTACAATGCCAAAGCAACAGGTGGCGATGTACAAACATGGAGGCCATTTTCAACCAATGAGAAGGGTGAACCATCACTCACATCCTGCTAGACCAAAGTATATTCCACCATTGTTGTTGTTGTTAGCTTACATGCTAACGTGAATGGCAGCGACCATAGCATTGTGGCTAGGCTAGCTACCATCGCTTAGTAGAGCTAGTTGAATGGATATTACGTTATTTAACATTGCAGAATGGGTACAATTACAATACGGCTCAATACAAACAATTGTTAAGGGGCCCAGACTGTTGTAGTTTGGTCAAATCAAGCTCATTTACATCATGCTCCAAAAAAATAAAAAATTCTGCCGAGCGAGCTGTGGAGCGGGGAGCGCTTAATTCGTAAATGAAGGTGAGCGGTGAGCGAGCGGAGAGCGACTTGGGGGCGGGGTCAACATGAGCGATTAGAACAAGCCGTCTAGAGCGAAGAGCGGATTTCTCGCCCGCGCCGATCCGCTCACATGCTCTGATCCATGGCTATAATATAGAATATAGATTTAGCTCTACAAACAAGGTGACTAACTCACATTGTTTACAGTGTGGCAGTAGCTACCACAGGACAAGGCTAATAGCTGGCAGCCAATGAGTTAACAATGCAACTTTTTTTGCAATATAAATAAAATACACGAGCGCCATAATTTCACCAGGTATTGTGCAGGTTTTCACTTCCAATAGCTCCATTCGGGAAGAATGGATCGCTCTAGCAATGATTAGAGTGATTCTGGAGGGGGAATGTATGCAAGCGGATGCATTTATATAGCACATTTTACGAAGCGTGTCAGCGACTTATGCCTCACATTCACCTAGGGCTGGGCGATATGGAAAAAAATCATATCGCGATAACGATATGATAATTTTATTTTATTTCTCGATATCGATAATTATCGAATTGTTATAAGTATAAAAAAATTATTTTGCAGCAATTCTTTGTCATTGCCGCCATCTTTAGTGTTACATCCCCTCACACTCCATTTCTCAGGCTGCAGCTGGTTTAAAAGCTAAAGTAAACCGGCTTCTCTGCTGGCTGTGGAACCAGGGGAGTTGAACAGTTCTGGCTCTGCTCGTTTATTTTCGATCTTTTGGCGCTTTTTTGGTGGACAAACCACCGCACATGTGCACTGTGACTCGTGACTGGAGTCTAGTTCTGCTAGCACACATAGCCTACTGTGTACAGACGGTTTCAAAATGTATTTTAAATTAGAAAGCAAACAAAATAAATGGACAAGAGAAAAATAAATCTGAATTTGGTCAGTATTGTCATTTGGACAAGCAAAGCCATTACTTTAAGTTGCAGGCAAGAAAGACAAGTCTGTCCACTGTCTCTGTTTTTAAAACTGCCCTGTTGCAGGTAAAAAAAAAAAAAAAAAAAAACACGATTTTTCGATTTTTTTTTAATTTCGATATTCGATATCGATTATTCAAATATATCGCGATATTTATCGTTATCGTTATATCGCCCAGCCCTACCTCACATTCACCCATTCACTCACACACCGACGACAAAGGCTGCCATGCAAGGCCAGGGTTCCAGACTAACTAGCAGCACTGGTGCTACCTACTGGCCTACTGACGATTGTAGGAGCACCAGCACAAGATTCTTCCCAAAAGTCAGCATCACTTAAATGGACATTCAGCACAATGCACAATGGGTGGAAGTATTGCGGTGTCTAAAGGAGATCCAGGAGATCACGGGCTGTTTACCGCTGTTCTACACTTTAAATAAGACAATTCAACTTAGAATTAACGTTCTTTAACGTTGTTTATCGTCCTTTAATGTACTTCACACTAGGGATGGGTACCTTTCACATTTGAACCGATACGGTACCGGTACCTGTGAATCGATACCGGTACCCAACGGTACCTTTTTTCCGGTACTTTAGTCTCAAGAAATTTAATTGACCTACCTCAGTCGTGGAGAAAAAAAAACCAAACTTCAAATAACTACAATTTCGACCGTTTTCGGCTTGTCATTGCTCCGACTGCTTTGTTGTTGAATCAAGTAAAATCCTAGGTAAGCATATATTGTGCGTGTGAACGTTGACATGAAAAGAAAAAAAAGGTCTCACTTGAATCGATACTCTGTAGTACCGACGTGTTTTGGTTCGGTACCTCAAAATCCCTACTTCACACACATAAAAAACAATGCGCCCTTCACAATGTCACTATTGCGACTGCGCACATTACGATATCGATGCTGAAACTATATAATGTGCAGCCCTGCCACATAGAAAAACACATCAATCGGATATTATTACAGTCAATTGAATCTGAACGTGACTTTTTCGACTTTTACTGTACCTCTTTCGCCCTCCCTGCAAGGCTGGAAAGCATTATGCAAGATGCGCTCAGTAAGATTCCAAACAATTCTGAAAATGTTGAATATTAGATTGACAGTAGCGTTATTCAGCTGCCATTCTGTCATTCATCAGTGGACACTAGAGCCCCACCCATTCATCGGTTGGGTGATTTAATTGGCCGATATTGGCCCATCACAGACATATCGGTATTGGCAGTATGTTGGCCGATATGAAAACTTTATTTTTGCAGAAAAGATTAATGTCTCACACATTTTTTTTAGACCATTTTTGCAGTGTGGAGTTCTTTCCCCTGATTGGATAAAGTGGGAAAGGGCCTATAACAGAGGGGGGGGGGGGGGTGTGATAAGACCAAAAGCCTGAGGAGAGCGACTCAAAGCGAGCGGTAGAAGAGCACGAGGGGAAGCAGGAGTGTTATCTGGTCTGATGACGGGGCGGCTGACTGACCTTGCACAGATGTAAAAGCCGCGACACACCAGGGACAGCTGCTCCAGGGCGCGCATGTCCAGGTCACTGGACACGACCCAACGGAACATGTGCATCAGCACCTCTGGAGGCAGGGCTGCAGTGAAACCAGAGGAAAGATACTGAAGATGATGAAAGGGTTGACCAAAGGGAACGGAAACTTGCCCCGCATCAATTCCAAGATCCTCCCCATCACCTACAAAGCCCTTCACTCCCTTCCCCCCCGGTACCTACTAGCGGACCTCCTCCATGATCCCTACATCCCGCCCCCGGAGGCTGCGGTCCTCTTGACTCCGGTCTCCTCTCCATCCCCACCACCAACATGCAGACTGTCGGTCCCAGAGCCTTCTCTGTGGCCGCACACCCACCCTCTGGAACTCACTCCCTCCAAACATCCGTAGTGCTACGTCACCTGCACTCTTTCAAATCCCAACTCAAAACCCACCTTTTCACCAAATTTGTGAATGACTCTGCCTGATTTCCCCTTTTTTTCTTTCGTTTTCTATCTTTCTTTCCTTTGATTAATATTTTGTTGTTACGTTGTTCCCTGTCCCCCTCCGTTAGCTGTTAAGCACCTTGGGTCTCCTGAAAGGCGCTATATAAATGTAAGATATTATTATTATTATTATTATTATAATACGTACTAGATGATGAAAGGGTTGACCGAAGGCAACAGACACTAGCCATAATACGTACTAGATGATGAAAGGGTTGACCGAAGGGAACAGAGACTAGTCATAATACGAACTAGATGATGAAAGGGTTGACCGAAGGGAACAGACACTTGCCATAATACGTACTAGATGATGAAAGGGTTGACCGAAGGGAACAAAAAGTAGCCATAATACATACTAGATGATGAAAGGGTTTACCGAAGGGAACAGAGACTAGCCATAATACGTACTAGATGATGAAAGGGTTGACCGAAGGGAACAGAGACTAGTCATATTACGAACTAGATGATGAAAGGGTTGACCGAAGGGAACAGACACTAGCCATAATACGAACTAGATGATGAAAGGGTTGACCGAAGGGAACAGAGACTAGTCATAATACGTACTAGATGATGAAAGGGTTTACCGAAGGGAACAGAGACTAGCCATAATACGTACTAGATGATGAAAGGGTTGACCGAAGGGAACAGACACTAGCCATAATACGTACTAGATGATGAAAGGGTTGCCCGAAGGAAACAGAGACTAGCCATAATACGTACTAGATGATGAAAGGGTTGACCGAAGGGAACAGAGACTAGCCATAATACGTACTAGATGATGAAAGGGTTGACCGAAGGGAACAGACACTAGCCATAATACGTACTAGATGATGAAAGGGTTGACCGAAGGGAACAGAGACTAGCCATAATACGAACTAGATGATAAAAGGGTTGACCGAAGGGAACAGAGACTAGCCATAATACGTACTAGATGATGAAAGGGTTGACCGAAGGGAACAGAGACTAGTCATAATACGAACTAGATGATGAAAGGGTTGACCAAAGGGAACAGAGACTAGCCATAATACGTACTAGATGATGAAAGGGTTGACCGAAGGGAACAGAGACTAGTCATAATACGAACTAGATGATGAAAGGGTTGACCGAAGGGAACAGACACTTGCCATAATACGTACTAGGTGAAGAAAGGGTTGACCGAAGGGAACAGACACTAGCCATAATACGTACTAGATGATGAAAGGGTTGACCGAAGGGAACAGAGACTAGCCATAATACGAACTAGATGATGAAAGGGTTGACCGAAGGGAACAGAGACTAGCCATAATACGTACTAGATGATGAAAGGGTTGACCGAAGGGAACAGAGACTAGCCATAATACGTACTAGATGATGAAAGGGTTGACCGAAGGGAACAGAGACTAGCCATAATACGAACTAGATGATGAAAGGGTTGACCGAAGGGGACAGACACTAGCCATAATACGAACTAGATGATGAAAGGGTTGACCGAAGGGAACAGAGACTAGCCATAATACGTACTAGATGATGAAAGGGTTGACCGAAGGGAACAGAGACTAGTCATAATACGTACTAGATGATGAAAGGGTTGACCGAAGGGAACAGACACTTGCCATAATACGAACTAGATGATGAAAGGGTTGACCGAAGGGAACAGAGACTAGCCATAATACGTACTAGATGATGAAAGGGTTGACCGAAGGGAACAGAGACTAGCCATAATACGTACTAGATGATGAAAGGGTTGACCGAAGGGAACAGAGACTAGTCATATTACGAACTAGATGATGAAAGGGTTGACCGAAGGGAACAGACACTAGCCATAATACAAACTAGATGATGAAAGGGTTGACCGAAGGGAACAGACACTAGCCATAATACGAACTAGATGATGAAAGGGTTGACCGAAGGGAACAGAGACTAGCCATAATACGTACTAGATGATGAAAGGGTTGCCCGAAGGGAACAGACACTAGCCATAATACGTACTAGATGATGAAAGGGTTGACCGAAGGGAACAGAGACTAGTCATAATACGTACTAGATGATGAAAGGGTTGACCGAAGGGAACAGAGACTAGCCATAATACGAACTAGATGATGAAAGGGTTGACCGAAGGGAACAGAGACTAGCCATAATACGAACTAGATGATGAAAGGGTTGACCAAAGGGATAAAAAACTAGCCATAATACGTACTAGATGATGAAAGGGTTGACCCAAATGGAATAAGGATGCAATGATATTGTATCGATTGATCCGATTCCTTACTTTGACGAAACAATATAGACTTAAAAACCATGAAGATTAAGGTCACTGTACAAAAGTGAATCATATATATTATATATCTAGAAATTGTCCAACTAACACAGTGGTTCTCAAACTACGGGTCGCGACCCAAATTGGGGTCGCGGGTAGGTGACAGTGGGGTCGCGCATTGGCAAAAAAAGAAAAAAAAAGACCAAGGGAAAATCCGCGAGCCCAACTCCGATGGAGTTCTCCACCTGGTGGCCGCTGTGTGTATTTGCCCTGGGCCTAACAAAAATAATGGTTGGTTTCAGGTTGCCGACCGACCCTGCCGATTTAGGTGCGACCCAATATATTTTATGAGTTTAAAAAAAAAATTATATATATAAAAAAAAAAAAAAATCAGTTTTTTTTTTTTTTTTTTTTTTTAGAATAAAGTTTCATAGAAATCTTAGTCAAACATTTAGTATTATGGATATTAAACATGCTGGCAGAGTACATGCATCCATGTTGTTGTGAACATTTTAACCCTTTCACTGCCACACGACAGCCGGTTAACCCTTTCACTGTGACAATACAGAAGGTTAGCCCTTTACTATCACACAACCGACGGCGATGCTCCATCATTAGCATCATTAGCTCCGCGGATGCGGAGCTAATGATGCTAATGATGGAGCATCGCCGTCGGTTGTGTGATAGTAAAGGGCTAACCTTCTGTCGTGTGGCAGTGAAAGGGTTAATTAAATAAAGAAATTCCCTATCCATAGTCGCCGTGGGAAAGAATATAAAAAAAAAAAAAAAAAAAAAAATAAATTCCCTACCTACCCATGGCCAAACTGACAACCAACCTGAAACCAACTATTATTTTTGTTAGGCCCTGTCTCGACCCTGCGTCAACGGAGGCACAGTATTCCAACACACATCATACATCCTGCGCAGGTATAATCACTGAGGCCACGTCTGGTCTTTTGTGAGTCAGAGGAGCGCAAAGTGCCGCGACGTGCATGCCGCGAGCGAGCGTGCGTGACGGCCCTGCGCAGGTATGGTATATCGTCTGGTCTTTTGTGAGTCAATGTGTACTCGGATATTTCCAGGCCAAGCATATAAAGCTGATGATGATAAAGTTGATTAATTTAACCTGGACACTCGCAATGGATAGGTCTGTTGTCAGAAGCGGCGCGGCGCGTTGCGTTTGTTCCAAATGCTGGCGAGAGAAAGGCAGAATTTAGTAAGTAGCGATACCAGAACTACTATGAAACGGAGTAAAAGAAGTTATGATCCTAAATACTTTGGCATATGGATTTACTTGGACTGGCCAAGAAGATGACCCGAGACTAGGGCTGCACGATTAATCGTTTTTTAATCGAAATCGCGATTTGGAATGATGCAATTATCAAATCGCCAAGCCTGCAATTACATTTTTTATTTTTTTTTTTTTTAACCAGGAAGTCCCATTGAGATACAAGATCTCCTTTGCAAGGTAGACCTGGCCGCCTGTACGTTAATGCCAAGCAAGCAGTGCAAAAATGCTTCCGCATTCGTCACCGCACGCTAGTGCGGTAAAGCGCCCTTCTTTTCAGACAAATGCTACCGTGCGTGCACCGGCGGCGGCGTGCTCGCTCAGGTGCGTGCGTGCGCCGGCGTGCTCGCGCGAGGTGCCCGCGCATGCGCATGAGATCCCGCCTTGAGCGGAGCTCAATATATATAAGTCACCGCCCCTTATTCAGTATCTACCAATAGCTCAATTGGCAAGGACACATGGCTGTGGATCCTATGGCTTGTTTGCTGGCGAGTTCGAATCCCATCGAAAATATTTTTTAACGTGATTTTTTTTTAACGTGTATTATTTCGCCGGTTAAGGTTATTTCGCCGGTTAAGGTTAGGCATGGTTAAGGTTAAGGTTAAGGTTAGGCATTGTTTCGGAGTTGGTTAAGGTTAGAACGGTTAAGTTTAGGCGCTGTTAAGGAGCTGGTTAAGGTTAGAGTTTGTCAAAGAGAATGGCAATAGACAGCCTATTTCCGCGCGACCTGGGCGCTGGGCGGCGGAAAATGAAAGGCGCATTACTGCATGCCACTACGGTAAATTTTTGCACTGCTTGCTTGGCATAAAGCTACACGCGACCTGGCCAAGATGACAGCAATAACATTTGCAATACATCACAAAGCAATAAAATGTGCGATACATCACACAAGAACATAATAAATGTGCATGTATACAATACATCACATGTAAACACAAAGCAGAATAGTCTACATGATAGTAAAAGTGTATAATACAGGGTAATACAGTAATTTTGCAGTTGGGACCCGACTACAGAAAGCAGCAACATTCTTCTTGTAATTTTTTTTTTAAATGTTATAATCGCATCGCAAATTGCAATCGCAATATCTGTCAGAATAATCGCAATTAGATTATTTCCCAAAATCGTGCAGCCCTACCCGAGACCACAGTGCGTTTTGTGTTTACGAGATCCTTTCTAACGAGAGCTTTTTAAACCAAGTAAATTACAGCGGCACTTGGAAACTAAGCATCCTGAATTTAAAACGGTGATTTGAAGCCCATCATCTGTAGCCACACAGAAGGGCTCATTGATCCATTTCGGAATTATTTCCCCCGAAAGAAAGAGCACGGACAATTTGAACAACTGGATCCAAGATCCGTTCATTGCGCACGGCGCTCGCAACAGGCCTCCCTCTGTCTGAGCCCGGAGGCGTTGATCGATCTTTCGTGTGACGAGCTACTGAAAGTCAAGTTCACTGGACACAGCGGCCCTCGCAAAGTTTTGGATATCAGTCCGGAACGACTACCCCAGTGCTGTGTAATGCTGCGCTGAGGAAGCTTGTCCCGTTTGCATCAACATACCTCTGTGAAGCGGGATTCTGGGCTCTGACGATAATAAAAAATAAATACAGACCTCGCCTCAGAGTAGAAGCGGATCTGCGCCTCTTTCTCAGCACAACGCAGCCACGTATCATGGAACTATGTTCAAATGTACAAGCACACCCTTCCCATTAAGTCTCGTTTTTGTTTATTTTTGAAAAGCGCATGTGAACGCATAAAAAAATTAAAAAGGTTCTGCCAACATATTTTGGCAAAATATTCCTTGATCGTTTTATAAATGTGTATACAGAAACAATTCCATTTGATCATATTCATTAGTAGTAGTAGTAGTAGTAGTTTATTCAGTCATCATCTCACACAATACAATATACACCATCATTTAACAATATTTGATTTTACAGTGACTGAAAAGGTACAGACTGAAGCATAATGCTTATATATGCCTGTCCTATATTCTTAACAAAAATTAAGACTCCAAAAGACAGTAATAATAATATTCATTAATTTCATTAATGACATTGTGCTGTAATTTTATTTGCTAATAAATATGCATGATCAAGTTCCAACAACGTGTGCTTTTATTTTGATATTGAAATTACGCGATACACGTGTGTGGGGTCGCCAAAAAATATTCCAAAATAAAATGGGGTCGCGGCATGAAAAAGTTTGAGAACCCCTGAACTAACACCTCTCCCGAAGGCTAACCGGTCATGCCCGCTTCCATTCATTGTGCTAAGCTAGGCTAACATGCAGCCAGATAGCCTTCTACTGAACACACAGAGAGGAAACTGGTATTTATCTTCATGTCTCTCTCTGGAGAAGACGATAAGCCGAATGTTGGTGTGTTCTTTTAAAGTTGAGACCATTGTTTCTCCAAATAGCTAATTGCTTTCACTGTGCGGACACATTCAGACCGTTTTCAAAGAAAGAACCTAAACAAACAAATATAACCAGAAGTAGGGCGGCCGGGTAGCGCAGCGGACTAAGTGTCTGTCTACCACCACAGAGACAGTGGGATCGAATCCAGCTGTGGTGCTTCCGGGTTGGCCGACCGTCCATACTAACACGATTGGCAGTGTTAGCGGGTGGGAAACCCGGCGAGGGTGGGTCCTGGTCGTTGTAAACAGCGACTACTACAGTTCGGTCGGGGCGCCTGCACAGCAAGGGAAGGATCTGGAGGGAGGTAGTGTGACCTTCCACACGTTACACTCTCCCAGTGAGAGTCCGCGCTGCCAGGTGAAAAGAAGCAGTGGGCTGGGTACACATGTGTCGGAGGAAGCATGTGATAGTCTCCGCCCTCCCGGACCGACGGTAGGGGGTAGAGTGCGCAACGACCAGGAAGGGGATTGGGAATTGGCATAACGACTAACATTGGGATGGGAGAAAAATCATAAAAAGAAGGAGGAAAAAGATAATAATAAAAAAATATATATATATATAAATAAATATATAACCAGAAACAACGATTAATTGTAGCACTGTTGAAATCCTATCCCCATAGAAGCAGCTGCTTACCAAACCTTTTTGTCAAAGACAGCCGATTAAATAGAAAAATAATTAGACTTTAAAAAGCAGCTGAAGAAAAGGTGTGTGACTTTAAAAAGCAGCTGAAGAAAAAGTGTGTGATCAAAGTGTTGAATATATAGCATCATGATTGTCTGTATTCTAAAGGAGGTTTGAGTCTGTTGAGATTTGACAAACCCGCTTAAAAGTTTTTTTATGACCCATCCCTAATGATTATGAATACCGGTATTTTTCCCGGCTCTACTGAAGATCCAGTAAAAGTGGTTAAATATACTCTACCTGAAATGTGCATCCGAGTCATTTCCAACTCAGGAATACATATCTTTGGAGAGGAGTCTTCCAGCGTCAGCTGCTGCTGGAAGTAGGCGAGTAGATCCTCGATCTCACCGTCCGCATCGTTCTCTGCCAAGCTACAAAGATACATAGATAAGTAATAATAAGATCCTTAATAGTAATAATAATACGTTTTTTTTATTTTATTTAACCTTTATTTAACCAGGAAGTCCCATTGCGATACAAGATCTTTTTTTGCAAGGGAGACCTGGCCAAGATAACAGCAATAAAATGTGTGATACATCACACAAGAACACAATAAAAGTGCATGTATACATGTACATGTACATACATGTATATCAAGTTTTTTTTAGTGAATCAAGTTTTTTTTTTTTTTAACTTTTTTTTTTAATATAAGTAAAAGTATATTCTATATTGTAATATACTAAATTATGTTATATCTAGTCAAATTAATGGAAGAACAAACATAAATGTAAGGGGGTAGGGATCAATAAGCTTAGCTTCCCTCTACTCCTTTTTTGGACATGTCTGCTAACCAAACACATTGCTCTTGACCTTTTGTTTATAATTCCTTTTATTTTATTTTTTATTTTTTTTAATGTTTTTTTTTCAATTTGTTGTTATGATTGTTTGGTTTGACGGAACAAGATACCGTGATTTGTTTGGAGAAATATGGAGAAGTACATGTTCAAAAATAAACTTTTCATTCATTCATTCATTCATTCATACAATATACAATACATCACATAAAACACAAAACAGTATAATACAGGGTAATACAGTCATTTTGCAGCGGGGACCCGACTACAGAAAGCAGCGACATTCTTCTTGTAAGAAGTTATGTAACAGAGATTTAAATTCGGCAAGAGAGACCAGGGTATCTAAGAGGATATGGTCCTGTAGCCCATTCCATGACCACGGTGCGAAGCGAGAAAAAGCTGTCCTTCCTCGTTCAGTGTGTATTCTGGGAGTTTTCAAAAGTAGCCATCTTGTGGACCTTGAACAGTCTGTCACTGTCCTTAGAACAGTCTGTCATCCCCACCTGTCTGAAGAAGTCCACCATTATCCCTGTACCCAAAAAAAATCCACGCCCGCTTGCCTCAACGACTATCGC
The DNA here is from genome assembly GCF_963971535.1 of Notolepis coatsorum. Classification (NCBI taxonomy): domain Eukaryota; kingdom Metazoa; phylum Chordata; class Actinopteri; order Aulopiformes; family Paralepididae; genus Notolepis; species Notolepis coatsorum. Next base: position 144,044,177 of record NC_140173.1, read on the forward strand.
CCTGTAGCTCTCACCTCCATAGCCATGAAGTGCTTTGAGAAGCTAGTGAAGGGCTACATCTGTTCCTCCCTCCCCAACACCCTGGACCCCCTGCAATTTGCATATCGCCCCAACAGGTCCACGGAGGACGCCATAGCCCATGTGCTGCACACAGCAGCATCGCACCTGGACAAGAGGCAGGGGAACTATGTGAGAATGCTATTTATTGACTACAGCTCAGCATTCAATACCATAGTCCCCTCCAAGCTCATAGTCAAGCTCAGAGACCTGGGCCGGCCAAGATACGAACACGGAGGCCACACACACCAACCGAGATCCGAGCACAGAGATCAACCGGACCAGACAGAACGTGAATAACGAGGTTTCACACACCAAGCAGGACTCGAACACTGAGGTCATACACATCACCGACCAAGATTCAATACCACATATGCATATAATGAGATAGTGAATGGAGGTTATGATTCGAGACACACTGCAGACAACACACAGACCACTGGGAATAGAGACAGGGTAAACACATTAGATGGGGAAATTGGGACTTGATTCGGGACATATAATACAAATAACACGTACTAGACTATGACAGGGAACATGGGGAATCACATTCGGAGACCGGACAGGGAGCTCTGGAAATGTACTAACATATGAAAGATACAAATTGGGGGGTATCTTCGTCTCTGGGGGTTCGACCCGGGGGAGGGGGGGCCTTGCGTGTTATGGGATTGGTGTGTGTGTGTGGGGGGGGGGGGGGGTCCTGGGGCCCTCGGACACCGTGGCCTGGGCGGGCTGGTCACCGGGCCGGGGGGGCACCGGGCTTGGGGTCGCGGGGGGTCGGGGGATCATTGAGGCGTGGTGCACTGCTTTGGCCTGCTTTGGCCTGGGCTTGGGGTTCTCGTGGGCCTGGCGGTCGGGACGCGTGAATATTAAAGGCAACCAACTTGTGTTCAGCCTTTCGTTCAGCGTTTCTCTGATTGGCCACACGGCCGCGTGACCGCGCTGCCGCGCGGCAGAGAGTTGCACCGCTTCCCAATGACTTGTTTTGTTTACATCAGGGTGAACGCTGTTGTATTCGCAAATATGAGAGCCAGCTTATGTAATTGGTTTGTCATGACAAAACAATAAAAATCGCTACTTTACATCAGGGTGAACGCTGTTACACTGCCACCACCCACTTCAATGACAGAGCTCTCATATTTGCGAATGCATAAACTATATCTTAAATTATGGCTATGTGTCTAATATGGCTGTCGCAAAGTCATTGATAAGCGACAGCCATATTAGACACATAGCCATAATTTAAGATATAGTTTATGCATTCGCAAAATATGAGAGCTCTGTCATTGAAGGGCTTCTAGTACAACGGAGCACGGTCGCTGCTGCTGCTGGAGCTGGACTGAGTCAAGCCGGCCGCGGTGCACGGAAGCCGGGGACAAACCACCGCATCGCCCCGCTGGCGCTTCAGCAAGCAGCCTCCACTGATGTACAGTGACGAGTGAATCTGGTAGTGCGTTGGTTTATGACGTTAAAAACGTGAAATAACGCATAACGTTACAGCTTACAGTTCCACACTGATGTACAGTGACACCCAGAGTTTCTAGTTACAGTAGTGACGCGTGAATCGAGATAGTCCTAACACTGTAACAGTGTTTATTATTAAGAGTCAGATAGTCCTAACAGTGTTTATTATTAAGAGTCAGATAGTCCTAACAGTGTTTATTATTAAGAGTCCTAACAGTGTTTATTATTAATTAACGTCATAAACGAACTACCAGATTTATTTTGCACCAGGGAACTTGAAGGTTCCTGCCGCACTTGCGGCAAAAGGGGGCGGGCTAGCGGCGTGGGGTCGTGGCCAATCAGAGAAAAGCTGAACACAAGTTGGTTGCCTTTAATATTCACGCGGTCGGGCGGGTGGGAGCTCTGGGTGCTCGGCTCCGCGCATGGTGGACCAGGATATGGGGGTGTTCTGTTTCTCGGGGAGGAGGGCGGGGTTTCTCTCAGGGGGATCAGAGCGGCAGCTTTGCGATAGAATAAAAAAAATGCACAGTGCATTTCCATAGCTGCATGTGGATGAGTCCACTGACACCACTAAGAAGCCTATGTTCTGAAGAACCGTTCATGTTCTGAAATGTTATTGCTAAAGATTGAGAAGATTGGATCAGTTGTACTTTTTTTTTGAAATACTTGAAACCCTTTTTTTGTGGAATATTTGATGCGGCCCAGCCTCACCCAGACTCTACCTCCAGCGGCCCCCAGGTAAATTGAGTTTGAGACACCTGTGCTAGAGGCAAAGCAAATGAGACTAGAAAGATAAACAAACTTGACCTGGTTTGGTAGCCGCTAGAGGCAAAGCAAATGAGACTAGAAAGATATAGGGGAAGCTTCCCTAGGAGTCGGACTGCCTTATATATAAAAAGTTAAACATGTGTGATTTCCCCCGTACGTACAGAGAGGTCCATCCCACCATTTGATAAAGCACACACTGGCACTAGTGATGAAGCGCAGAGTAGCATTTTTAGCAGTGAAGAGGCAGCATGCATATGTCACCAATCAATCACATAGTCAATTAGACAGGAATGTGGCTTGAACAAGTTTCTTTCTGGCCTCAAAAGGAAAGCAGTGTTTGTTGCGAAAGGAAAAAAAACAAGTTTTAGTTAAGTTTCTTTGTGAGGTTTCCAATATGCACTTTAAAAGATAGCTTTTCATCCAACCATAGCCCAAGATACTTGTAAGATGAAACGGTTGCTCCCTTTGCGTAACAATATGAGCATGATTCACTGGCTGTGAGCGAGCCCTTGTGAACGTCATGAATTTCAGTAATAATAAGTCAGCCTCTGTCCTGCTCATGATAACTTCCCTCAGAGCTTATTACATCTTCCTGCACTAGACACTAGTAAAGAGCTTTGTTAGCCCATGCTAACATTGTTAACCCATGCTTGCTAGCTCACCTCTTTTTTGTGTCCGTCATCCGCACCTGTTTGAAAAAGTCCACTATTGTCCCTGTACCCAAAAAACCCACACCCACTTGCCTCAATGACTATCGCCCCATAGCTCTAACTTCCCTATGGAACTGGCTATCCATCAAGTGCATTGAGAAGCTAGTGAAGGGCTACATCTGTTCCTCCCTCCCCAACACCCTGGACCCCCTGCCATTTGCATACCGCCCCAACAGGTCCACGGAGAACGCAATAGCCCACGGCAGCATCATACCTGGACAAGAGGCCCCTGCTTATTCCTCTGAACTACGTGAGAATGCTATTTATTGACAGCTCAGCATGTCCCAGCATGTCCCCTCCAAGTTCACGGTAGGAAGACCCCAAGTGGTGAGAGCAGGCGACTGCACCTCTTCATCCATCACTCTCAACACAGGTGCCCCCCCAGGGCTGTGTTCTGAGCCCCCTCCTCTACTCGCTTTACACGCACGAATGTGTGGCAAAGCGAAACAAACGTCAAGTTTGCTGACGACACAACAGGGCCTGATCTCTGCAAATGACGAGAGGGCCTACCTGGGAGAGGTAGAGAACCTGGTGCTGTGGTGGGAGAACTGCCTCTCCCTGAACGTCAGCAAAACGAAAGAACTGATTGTGGACTTTAGGAGGCCGGGGGCTCGGGACTACAGCCCCCTCAGTATCTACGGGGCACCGGTCGAGAGAGTCCACATATGCGAGGACTTGACATGGACCACACACAAAGACAGTGTAGTGAAGAAGGCACCTAAGGAAGTTCAAAGTGAATCAGAAGATCTTAAAAAACTTCTATACAGTGCACAATAGAGAGCATCCTGACTGGTATAGGAATAGCACCGCACACGACCGCAGCAGACTGCAGAGAGTGGCTCGATCAGCCAAACGCACAATTGGAGGCGGGCTTCCCACTCTCCAGGACATTTACACCAGGCGTTGCAAGGCCAAGGCTAAGCGAATAGTCAGACTCTAGCCACCCAAACAACTGCCTCTTTGCACTGCTGCAAAAACGTGTAATCCCTATCTGATTGGATCAGATTTGTATTCATTCATTCATTTCAACTCATTATGAATTGAAAATGGGGGACCCTGATGTAAACAAGACGAAAGTCTTTCTCTGGGCCCTGTTCCTCGTACCTGGCTAACTGAGTTAGCCGGATCATTTTCAGGATAATAGACCTAAAATTCTGATAATAAATCATATTCAGCCTATGGATTTACTTTGTCCTAAATAACGCACGTCATAGGTATACGGATACGGCGCTCGCGAGTCGCAACACACACTATGTGGTTATTTTAATAACGGAGCATTGCAAATGTGAATCCCGCGGGGATATTTTTAATAAATGAAACCTATCGAGCGTTTGGCTCTGATTCGTTTCATATTCTTCGCTGTGGATGTATTTGCTTAACGGAGCGCCCGAATTGTGTTTCATTCAAGCATAAATTGAAGCGTCTTTATGCGTGGATTGTGGATATGAATTACGAGGAATCTGAATCTGTGGATTGTTGAATTGTATCACTGTCACTCACACGTTATAGTGATATTGTAACTGGGATTAAAATATTTTTGGTGATGCGCTGTTTGATGGATTTGATGACGTGGACGTGACTTGAGAAATCGAATGAGCCTTTGATGTTTTGATGAATGAATTTGAGAAAATGCATTTATCTGTTCAAGCACTGTTATCTGATGATGAACAAGAGGGTGATGAACATGAGGTGTCACTGGTATAAACCAAAGGTTAATCAATTCAATCCATGTATGGATGATGTCCGAAACAGATTAAAACCTGATTAATAGTGAAACTGTATAGCCTCCCTCCAAGCCTCTCTGACATGTTATTTCGGGGGTCGTGCCTTGAAAACTTTGGGAACCATGTATTTATATAGTACATGATACCTAAGCCAAGCGCATACAGTACAGATATCCTCATAAGTATCTATTCATTCGTATCAATTAGATACTCTTTGGGCTTGTTTTTATCTACTTATTCTGAAAGAGTTGAACTAATTATTTTCGCTAGCAAGATCTCATTCGATTATTCATTCCATTAAGCCTACTGCCAGCAGGCACATTTAAAGAAATATAATCTGATTGATTGGGGTAATGAGGGACTTAAAATTAGCCTTAGCCCATTAGCCTCTCTGAGTGCCTGTCTCCTAGTGCTGACTAAGGTGATGGATGCCTCGGGGTCTTGGCCAAGATTGCAGTGACTGCTCTACATGCACCACCGAGGCCATGGATCAGCTACTTACCGTCGTCTGTCCGTGGTCTTGTCAACTAATAATAATAATAATAATAGATCAAATTTATATAGCGCCTTTCATAGAACCCAAGGTCGCTTTACAATCAGGACAAAAAATAGGGCAAGGAAAGTAGGGGGGGAGGGGGAAAAGGGGATGAGGGAAAGTAGGGGATAATGGACCTAATTTAATCTAAAACTAACTGATGGGGAAAGCCTTGGTGAAGAGGTGTGTTTTTAGAGCGGATTTGAAGGTGTCCAGGGTTGGGGCGTTGCGGATTTGGGGGGGGAGAGAGTTCCAGAGGGTAGGGGATGCCACGCTGAAGGCTCTGTCCCCAAAAGTCCGTAACCTGGTGCGAGGGATGGAGAGGAGACCTAGATCAGAGGATCGTAGGTTCCGGGATGGAGTGTACTGGTGGAGGAGATCAGACAGGTACCGGGGGGCGAGGGCATGGAGGGATTTGTAGGTGAGGAGCAGGAGTTTGAAGGTGATGCGGAACCTGACTGGAAGCCAGTGGAGATGGATGAGGGTGGGGGTGATGTGCTGCCAGGGCTTGGTGTGAGTGAGAACCCTGGCAGCTGAGTTCTGGACATACTGGAGCCTGTCCAGGGCTTTGCTGGGTACCCCGAACAGGACTCCATTACAGTAGTCCAACCGGGAGGTGACAAATGAGTGGATCAGGGTCTCAGCCACAGAGTCTGAGAGTGAGGGTCGGAGACGGGAGATGTTCCTGAGGTGGTAGAAGGCAGACTTGGTGACAGATTTGATGTGGGAGTGAAATGAAAGTGTGGAGTCAAGGGTGACGCCCAGGTTACGGACTTCGAGAGACGGGGAGATGGAACAGCCGTCAACGTGGAGGAGGAGATCTCCAACCTTCCCGAGCAGTGCCATGGGGGCCACAACCATGAGCTCTGTCTTTTTGCTGTTGAGTTTGAGTAATTTGGTTGCCATCCAGGTCAACTGGCCTGTCAACGCGGTTTCATTGCTGGGTTAAGTACTTCTATTCTATTCACATAATATGCTTACTTCATATATCTACTCTATTCACATATATGCTTACCACTTGTATCTATTGCTATGTCCGCCCACTACAATCACGCAAGCTGTCTAACGCCTGTCCCGTCTCCCTGTCTCCCTGTGAGTAGCTGTCCTGGAGTGCTGACCCTGAGTCTCGGACGTCCCGTGATGAAGGCCGGGAGGATGCGACCCTCTCTGCGTGCCCTCCTGTCTCCCTGTCTCCGGCGGTCTTGTAGTGGTGACCGGAGTGCTGGACGTCCCGCGATGATGTCGGGGAGGTTGCGACCCTCTCTGCGCCGCACCCTATCTCCCTGTCTCCGGCTGTCTCGGAGCAATGACCGGAGTGTTGCATGTCCCGTGATTAAGACGGGGAGGACGCGACCTTCTTTGCGCCGCCCCTGTGCCAAATAGATTCGCTATCAGCTCTATCTTTAATCTTTCAAAATGTTCAGTTGCTATCGCTATCAGCTCTATCTTTAATCTTTCAAAATGTTCAGTTGCTATTGCATGCACTCATCTGTGTTTCACTACACACTTGAGTGCATTCTTACCAACTGTTAGTCTGCAACACTACTAGACATCTAAGAAGGGAGATCCCCCCTTGAATGGCCCTTCTAAGGTTTCTCTCCTCCACACTGCCTGTGGAGCTTTTTTCCCTATTGTTAGGTTTTAGTGAGTTTTTCCTTACCTTCACATGGGGTATGTCTGGGAGTGCTTGCATTCCTTCATTTATTTTAAATTTGTTGGACCTTATGGTGTTCTTGTTCTTATTGTTATGTTTCTTCTTGACTTGTTTAAAGAAGACGTGTACGGCCCATGGGGACATTAACGTGTGTTGTCGGGCCTTACAAATAAATTTGATTTGATTTGATTCATTTAACTTGTCTGCGAGGCTATTGAGCCATACTGTATTGTACCCATTCTGCAATCTGTTATAAAGTTTTCAATCAATCAATCAATCAATGCCGTTAGAAAATCAGGATTTCTGCTATCGACACCTGCTGTGTTTCAGGTGAGGCGGCCGTGCGCAATTATCCTGAGTATCAAGTCTGGTTCGAATTAACGAGACTGAATCAGCGTTCGAGGAACAGGGAAAGCCTGGATTTATTCATTGTGTTAATTGAATCTGGCTAATGGGACTTTTGATCGACTTAGTTGAACCAGGTACGGGGAATAGGGCCCTGGTCTGCATCCCTTTAAAGGTCCCATGTTTTGCTATTCCTTTCACTATTTGGGGCAATGTTACCAAGTAGTCTAAAGCAGCATTTTTCCAAGATTTCCAGCTGTTTTGGGCTGGGCTCCGCCCATACTCGCAAAGCGCTTTGAGTGACAGTCACCCACAGTCTGCACTGGCAGACAGAGAAAGACAGAGAGATTGAGGGGGATACTAATTAATTTCTGCTCTCTCTGTCGGCACCCACGCTACGTCAACCCATTTGAGGAAGTGTCGGTATTTTCACTCGCTCTGTTGTTGAGCGAATTGTTGATTGTGGGCGGTGACTACAACCAGTGCCTTATTCACGTCAGCAAAACAGTCAAATCAGAATGGCTTAGTTCAGTGAGGGAGGATCTCGTGAACTCGAGACTGGACTGATTAGCCTAAATGAGAATTAGAGACGTCACAGACCCCATTCATACAACCCCACATTGCTAGAAAACAATGCTAAACACTGGAAAAGGCCATTTATAAGACATGGGACAATTGTGCGTATTGAGCTGTACTGTACTGTACCCATTCTGCAATCTGTTAATTAAAATGTTCCATCAATCAATCAATCAATAGGGATTCAATGTTTTGAACTCCTGGGCCCAGGCCATCAGGATGCTCAATGACTATGAATCACAAACCACCAATCTACATTCATTACACACACACACTTTAAACATTCACTTAGACCAGTGGTGCCCAACCAGTCGATCGCGATCGACAGGTAGATCGCGGGCTGATTTCAAGTAGATCTTGATTAATAAAATTTGATTATAAAAAAAAAAAAAAAAAAAAAAAAAAAAAAACTTTTTGCTAAATCAACTCTTCCTCTCCTTGTTAACTACAACAAGCAATGCTGTTTGTTATTTAAGATGAGGTCGGACTCGGCACTGACAGATTTGTGTTCATTATGCTGCTTTTATAAAGCCTCAAATGACGGCTTACAATATACAATTTTGGCTGGTAGCTCTCGGGCTAGGTGGTAAATAAAAAAGTAGATCTTGGTTCAAAAAAGGTTGGCCACCCCTGACTTAGACACTTTTAACACTACACCATATTTTATCTATGTATTACACAAAGATTTGCACTATATCCATACCTCATTTTTGCATTTTAAAAAGTTTGCATTTTGTACTTCATTGTTTGCATTTTGTACTTTAGCTTGTATATTGTATATTTTGTATATTACAGTGTTTTGTATAGTGTTCATTAAAGTATAGGCCTTTATTATGTTTTACTGCAGGGCTATTCAACTGGCGGCCCACGGGATGATTATGACCGGCCCGCCAAAGATTACATGATAATAAAAAAAAATTAAAAAAAATTAAAAAAATATATATTTAAAAAAAAAAAAAAAAATTACTTTTTTCTTTTCATGTCAATGTTAACACGCACAATTGAGCCAAAAGTCACTCAATTAATGACAGATTTCATTGATAAATTGAGGGAAAACTTTGCAAGTCGATTTGATGAATTTGACATGTCCAGAGAATTGATGCATTTTGTGAGCAACCCATTTGCCAATGTAGCTGCTATTTCCACAAAAGGACAAGAGTTCCTTGCATCACTTCACATTGATGAAGGTCTCCTGCAACTTGAAATAATTGACATGCAAGCATCATCTGCTCTGAAGCAGGCACTTGAGAATGAATCCACCACAACATTTTGGATAAAGTGTATTCATGTCAAGACATTCCCCAAAATAAAAACGCTGGCAATATCTGTGCTAACAATGTTTGGCTCAACATACACCTGTGAATCCAGTTTCTCTCACATGAATGCCATTAAAACAAGCAACGTGCCTCCTTGACAAATGAGCATTTGCATCACTGTTTGCGGGTAGCCCTCACTTCCTATGAACCCTCTTTCTCTGCCATTGCCCAGTCAAAGAAGTGTAATCGCTCTCATTAGATGTGTGTATGTAGGCTAGGCCTGTCTGCCCCCCACCCCCCTGATGTTTGAGAGTTAAGAGTGGACAATAAGTGCTAATAAGATGCTGTGATTTGCTGTTGTTGCACAGACATGAAGCACTTTTTCATAAGCTCAGCTGCACTATAAATGTGTTTTTTTGTTCAAGTGTTGATGTTAGAATGTTCAGATGCACATCATGCACTTGTTTGTTTTTTATTTTATTTTTATATTGAAATGTTGAAGAGGAGATGTTGCAGTTGTTGCACAGTCATAAATGAAGCACTTTCTGCAGGAGATGTTGCAGATGTGGCACATAAATGAAGCACTTTCTGCAGGAGATGTTGCAGATGTGGCACATAAATGAAGCACTTTTTTTGAAAAGTATACTACTTTTGCAACGTAGTTAAATAAAAGTTGTGAAAATGTGGTTGCGTGTTGTGTCAAGTGTACATATATTCATAGCACGGGGAGGCGCCGTGGCAGTCCGGCCCCTGGCCCCTTGGGTTTCTGACAATGTGGCCCCCTGAACAATTTAGTTGAATAGCCCTGTTTTACTGTATGAAGCACATTGTCAGGGGGCTCATACATAACCAAGCATTTCACTGTAATGTACTTCATATGTGACAAATAAAAACAAACTTGAAACTTGAACTTGAGGTGGGAAGCTCTGGCCTAAAAGCCAGGAGGGGCTGCTGCCCAAGAATATATCTAGGTTCTAAAAACAAGACTGCTGCTATTGGGCAAGAGGTGGGAAGCTAATACCAGGAGGGGCCGTTGAGCTGCTGCCCAAGCAGGTTCTAAAACAAGACCGCTGCTATAGGGCAAGGAGGCGTGGCACATTCCTACTACACCAAACCCTGGCAACTAGTGATGCACCAATGTGAAAATTGTGGCCGATACCGATAACCGATATTAATATTGCTGTTCTGGCCGATACCGATATTTACCGATGTCGATATCTCTGTATAGAAAACACTTTTTTATGATAATAAAATAAAGAGCTATTTTCCAAAACGCATAATTTTTTTTACTTTTGTAACTTATTTTCAGAAATGACTGATATTTTGAAACTATTTAAGGCCAAAACATGTAAAAAGAAAAAAAAAGATAAAAAAAAAATATATATATATATTATCGGCCCTATCTTGATATCGGACCGATACCGATGTGTAAAAAAACTGCCATATCGGCCGATATTATATCGGCGGCCGATATATCGTGCATCACTACTGGCAACACATCTGCCTAGAACCAACGCGCTCTAAAGAAAACTGCAATGTATAGAGAGCCATAACATACTGGAATAGGATCCCATTACATATTATACGGACGGAAAACAAGGACAGTTTCAAAAAGAAACTCAAAGGAGCCATAATCCGGAAGGAAATCAATATATGTCATGCATGAGTGTAGCTGCAGCCATGTTATCCAAAACTTCTTCTGATTACTTTGTGTGTGCTTTTTTTCTTTCTTTTTAAAGGTATGGTGAAATTGATGTTTTAGTAACATTGATGAGCATTCTAAAAGCAATTCTTAAAAAGATTCAATCTTAAATTGTATTTAACACTGTATTTTGTATTTTGTTTTGTTTTTTTGTTTTCTGTTTCTTTGCTTGCATGTGATTTTAGCCATCTTAATTGTTAGTTTCATTGTGTATTGTAGGTTGAGTACTGACTTTTAATAATTCTGTTTTGCAATAATTGTTTTTGTATGTTTTTTTTGTGTGGACCCCAGGAAGACTAGCTGGTTGCCATGGCACCAGCTAATGGGGATCCGTAATAAAATCAAATCAAACACATCACCCCCACCACTGCAAAAACTCCACTGGCTCCCCGTCAATACAACTGCACGGGGGGTTGGCTCCATCCTACCTGACCGACCTATACTACACCCCTACCCTCCAGCGTGTGGCCTCCCGCTCCTCCAACTACAACCTCCTCACCAACCCCTGCGCCAGGCATTCCACACTGTGAGACGGAGCCTTCTCTGTAGCTGCTGCCCCCAGGCTGTGGAACCCTCTCTCCCCTTATCCGAGCCTCCGACACCATCAACCTTTTCAAGACCCATCTAAAAACACACCTGTTCACACTTGCCTTCTCGCAAAAAAACGGCGCTGCTCCCAAGCATTTCTGCTTTGCACTAGATAGTACAGTACTGTACATTAGTACACTGCATAGTATTGTGTATTGTATATTATATGGTAACTCAGAACATTGTACATATGTCTATACCGAACACTGTGACCTCATTTTCTTCTTCTAAATTCATGCTATATTATGTTATTATGTTATTTGATACTATCTTGTCTAGCACAGTCTCTGGAGCGTAACAGTAAGAAGCATTTTGTATGAAAGTATTCTGTACTTCTGTATGACAACTATTAAAGAACTTGAACTTAAAGAACTTGAACTTGAAGTAGCCCACCCCCCCCCCCCCTTCCCCCTGTGACAATTTTTTTAAGCTACTGATCCTTTTGTTTTTGTTTATTTTGGTGTTACCGTTTCTTGCAAATGCACTGCACCTTGCTTCCTTTTCATTTTGTTTAATTTTCTTGTTGTTACTATATATATATATATATACAATATACCGGTATTCATATTCTTATCTTATCTTTTATATAGCGTCTCTCTTTTTATGTAAAGTGTCCTTGAGTCTGAGAAAGGCGCTTCGCTCTCTAAATCAAATGTATTATTATTATTATTACTACTACATCGCCGTCCTGTATCGGAATCCATGCTGCCGCTTCGTTTAGCTCTTTCCACCGTCGACTGACCCATGCGGATTTAGCCACTGCACTGGGGTGGGTAGGTACTATTGTGCTATAATTCGATACTGCCGACGGTGGCCGACGGAACTCGTGTTCATGGTAAAGGTCTGTGGCAACACTTTACAGCCAACACTCATAATATTGTGGAAAGGTTTAGTGAAACACATATTAAGAAATTGCCCTTTGTGATCTAGCGATCTATGCACTTTTTTATTGTGCCGTCAGAATGGTTTCATGTTTGTAGGTTAAGGCCTAACAAAATTAATAGTTGGTTTCAGGTTGGTTGTCAGTTTGGCCATGGGTAGGTAGGGAATTTATTTTATTTTATTTTTTTATTTTATTCTTTCCCACGGCGACTATGGATAGGGAATTTCTTTATTTAATTAAAATGTTCACAACAACATGGATGCATGTACTCTGCCAGCATGTTTAATATCCATAATACTAAATGTTTGACTAAGATTTCTATGAAACTTTATTAAAAAAAAAAAAAAAAAAAAAAAAAAATATATATAATTTTTTCTAAAAACTCATAAAATATATTGGGTCGCACCTAAATCGGCAGGGTCGGTCGGCAACCTGAAACCAACTATTAATTTTGTTAGGCCTAAGTATCTCACGTTTGCTATTGGCCAGTTTAACACTCATCTTGTTATTATCAGCAAGGAAATGCTTTTGAAAGTCATCCAAATAAGTTTGTCAATCTAGTGATCTATGCACATGATCTGCTAATAAACATGCACATCCACAGGTGCTGGTTCTCAATGACACTGGGATTCACAAGCCTTAATTCAAGCAGGTACAATGGGGCACTGCATGTGTTTTGTTGGTCGTTGGGCCGGTCAGACAACAACGTTACTCCCATTGACATGTATATAGCGTGCCGAGAATCCTGTACTACATGTTATGACATGACGTTATTGTACAGTTATGTGGTCTCACCAGGGACTGACACGTGTGTTGCTACACCGTGCTAATGTCTTTAAACACCAGTGGCCTCTGCATGCTACAGAAACTTCAAAGCAACTGCAACACAACATCGACAAAGCGACGGTGTTTTAGACACTCTGCCTTTATGCTTCTGCAACATCGACGCGCAAAGTTAGTTTAACTAAAGTTAGTTTAGGTTCGTGTTAACTTTAGATAATGTACAAAATAAACGTATTTCCGGTGATTTTAGACGTCGCTCTTTTATTTTGAAAACCCCCGACCGGAAGTGTTATAGTGTCTGTTGCTAGCAGCTTAACTTTCTGTGCTTTTCGGAGCTAACGTTACCGTAACATCATTAGTTTCCAATGGAGAGGACCTCGGCTCACATGCAGCTCAAACTACCTATTGGAATCAATTAATTGATTGATGTTTAACTTGTCCCTGTGTGTGTCCAGTCATTTCCACTAGCAAACGTTGTATTTAACGTTACCTCAGGACGGATACCATTGGCATTGTATTTACTTGGTTAGCTATGTAGCTAATGTGGATAGCATTTTGAATAGACCCAATGCTAGCTGGCTGGCTACAGCTTTATTTACTAAATTATGGAGGCTTTTTAATCGTCAAGGTAAGAGAGGATTTGTCATGATCAACTGAAGGCGTATGCTATGGAACAATATGTGCTTGGGTTTTCAGAAAAAGGCGAGCTATGTGACGCTAATTATTTAGCATCAACGCTGGCAACAACAATGGAGGATGTTATTCTCTGCGGGACTAATATTATTCTATGACAGCCCCGCCCCCATTCGCTAACCAACCAATCACTGCTACGCAATATCAACGCAGCGGTTGTTTAGGTTAGATTTGGGGGACATGTACACAACGTCCAAGCAACACAGTCTACAAGACCCTCTAAAACAACCACGCTGAAATCGCGCCGATGTTGTGTTGCAGTTGCTCTGAAGTTTCTGTAGCATGCAGAGGCCTTTAGAGTCCACATTGCAGCCGGCTTGTGGGAGGCAAGACAGGGGAGGGTTGAATTGGATGATACGAAATTGGGATGGGAGAAAATATAGAAAAATGGGAGAAAAAGTGGATCAAAAAAAAGGAGTTAAGTGTGTTGGAAAAAGAACTTACTAGTTTCCACCACCAGCTCGGTCGGAGTCAGGAGGGCGGATGTAGTTGATTTTAAACTCAATGTCAGGAACAAGCTGCATTGCCCTCCGATAGTACTTGATTGCTGCAGGTAAAATGGACAAATTATAAGTGGTACAACAAACCCAAATAAATTCTGGCAATAAAATAGTTTTTGGTAGCTTTTGATTGCTAAGTACCACAAACTACCAATTATTATTCAATAGTGACCACCGAGGTATTCAAACTGTAAGAAAAACGAATATACTTACATTATTGATAAATAGTATAAATAGTATTGAATATTTTATTAAAAATTCTGTTCATGGCATCCGATATAATGCAAAAGAATGCAGAGAAAGACCTCTGGATAACTCTTTCTGCAAATGATCTCCATTTGATTGAAACCAAAAAAATGACAAAATGTGGGTGTTAAATAATAATATGGAAATCCAATTGCATCCATCTCTGAAATTGTGATCATGATTACAAAAACCCTTAGTGTGTTTATCTATATATTTTTTTTAATACATATTTATGTGTAAGGTTGCATAAATTAAATTATCGCTGAATGAATCAGTCCCCGTCACATTTGTATAATGCTAATGCGGCCTATTAGAACTTTTGAAAAGTATAGAGACATTAACTGAATCACTTGAAATTCCCAGATAGAATGGTCCATTGAAACTTTGCCTAAGGAATTATAGAATCAAAATAAACAGTTTGGACTGAATCGTTACACCCCTTGTCTGAAACAATTAGTCTTCATTCGACCCACAGCTACCCTTCCTGTCAACGTGGGCCTTCCTTCCTTCCCCCTCATTTCCACAAACATACCTTGATAGACGGCGCCATTCTCCTCCTCCTCTACGGCTCTCAAGAACAGCTCTCTGGCCTAAAATAACAAGACTCAGGTCAGCCGTTTAATGGTGACATGAAGGCAGGGGCGGACCTTCCTACAGGCGATATAGGCGGTCGCCTAGAGCGCCACCCAGAGAGGGACACAAAAAAAAAAAAAAAAAAAAAAAATGTGTGCAGTTTTGGCGCCCCCCTCTATATCTGCAACCATTATTTTTACATAAAAAAAATTCTAACATAAGGGGAAATGAGCCAAAAATCTAAAACAGTCGGTCTGTCTGAGCCTCAGCTTTAGGTGTTCACAGTCAGAACATGCTAGAGCGCTGTGCATTGATGGGTATCGGTCAAGTGTTTATAGAATTGAGCGTTGAGGAAAGAAAGACTAACGTTAGAGAACTACGAAGAGGCAAAAGCCATAAAAAAAAAAAATTACAAAAAAAAAAAAAAAAAAAAAAAAATCTTTTCTTTTGGGGGGGGGGGGGGGGGGGGGGGGGGGGGGCGGCGCAGTGGTGAATCTCGCCTAGGGCGCCAAATGTGCTAGGTCCGCCCCTGCATGAAGGGCAAGTTCCAGCACTGTGTGTGTACGTGGCAAGAGCAGGACCTGGAGACATGACTAACAACAACTGCAGTGTTTGCCCTAGAACAGCGGTTCTCAAACTACGCGGTCGCGACCAGTGATGCCACAGATTACTTGTAAAAATAATCTGATTACTGATTACTCCTTTAAAAAGTAATCTAGTTACTTTACTGATTACTTGATTATCAAAGTAACTTAGTTACTTTGAAAGTAACTAGGTTACGAAGTCGTCGCCGTCCCTGCTGCTGCCACAACATAAGAATGACAACAGTTTTTTATTTTTTTTTAATAATGCTTTATTGAAATGTCATAAATCATGATTGGCTGCTCAGACAGGTCATCGTGAGACGTCGTCAGCCATCCGGCCATATACTCCGGTCTAGCTGACTGTACCCCTGGCTCTCTTATCATCAGCATTATGAGATAGTAACTAAATAGTAACTCACAGCCACTTGGAAAAGTAACTGTAATCAGATTACTGGCTTGTAAAAAGTAACAAGTTAGATTACTATTTACTGAAAAAAGTAATGAGATTAGAGTAACTAGTTACTTAGTAACTAGTTACTGGCATCACTGGTCGCGACAGGTGACAGGCGCATTGGCAAGTAAAAGAAAATATATATATTTTTTTTTTTACATATTATGTTCTGGCAACATATTTGGGCTAAATATGCCTTGTTTTATAAATGTGTATTGAGAACATAGTGCTGTAATACAATTTTCGAATAAATATGCATGATCAAGTTCAACGACGTGTGCTTTTATTTTGATATTCCTTAATTCCATGTTGAAATTACACAATACATTAAGTGTGGGGTCGCCCAAAAAAAAATCCTAAATAAAATGGGGTCGTGGTATAAAAAGGGTTGAGAACCCCTGCCCTATAATCTAGTGGGAAGGGGGGAAGGGGGGAATGGACCCATTCGTTATAGATCTGGGGCCTGGGTCACTCCGGGTTCTCAATCCCAGTTTCCATTCCAGTAACTGCTGTGGTTTATACACGGCCTTTATGGATACTTAGGCTATATCCTGATATATGGACAGTTGTTTGGTAAGCACCCATTTTGTTTTGGAGGCAAGGGTTGCAAACTGGATGAGGAATCTTCTTGGCCTCTACTAGAAGTGGGCACAGAAATGGAAATTCCATAACAATATCAGAATTTTCTTTACTCTGGGGCAGCTCTAATATCAACTTATATATCAATATAGAATTGTTATTCCTTCCACTAGGCTTCTATAGGACTGGGTGATATGGCCAAAATATCACATCACAATATTTTTCTTATTATCTTTTTATTTCTTATACTTTTTAAATATGTCTCTTGTATTTTCTTATTTTTTTTTTCTTTCTCAGTGTAATGACATTTGACAGTAATCATTCCCTGGACAGATCAGCATGCCTTTAGTTGTCGGTATATCTTACAATACAATACACTTGAGTCTGAGCTTCAAGTATTCTTGTTTAGTTGTGGGGGGGACAGTGTTGATGGATAAATGACCACGGGAGGGAGTGGGGTGTGCAGCTGACCTTCTCCTCTCGTATCAGGTCCTGGGTCCTCCTCAGTTCGGCACCTCGCAGCGACCCGCGACTCATGGCATTGCCCCCAGAGTTGGGCTTCAGTTCAGACATCCATTGAGCTCTGAACACATTGAGCTCCAGCTGTCAACACAGTTAAAAGGATGCATAAAGGTCAGTGCAAATGGCTTCAGGATTCTCATCCTTCAGCATCAACTAGTCATTTTGGCACCTTGCATGGTTGCCTCCACTTTTGGTGTGTGTGTGAATGTGTGAGTGAATGTGAGGCATAAGTCGTAAAGTGCTTTGGATAAAAACGCTATATAAATGCAGTCCATCCATTAAAAAAAAAATAGCATTATATTCACAAGGACAGTCTACGTGCTTTAGTCTACTACATGATCCTGAATTTCCCCAAGGGGATCAATAAAGGACTAGCTTATCTTATAGAGCCTGCAGAATAAAGAAAGACCCCCACCACCCCAACAACAGCCTGTTCAAGCTGCTTGCGGTCAGGCAAGCGCCTACGCACACACACAGCAAGAACATAGAGACTAAGGCTCAGCTTCTTCCCTCAGGCCATCAGAACACTGAACACTGAACTCTCCACACACAAGTACACATGAGCACACACATACACACAGACACAACACACATTCTGTATTAGCTCACACACAAACGGTCACTTTAAATACAATGGAAAGGACACTTTAAAGGAACGAGGAAAATAAAGGTCACTTTAAGGAAAGAACTGTTGTGGTTCTTGTATAGTAGTTTAGAAATAGCAAGTATAGAATAATGATATAGAGTAAAAACTGTATATTGTATTGTGGTGTACATATGACCCAGTGCCTTAATTCGTAGCCAACATTGTATTGCATTATCTCAGGACTTTAACATGTCTATTTTATCATGTATATTTTATGTGTATTTTTATTACCTGTTTATTATGTCTATTTTATTATTTAGTATTATTGCATAATCAAAGCGGGCATGGCCACCCGCATTTCACTGTATGCCCTGGTATGTAATGTATGTGACAAATAAACCTCTTGAATCTTGAATCTTATCTTAAGCCTGCAGTCAGATCTTACAG
The DNA here is from genome assembly GCF_963971535.1 of Notolepis coatsorum. Lineage (NCBI taxonomy): Eukaryota > Metazoa > Chordata > Actinopteri > Aulopiformes > Paralepididae > Notolepis > Notolepis coatsorum. Next base: position 144,062,403 of record NC_140173.1, read on the forward strand.
ATCAGACCTATTTGTATGAGCTCTGGCTGCCAGTTCAGCCTTGGGATGGTTTAAAAGTAGGGATGCTCGATATTGGCTTTTTTACCGATACCGATATACCGATATTGTCCAACTCTTAATTTCCGATACCGATATCAACCGATATCAACCGATACCGATATATGCAGGGTTCCCCCCCCCCCCCCCCAGAAAATGGAATAATTTCAGGTAATTAACATTACATATCTCTTGTTGTGGAATTAACACAACATTATGCATACTTTTGACAATAAATAAAATCAGAATTTGTTCTTACTTGCCTGGGTAAATAAAGGTTATAGAAATGTAAAAAAACAAAAATTAAAAATTTTGAAAGAATAATTTGAAAACAGATACCGATATTTTCCGATATCACATTTTAATGCCGATATCGGCCGATAATATCGGTAGGCCTATAATATCGGACATCCCTATTTAAAAGGAAAGTTATTTGTCTAGGTACTTGTGACATCATAGTGAATACGTTTCTAGACTGGTACCTCAGATACATAAAGCATTGATAGGATTCCATTTCCCAACTAACGGATAGCTAACCACAGACTACTCCTACCCTTCTCAGTGCAAAGGGCAGGCTGCCATCGCAACACAAGACTAGCTGGCAGCTCGTTACACCCCTGGGTTTAAATTAGGAATGGTAGCGTTCTGTTTTTAGATCATTGCCAAGCCGATTACAAGGGTTTCCCCCAGGAAGGTAGTTTAGTGGCATGGTGGAGTAGAGTGCTTTGGTGGTGGGTTTTTATTGGCCGATTGTGAATATGCCTCATTAATGCGTCGTAGATTGTCTAGATCAGGGGTTCCCAAACTTTTCAGGCCGGGACCCAGAAAATAAGGCGTCAGAGAGCCGCGGCCCAATGCACATCGTCAGGCTTTCTTTTTTTTTTTTTTTTTTTTGCCAGGTGACCGATTTTTTAAGCCAAATATCACTTCAAGCCTATTCAGTTAGTTCAAGTTAGTTATTCATTTATATGTGCTATTTATGAGAGGGCTAACTTGTTGCAAAATAATAATGATAATAATAATAGCCTCATTAAAATACTATTGTTGCTTCGGTTGTTTTCAGCGTTTTATGTGCATAATCTGTTATTTAGTTTGAAATGTTTGTTGAAATAAGTAGATTTTTCGTTTTTGTTTATTTATTAAGTTAATATAAAACCATATAGTCACATTTTAGAATACAACTAGAAACACTGTCCTGGCCTGCTTCTAAGTTCAGTGGCCTGACAATTTTTTTTTTTTAAATCATCTCACGGCCCTCCCGTGGCTGCTCGCGGCCCACCTTTGGGTCGCGACCCCGACTTTGGGAACCACTGGTCTAGATCCACAACCTGAATCACCAATCCCTAGTCCCGCCTACTTTAAAATTACTCTCTCTCCCTCAGTGTGTGAAGTTGGCGTTACAATGTGAATACTCTCTCTCTCAGAGCGAGACATTCAATAGCCACATTTGTATACAGGTAATATGTATAGTGGTTTAAATAAACAATTTGATAGCATTTCCCATCTTTGCTGAGCAAGACTTTTGCGCAACAGGAATTAAAGGCCAGTCCCATAATATAGACACATGTCCCAAATGATGAAATGTATCAAATATGATGAAATGTATCCTTCCAACTATGACGACATGAAGTGAAGTGTATGCGGTGAGTCAATTCAGCAGTATCCCTTAGGGATCTTATCTTACTTGAAGATGAGGGTCATCTGAGCTTTCATCTTCTTCATCCTCCACAGTACAGCTGTTATCGTTACGTTCATCAGCCTGAAGCAGATAGACCGGTAAACATCATTAACATGTAGTCTGATGCCCTAGTAGTGCCACAATGATTTCACTATTATGGTGGGCTGTATGATTTTCACAAGGTGGAAACGCATCCATAGAAAAACAAACAAAGAAACTGACAAGAGAGGTCAAATTAGATCCTAGCCTAGCTGGCAGACCCAACCTCTACTATTTAGTCAACTGGGTGAAAATACCATAGACCAGAAGACAAACATAATGTGCCCAAGACATGAAATTACTTTGTGTTAGCTTTATTATTACACTCCCTTGGTCGCACCGATGGCACGAAGTTGCAATATTTCCTCACGCAATCAGACACATTATTGCATGTGTGCAGGTGACTGGAAAAGGTTATCACTTATCAGACAATGAACCTGGCAGGTAACTTCAATTTAGGGAAACCCATAGGAACCCTCATTTTGGCCTGGCAGGTCACCTGGAAATAAAATCATGTGTCAGATTGCATAGTTCAGTGTGAGGAAAAGATTATTAAAATTGCACTTTACAAAACTATCGACTGAATATTGAAACTTCGTGACAAGGTAGTGTCTTTAAATTACATTGCGACCAATTGGCAAGCATTTATTTTCTGGCCTATGGTACGTTAGCCTAGATATAGTAAAAATAACATAGTAAAAAATTACGTAAAATAAATCAAAATAAATTGTATTTTGCACATTTTAGTTTTGTAGTGTTTGGTCTTTTACTTTTTTACTGTACGAATCTCAGCAGGGTCATACAGAAACAAGCATTTCACTATAATGTACATGTAGGCTACCTTATATGTGACAAATAAAACAAAATTAACTTGAACTTTTGCCAAGTCCACACACACAGGTTCATGACTTGCGGAGTACAGGGATCATTCCAGCTACTCTTGTGAGCTGTGGTTCTTAGGCCAGTAAGGCACAGCTTTCACAATGTCTGTGCTGGTAATCAATGGCTTTGTTCAAAACGGTATTTGATGGTAGTTTTTCCATTTCAAAATTACAATATGGCATTAATAATCACTTTAGATTCAGATTATTTTATTAGTCATGTCTAGGGATGGGTACCGAATTCGGTACTTTTGAGGTACCGAACCGAAACACGTCGGTACTACCGAGTATCGAATCAAGTGAGAAACCAAAAAAAAAAAAAAAAAAAAATGTTTACTTTTTTTTTTTTTTACTTTTTTCTTTTCATGTCAACGTTCACACGCACAATATATGCTTACCTAGGATTTGACTTGATTCAACAACAAAGCAGTCGGAGCAATGACAAGCCGAAAACTGTCGAAATTGTAGTTATTTGAAGTTTGGATTTTATTTTTTTTACGACTGAGGTAGGTAAATTAAATTTCTTCAGACTAAAGTACCGAAAAAAGGTACCGGTATCGGTTCAAATGTGAAAGGTACCCATCCCTAGTCATGTCTTCATACACAGGGGTACAGGATCAAGGGTACTACGACTATGCTTGCACCTCATGGTACCAAAGCACCTCAAAGCCGCGCTAAAAACAAAATTACAAACATCTCAAAACAAACTGGTCAGACTACTGCTTGACCTCACTCCTAGAACCCACCTCACCCCTGCCCACTTTGACAACCTAGGATGGCTTAGAGTAGACGACAAAGTACAGCAACTTGCAATGGGCCTGGTCTACAAGATACACTACACGACCAAGGTACCCATGTACATGTCAAAATACTTCCCAAAGGTCAGTGAATACCACGACCACAACACCAGAGGGAGCTCCACAAATCATGTGAAACCCAGATTCGGCTCAAACAAGGGGACTAAACACGTTTCGCAATTATGCCACAATAATGTGGAACGCCCTACCCAAAGCTGTAAAGGAATGTGAATCACTACCCACTTTCAAAACCACTCTCAAAGAACACCTACGGGAGACTGCAATTCGAAACTGGCCCCTGTAAATGTCCAAACCCAACCCCCTCCAATGTACAGTAAATGACCAAGTATGGTTGTCAATATTCCAATGTCAAGTTTTGCTTGTACAGTTGTACAGTGTCCCCCCCCCCAACCACCTCCAATGTACAGTCCCCCCCCCCCCACCTACCCAACCTCCTACAATGTACAGTTTCTACATCAAATGTACTCTCTTTTCTGGCCTCTTTGTATCACAAACAGTACTGTATTTGCAAATCTGGTATGTCATAATTAATGTATAGATGTAGCAGTACTGTCTATGTCATATATGTTAAGATTAATTGAAAATGGGGGACCCTGATGTAAACAAGACGAAAGTCTTTCTCTGGTCTGCATCCCCTTAACAATTGTATGTATTGAGCTGTTACTGTATTGTGCCCATTCTGCAATATGTTAATAACATTTTCAATCAATCAATCAATCAATCAATCAATCAAGCACAAAAAAATAGTCACCAATGGGCAGCCCCGCCCACTTCGAATGACACGTCACACTAGTTGCCCCGCCCCCAGCCTCCTTTGGCTTATCAAATAAAAAAAAACTTTCCAAACTGAAACTAGGGCTTGTTAGATCTATTAGCCACGTTGAGCCCAATTCTCGTAAAACTCCCATGGCTAACAGTTACCCTATAATAAAAGCAACATGCAAGATAATTATGTTGGAATTAAAATAGCCCCTGGCCTGCACGACCATGCAAGCTCAGCTATAACGTAAACATTAAGACATTTATGACATAATAGCTCCAACAAGAATGCAAAGAGGATACAAGCTGAGCAGAGGAGCGACATGCATTGCATATATTAATAATGTGAAGTTAAAAGGGTAAACAACACGATGCCCCTGCTGCTGTTTACACGCGTGTTGTTGACGCCAGTACATTATTTAAGCGTGCTGCTGGCTATAGCGAGTTCTTCTCAAAGACACATTCTTTTTTTAGCCTCACTATCAAAAGCAAAGATAACGACGACGACCGACCATCATGGCTTTGTTGTCTCTGCGACGAGCGCTGCTTGAGTTTCCCCCACGAACGGTCAAAATAAGATGTTATTACAGGTCAATCACGGTCGGAGAAACGGACAACACAACGAACATATTTACGAGCTCGCAGGAACGCAGCCATTTCGGTGACTCGTCCGGAGCTCAGTGCACTGAGTGAGTGTAACGTAACCCAGTCCCAATGCAGCAATATCCACTAGAGGGTGCTATTTTGCATATTAGTAAAAGTAGAGTGGCATGCACCTATGCGCAATAGCGACCTCTAGCGGACTGCAGCGGCTCTTACTGTTATCAGTTATCAGTATGATTGATTGATTGAAAACTTTTATTAACAGATTGCAGAATGGTACAGTAGTACAGTACAGCTCAATACACACAATTGTTTAAGGGGATGCAGACCAGAGAAAGACTTTCGTCTTGTTTACATCAGGGTCCCCCATTTTCAATTCATCAGGACATATATGAGAACTTAGCTAAATAGATTTTACAACTTGGAGAAATAATGCTGCATCATTTGGTTTTTTTTTTACGTTTTTTTTTCTTTCTTTTTTTTACTAACGTTCAATATTTGTTGTTATATTATTGGAAGTAGAAAAAGGGTAACCACTGCGCTCAGACAGGTGCGTAGTCCAACATTAATGGAGTAGGGCTCCATTCCTTTAGGTGAAAGCTATCCTAAGTTGTCTACTGTATAAACAAAAAACTAGTACACTGATTAATGAACGGTCTAACAACCTGATACCCCCAATGTACTGTTTTTTTGTTCCATACAGATTTGTAAATATTGTATTGTAATATGTATTAATTTGTTGTTTCATATAGCCATCATACGCATTCATGTGATACTGTGATGATATCTACCTGTCAATCTAGCCCTGCTACTGATCATGACGTCAACCTAGCCTGTTTGCTGATTGCCGATTGTTCCCACCTGTATGTTGTCAAGTACAGCCTAGTTAAGTTTGTCACAATTATCATTGCACACTGATGAAGGCCGGATGGCTGAAAACGTTTTGTGCGTTATACAACCTGTGCATATAAAAATAAAAACAACGATTTTCCTCGAGTGCGGTCCCTACTCCATTTGTTATATTGGAATACATAAAGAACTAGAAAGGTGCACTCAGTAGAGCACACATTTCCATCTGGCAGCAGCCACACATTTATTAGGAGTGTAGGGGACAGGGCAAACATAGGCCAAGAAAGCAGATCTCCCCGCAGTATTTCTATTACACTAGCACACTATTACACTATGACACTATTACACTAGCACACTATTACACTATGACACTATTACACTAACACACTATTACACTATGACACTATTACACTAGCACACTATTACACTATGACACTATTACACTAGCACACTATTACACTATGACACTATTACACTAACACACTATTACACTATGACACTATTACACTAGCACACTATTACACTAGCACACTATTACACACTAGCGTCACAGTCTGGTATGGCAACTGCACTGCCTCGGAATGGAGAGCACTGCAGCTAAAATTCTTTCAGCTGGTTTTATAGGGTTACATTTTTGAGCGAAATATCAAGGAAGGACTGGTATATATTCAAATATCTAGTGCCAGATGATATCTATAACTTCACTGTGGCATTATCTTTGAGATATGCGGGGAAAATATCTAGAGCACTATTGGAAAGAACAAGTGTGAGGTCCTTGTTGTAGGTCACGTAGATCATAATGAATAAATCAACATTTTGTGTCAGTTTGAACCCAGTAAAATGTACTGGGTTCATTTATTGAAACCAAGTACTGTATGAAATAGTAAACAGTGCAATTACAGGTGGTCACTGGTCATTTCAACGTTTTCAAAGTGAAATCAAGTAACTTTACCTTAGCAGCTCAGTATGCAGCTCAGTATATTAGTGACCCGGCTTGTATTAGGAGGTCGGCTTATAATTGCTTAGCTCAAGAGCGCACCCGGCATTAATAGAGACCCGGTTTGTAATTGAATACCGGTCACTATTAGAGGGATTACGGTATGTGAATAAGAATGTCTTTTCCTGATGGTGTTTTTGAGGGATTCGGGGGCACATTATTTATTTCAGTATAGCTTGAGAGTCTGGCATGCATCCAGGTCTTTATGTCCATTTCACAGGGTAGCATACTTGCAGAAGGGAAACCTTGCGAAATTGTACAACTCCCATCACGTTGCGTGTGTAAAGACGAGAGGTCAGCTAGTGCGAGTCACGGTAATATATCATTGATCCTACAGCAGCAGCACATGTAGACATCTTGCACAAAAGTGACTGAGCAGTGTGTCAATGTGTGACCAAGGGAATTGCTGATTCAGGTTAGGGTGTTAAACCTCTCTGTTGAGTGTTGCTGGGTTTCATGCAGTCGGGGAGTTGACCATATATCAGGTTTTGTAGCCTAAAAACAAACGTGCTCCGTTTCTAAAATCGACAGAGTCCCACGCTGCAGCTTTGAGGATGACGTTTGACAGCATCCTGGAGGAAGCGGGCAGCTTCGGACGCTTTCAGGTACTGGTCATTGCGATGCTCGCCATCCCCCGGATGGTTCTGCCGTGTCACTTCCTGCTGAATAACTTCATCGCGGCTGTGCCCTCTCACCACTGCGATCCGGGCCCCCTGGACGAAGGGGGCCTCCTCGGAGAGCTACCTCCGGAGAAGAGACTGGCCGTCAGCATTCCGGCGTGGGAAGACGGCAGTCTGCACTCCTGTGAAATGTTCGCGGAACCCCAGTTTCATCTCCTGTCCAATGTTTCCAACGCCACCGGCTTGCCCACGGTCCAGTGTCGCAGTGGATGGGTTTATGACAACAGCACCTTCACCTCCACTTTGGCCACAGAGGTAAAAAAAAAAAAAAAAAAAAAAAGAGAAAGAGAAAGAGAAAGAGAAAGAAAGAAAGAAAAATTTACAAAAAAGGTAGGGCTGGGTGATGTGAAATAAATTCATATCATGATCAAGATCAAGGTCAAGAATCACTTTATTCAGCTGGGGAATTTGTCTTGGGCTTACACACCCACACTGCAGCCACAAACACATGCATACCGACATGACGCAACTGACTCCAAACAAAGGAGATAAACAATATAAAGATACAAAAAAGTGTTTGGCAACACCACATATAGTATATAACCAAATATCGATTATCGAATATCGATAATATTACGACCAAATATCGATTATTCGATAATTGCCAGCCATTTATCTGGCACTAAGTTTGATTGAGACCGGAATAAAGGAATTTTTAAACCTATTTAGTCTAGAGCAGGGGTCAGCAACCTTTACTATCAAAAGAGCCACTCCCCCCCCCCCCCCCCCCCCCCCCACAAAATAAAATGCTCAGGGAGCCGCACAACCTATTTACCCTTAAAATGAAGATAACACAGTGTATAACATTTTATATATCCCATATAAGCATATACGCCACATTTAGCATAAAACGCCTGACAATTGCATTCCCAAAGTAATTTCCGATTTATTATACTTTATACTTATAGCACACAGTTTGTTGCATTAATGGAATTATAAGGCAACAAAAAGAAAATGTTGGACAGGACTTTTTATTGCTGTTTTTACCTGTTATAACAAAGGAAAACCTCAAACTCTTATGAAGAGGAGAAAAATACTGGCTGTGTAGACCTATTTTTAAATAAAACACAGAAGAGGAGACAAAACACTGGTGTCTGTAGACCGACTTTGAAATAAAACCCTGAACTATTCAGGTATATTTGAGTCCTTCCCTTATTTGTGGAAAATCTATGAAATAAAAAGTAAAATTTACGTTGTTCGCAAATTTCTCACCACATATCAGGCATACATTCCTTGTTGATTTTATTGTCTTACTGTGTTGTTGTTGTATCGTTTTGTTACTGTGTCCTTTGCTTTTAAATATTTTTTTAAGTACTCTGATCTATTTAAATTTGTATTGCTGCCATAGTTTACCTTCTTTTTTTTCTTCTCTTTTTTTGGTACTCTTGTTTTAATTTAATTTTTTTTAAATCTTTAATCTATTTTTAGTGCTGCTTATAGTTTTTAATATGCTCCCTCTGTACAGCACGTTGTGCCCCTGTGGCTGTTAAAGCGCTTTATAAATAAAGTTGGATTGGATTGGATACAGGTAAGCCTGCGTCGTTAGTCGTGAAAGCAAATTAATCTGTCCACGCTGAATTAAACCCTCTATTTTCCTCAGACTTTCCTTTTTTTGGATTTATCCACGGTTAGCTTACTGGGGGGTCCGAAACTCAAGATTAGTGTGACGTACTGTATATTTTAGTTGATGAAATATTTTTGTTGACTAAATATTTTAGTTGATGAAATATTTTTTCATTTCAGTGTCACAGTAGTATGACATCGATCTCCAAAATAAGAGGGGGGAAAAAAGTATATATATATTTTTTTTTTGGCCAGGGAGCCGCAGCTGATTGGCTAAAGAGCCGTAGGTTGCCGACCCCTGGTCTAGAGCGTGGAACTCTAAACATCCTCCCAGAGGGCAGTAGCTCATACTCGGCATGCCTTAGAGTAGCCTGTTCACCCCTATGATCTTCCATGCAGATGGACCAGTTTGGACTTTAGTTGTACAGACAGGTTACCAAACCAACCTGTGAATGAATGAATGAATGAATTTATTTAACAGATTGCAGAATGGGTACAATACAGTACGGCTCAATACATACAATTGTTAAGGGGATGCAGACCTGAGAAAGACATTTGTCTTGTTTCCATCAGGGTCCCCCATTTTCAATTCATATAGACATTTATGACATACACAACATACATGACATTTATGGCATAGGGACATATAGGTATTTAGTACTGATACCTTTGTGACATAAGCGGTATTCAAATATACAGTACTGTTACCCCTAGATCCTGACAGAGTATATACATATGATGGGGAGGGGACTGTACATTAGGAGGGGGTGGGTGGGTGGGAGGGAAATATACATACGGCGGGGAGGGAATATATACATGCAGTGGGGAGGAGACTGTCTATTAGGAGGTGGTGGGGGTTTTGGGCATTTACCGTGGCCAGTTTCGAATTGCAGCCTCCCGTAGGTGCTCTTTAAGAGCGGTTTTGAATGTGGGCAGGGATTCACATTCCTTTACAGCTGTGGGTAGGGCGTTCCACATTGTTGTGGCATAATTGCGAAACGTGTTTAGTCCCTTGTTTGAGCCGAATCTGGGTTTAACATGATTTGTTGAGCTTCCTCTGGTGTAGTGGTTGTGGTATTCACTGACCTTTGGGAAGTATTTTGACATGTACATGGGCACCCCGGTCGTATAGTGTATCTTGTAGACCAGGCCCATTGCAAGTTGCTGTACTCTGTCGTCTACTCTAAGCCATCCTAGGTTGGCAAAGTGGGCAGGGGTGAGGTGGGTTCTGGGGTTCAGGTCAAGTAGTAGTCTGACCAGTTTGTTTTGTGATGTTTGTAATTTTGTTTTAAGCGCCTTTGAGGTGCTTTGGTACCATGAGGTGCACGCATAGTCATAGTACCCTTGAATGAGTGCTCCTGCCAGAGTCTTCAGGGTATTCTTGTTTACCAGAGAGGAGATCCGGTACAAGAATCTAGTTCGTTGGTTGACTTTTTTTTATTACATTGGATGCCATTTTGTCACAGGAAAGATTTGCCTCTAGGATGGAACCCAGGTAGGTAATTTCGTCTTTCCTTGTGACAATATTGTCACCCACTGTAACTGAGAATCCGTCGGTCTTGCTGAGTTTGTTATTTGAACCGAAGAGAATGGACTCTGTTTTGCCCATGTGTAATGATAGTTTGTTATCAGCGAGCCATATGCAGATTTTGCCTAGTTCCGTGCTGAGGGTTTTTTCAACCTGCAACTTGTCAGAGACCAGCAGGGCTGAGTCGTCCGCAAACAGGAACAAGTAATACCGTATCTGATGAGACTCTCTAATACAGACTGGTAAACAAGTAACATACATTTTCTTAACTACACTGTGAACTCTAAGGCGGCGTAGAAAGTGTTGTAGTCTGCTACACAGGCTGTCTACATGGGTGTTCCAGGTTAATGAGTTATCAACAAAAATCCCAAGATAATATGAAGAGACCTGTGAGATGGACTGTTTATGGGTGTTCCAGGTTAATGAGTTATCAACAAAAATCCCAAGATACTTATATGAAGAGACCTGCAAGATGGACTGTTTGTGGATGACCACAGACCTTTGGTCCCCAACACCTCTGGGGTCAAACACCATCTCCTCAGTCTTCTTATTGTCGCACCAATTTACAAACCTCTGGATTTCAGAATAATAGTCAGCTAGGTCACTGTCATTCTTAATTAGAGCTAAATGGCAGTGTCATCAGAAAATGTAATGATGCGGTTGTTAGGATAGATGCTTCTGCCCTCGTTCGTATATAAGGTCAAAAGCACAGGGGAACTTACTATACCCTGGGGAGCTCCAGTGCTCAGGGTTCTAGATACACAGGGGAACTTACTATATACCCTGGGGGGCTCCAGTGCTCAAGGTTCTAGATTCTGAAAGAGTGCCATTAACACTGACCCGCTGTGTACGGTTAGTTAAAAAGGAATGATACCATTTTATAATGAGAGGGTGGACATTAAGCCAATTCAACTTCTCAATTAAAAGGTGCAGCTGTACCCTATTAAATGCTGAACTAAAATCTACAAATAAAAGTTGGACATAAGAGGTAGGGTCCTCTAAGTGCTTAGATATAAAATGAACCAAGGCTGAGGCCGCATCATCAGTACCTGTATTACACCTGTAACTGAGGGGTTACAAAACCCTGATTAAACCACTACTAAATATTATTACTTGCCAGACAGTACAGTTAGTTAAATATGGCAGACACTCAATAGACGGCACGGGGACAAAGAGATAACGTTTACAGTATTTTAATAGCAATATCAATATACAACTGAAATTAGTACGTTGCTCTTTTATGGCGAATGATAGTAGAATGATAGTAGAGTATCAAAGTCAGTGGGAATGAATAATTCCTAGGTTAATAATACTCGACCAGAACGCTGCATGGAGTGAGATGGCGATACAGGGCAAGCGAGGGGTATAGCTGGAGACTGGTGATTTCCCCCACGGAGGAAATTGGAGAATAGTCGGATACTCCTGCTGGTCACTGAAAAAAAGGGGTCTCGTACGGATCCAGTCTTTGTAATCCAAGTGCTCGATAGCAGGGTAATAGCTCTTAATCCAAAGCCCGACGGCAGTGATGATAGCTAGCTAGCTTCGTCCTCGAAGCTAGCCCGATGCAGGTCTTCAGATGTAGTTAAATCCAAACGCCAATGGTATTAACTATGCTCTTCTCCACGGTACTTCGCTTACACAATTCACTATAATACACCAACAATGGTTCTACAATATTAGGGTCGTATCTAAGGAGCTACTAGCTATCCGTAACGATACACCGCGGGTAGGTTTCCACTGCTCACATGTCCAATCGTTCTGCTGTTAGGTTACTTCACACTTCACCTCGTGTTCTGATACTAGTTACGTTAAGTTCACACACACTTGCGTGCTAGGTTAGGTTCGTACTTCACTGCACTAAGGTTCACACGCTTCTCGTTACTGCTGCACACTAGATTAGGTTCACACTACAGCTGCTGCGCCTTCTACCATATATACTCAGAGTGATTTCCAGAGCGCAACCGAATCACCTGTCCGGAATCAATGCGCTGGCCAAGGGCATGTCTCAACTTGCCCGGACACGTCTTTGAACTTGTCTGGGGGGCGCGACTGCTGGCGCCGCCAGTGTCAAGGGCGGTGTCCAATGAGGAAAGCGAATAATGCTATGATTCAAACGGAGGCTTAAAGGTATATAGCTTATATATATAAATAATATACAAGTTATATAAAATAATAAACGTAGATTCTCAGTGTTAATCTGGCCCTTCAGAACAACACCTAATAAGCAAACTGAAACGGATCCAAAAAACAGCTGACATCAGTTTTCACTAGATTGATAATTATTTTCTCTAAACACTTCATGACCACTGAGGTCAAAGCAACTGGTCGAAAGTCATTATTTTCCTTGCAGCTTGCCTTCTTAGGAACAGGAATAATAATTGAGTCTTTCCGGGTGGACGGAACAGTGTGAGAGTCCAGAGACTTCTGGTATAGATTGGGCACCAGGCCTCTGCCAGCTCCTCACTGCATGACTTCAGCATGAGGCCAGCAGAGATGCCATCCGGTCCAGAGGCCTTCCCGGGGAAGATGTTAGAGAACAGTCTCTGAACCACACGTGGATCAATTAGAATTGGTTCTGATGCAGGTATTGCCTGGAGAGCCGTTACTTGCTCCTGTGAGAAGTCGGCAGTCTCAAACCTGGCATAAAAGTTATTAAGTTCGTTGGCCTTCTCACCCTCATTTAGAACATTAAGAGACTTTTTAGCTGGGGCCATATTTGTCATAAACTTCATAGAGTCCCACAATTTTTTTGTGTTCATAGAAGAGCAATGGGATTCGGGCAGCTACGTGGCGTAGTGGGCAAGGCGCTCGCCACGAATACTGGAGACGCTGGGCTCGCCTGTTCGAGCCCAGCGCTCCACATTGCTTTCAGTTTAGCTGGTCGTCCGTACTAATACACATTGGCCGTATTAGGGGGTGGGAAACTGATGGGTGGGGATCGGGCGTTGTGGACAGCGACTCCTACAGGTTGGTGCGCCTGCGCAGTAGAATCAGGAAGTGTCGGGGGCAGCGTGAGCCTCCCACGCGTTACTCCTCGCCACTGAGAGATCGCGCTGTGCAGGTGAAAAGATACGACTGCTGTTACCTCAAGTACCGGAGGGGACTTGTGCTATGTATGACTTAGTCCACATTGCAGCCGGCTTGTGGGAGGCAAGAAACAGCGTTCGTGACAGGGGAGGGTTGAATTGGATGATACGAAATTGGGATGGGAGAAAAAATAGAAAAATGGGAGAAAAAGTGGATCAAAAAAAAAAGAAGAGCAATGGGATTCGAATGTATCTTTCTGTTTCCTCCTGGCCCCCCTTAACTTCTGATTCGATTATTTCTGGATATTCATGGCCAAAAGATCCTTGTTCCTGAATGCAATTCTCTTCTTAACTATGCACTCTTTAATTTCCTTTGAAATATATGATTTATTGTTTGGGTACATAAGTTAGTTATTGATTTCTTGGGTAACACATTATCCCTGCAAAATGTTATATAATATGTAATAGTATCAGTGGCCTCTTCAAGGTCCAGGTCATGATATAGGTCCCAGTTGGTACAGGAAAAACAGCCTTTTAGATTCAGATGCAGATGACTTTATTCACCATATTGTATATACAAATGGAACGTGATTCGACATTACAGTGCATGATTTTTTTTTCACAAATAGGAATAAACATAATAATAAATAAATAAGTGCAAAACAGGACAGAACAGTGAGACAACAATAAGACAGTAAAGTGCAGTGGTCGGGGACGGGGACATGGATACAGTGCAGCACAGTTCAAGACCATGAGGTCCAGCCCTAGCAGCTCGCCATAGGGGGGGGGGGGGAGCAGGGGGACACCTGACTAATTTACCAGGCGAGCTGCTGAGGGGAAGAAACTGAGTCTATGGCAGGACTTTAATGTCTTAGGCAGCCAATGCTGTCTTCGTTCCAAACATGGACCGCTTTAACTTTTTTGTTTGCTATACTTTTGAGCAGAGGCTTATATGTGGGAATTAGCTTGACAACATTGTGGTCAGAATTACCTAGCGTTTTTTTTTTTTTTATATATCAAGATATCTGTTCATGTTCAAGACAAATAATCCAATTGCTGTCCATCTCATTGCACTGTATGATAAGTGTGATATCAAACCAGAACTTATTTTCAAATAGCATGCCCTCGTCAGGGGAGGCCCGGAGATTTGCATATTTCACAATGCAAGACTGACAATCAAAGGCAAGTACGAATTTATTAAATAAATGTGACCCAGACCCTGTCGGAAAAATCAGATCACGAGAAAATTTATTAAATGTTTATTTATTTATTTATATATATATATTTTCCATATGATCACAGTTTGAATGTTTACGAACATATTTACTGTAACAGCTAACAGTTATAGTATCTCTAAATAGTAAAAAAAAAAAAACTCTGTTTAAAAAAATAAGTCTCGGTTTGGGGGCAGAGTCACGTTTACGTGAGAATGTAGGCTATAATCGTCAGCCACCGGCCTTTTTTCTCGAGTTTCTGTCGTTGCCCATAAAAAGCACATGGCTTTTGTGTTGACATGTGACTATGCACCGGGCTATTCAACGGAATCAACTGAGATCAGTTAAGATAAGATAAGATAAGATAAGATAAGACGATCCTATACAGTCCAGTATCTATATACACTATAAATACAATATAAAATATAAATACAAATACAATATAATATAAAAAAGTACAAAATACAAGATAGTCCAGTGATAAGAGTCCAGTGATATGAGTCTCTAGTGCAAAATACAAGATAGTCAGTACGGTGATGTGAGTCTCTAGTCTATATAGTTCTCAAGTCCCGAGTTGTGACAATAGTTCTAGTTCTGGCAGCCGAGCCGGCCGTCTGAGCCCTTTGTTGTAGAGCCTGATGATGGCTGCCGGTATAAAGGACCGGCCCAGGCAGTTGTGTCGGAGGGGGATGAGTCTTTGGCTGAACCGTGCTCTTCATTCTGGCCAGCTCCTCGTAGAGGGGGTGAGAGGGGTTCTCCAGGATGGCTTCTATAGCTTTTTCATCATCCTCCTCTCAGCCACCACCTCTAGGTTATCCAGCTCACCACCCACTACGGAGCTATAGCCTTCTTCACCAGCTTGTTCAGCTTGCTGGAGTCCCTCGAGTTGATGTTGAAGCATTTCATAGGCATGGACTTTGAGCAGTCGGAAAATTGTGTAACAGTATCCCAGAAGAGATATGTGGAAAAGATCCTGAAACGTTTTGACATGCAGGAATGTAGAACAAGGGAAACACCATGTGATCAGAAACTTGATTATCAGGAGGATGCTCAGAAACTGACAGATGTAAAAATTTACAGGGAAGCCGTGGGTAGCCTCATCTACTTAACAACATGTACCCGCCCTGACCTATGTTTTGTAGTGAGTAAGTTGTCACAGCACTTTGCTGATCCCACAGAGGAACACTGGATCACGGTAAAACATGTTTTTCGTTATCTCAAAGGTACAGTAGATAAACTACTTTGTTTCAGAAAGAGCAGCGGAGGCTTAGGGCTTAAAGCAGGGGTCAGCAACCTTTTTGACATGGAGTGCCTGTTTGAAATATAGTTGTAACTAGTGTACCTCAACAATATTCCATGCATCGTACATTTTTTTTCTCATAATCAGGTCTTTTTTTTTTTATCCACTTTTTCTCCCATTTTCTATATTTTCTCCCATCCCAATTTCGTATCATCCAATTCAACCCTCCCCTGTCACGAACGCTGTTTCTTGCCTCCCACAAGCCGGCTGCAATGTGGACTAAGTCATACATAGCACAAGTCCCCTCCGGTACTTGAGGTAACAGCAGTCGCATCTTTTCACCTGCGCAGCTCGATCTCTCAGTGGCGAGGAGTAACGCGTGGGAGGCTCACGCTGCCCCCGACACTTCCTGATTCTACTGCGCAGGCGCACCAACCGACCTGTAGGAGTCGCTGTCCACAACGCCCGATCCCCACCCATCAGTTTCCCACCCTCTAATACTGCCAATTGTATTAGTACGGACGACCAGCCAAACTGAAAACAATGTGGAGAGCTGGATTCGAACATGCGAACCCAGCGTCTCCACATTGGTGGCGAGTGCCTTGCCCACTACACCACCTAGCCGCCCTATAATCAGGTCTTTTTAATGATAATCTTTACATTATTACATCATTATTGTAATTGTTATTATTAACAATATTATTATGATGGTTGTATCAACCCTAAATCTGGGGGGGGGGGGGGGGGGGATGCAATGCAGACAAACAGCTGCATACAGTGCGACCATTTCACTCACATTTGCCCATTCATTTTTGGACACATCACACACCATCGGTGTGTGTACTGTACGTGTGCTGTCATAGCTCCACCTACAGGCCTAATGGAGAACACCAGGATGTGAATGGAGGGTGAATGTGAGGTATATTGTGTAAATAAGTTTTGATTGATTGCAAGACTACACTGTAAAAAATAAATAATAATAAGTTACCAGAACAAAAAAATATTGAGTTCAGTTACTGTGCATTAATGTTTTCAGTTTTCAATCCATAATAAGTTAACAGAAAAATAAGTACACAACCACATTATTTCAACCTAATAAAACTATGTTTATTGTCATTGTTTTAAGAACACAAGTTGACTTGGTAATACTCACATTTTGAGTAAAAAAAATTGCTTTTAACATGTGCAATGTTCAATGAAATAGAAAAATAAATAATAAAATGTGTTGATTAATCCCACTGGTCACAATGGTGACCGTAATAATGTTTTTGTTATAAGGCTCTGCAAATGTTACTGAATGATGTACTGTAGCAATGTATTTCCAGCTAAATTGAAATAATAAACAAATAAAGGGTCTCAATTAAATATGTGGTAGTAAAAAGAACCTGTGGGAGGATTTCAACAAGATAAATGCGACAACAGTGCAAAATATTTCACTATAATATTTTTAAAAAAAGAAAAGAAAAAAATATTATATATATATATATTTTTTTTTTAATGCTGCCCCCTGTGCCTATGAAAATGCCCCCGCGCAGGCGTGCCTAGGGTTGCCTACCCCTGGCTTAAAGCCTACAGTGATGCAGACTGGGCTGCTGACATCACAGATAGAAGGAGTACTACTGGATACTGTGTTAGTTTAAACACAAACAGCTCACTGGTTTCATGGAAAACAAATAAGCAGCCCACAGTGGCACTGTCAACTTGTGAAGCCGAATACATGGCCCTGGCCATGATGATACAGGAGTGTATTTATCTAGAACAACTGCTCGGAGGGATGGATAACTATGTATATAAGAAAACTGTTGTTTATGAGGACAACCAGGGTACTATTGCCATTGCGAGAAACCCTGTGTGTCGACAGAGGTGTAAGCATATGGATATAAAGTACCATTTCATCAGATCTGTCATCAGAGAAGAAAGGATGACACTGGTTTATTGTCCAACAGATGACATGGTAGCAGACGCTATGACGAAGCCTGCTTCAAAATTGAATCTGAGGAGATTTGCAGAGGTCATGTTTGGTGTGTAAATATTGACTGCCATACTCTTTTTGATGTTCTAAGACTGTGTTATTTTCTTTGTAAATTGTTTTGAAGAGTTCATACAGTGTACTAAGCAACCATAAGTGGGAGTGTTGAATCTAGAGGGTGTATGTATGGTTGTAACTAACTGTCCTCTACTACTCCCATGACTGCATATATATCTGTGTCCACTGGAGGGCGCTATAGGCGGAGCTTCTACTGTCTACGCCAGGTTGGGAGTATATAAGTCTTGGTTCCCTCCTACTTTTTCTTCTTCCCACACATGCCTCTCCCGGAGAGGAGAACACATGAGCTGCTGTGGTATGAGTCAATGTGAATGAATAAACTGCTGCCAGCAGAGCAAGGCCACAGATGGAAACCATGCCTCTTGTATTATTGTCACCCCATAGCCATTTCTGTTAACAGTGCCGTTTTAAATTCCACAAGATCAATTAACTTGAATGTTTTTTACTTTAAAAATAGTATGTTTGGGGACATTTATGCACATGTACTGGGACTGCCCACCAGTTAAGATATTCTGGAAAGAAGTGACCCAACAATTATCAAATCTCTTAACTCTGAATATACCTGTACACCCCTCTATATTACTGCTGAATGATGTCTTTGAGTGTGCAGTACATCCACAGCTAAAGAGATTGGTTTTATCTGGTATCACAGTGGCTAAAAAGCTGATAGCATCACAATGGTTCCAACCGGAAAAAATGTGCTGGAAGGTCTGGATTCTTACATATCTCGATGTGATTTATCAAGAAATATCTACAGCAAGAATTTTGGGTCTCAATTAATCCAAAATGACAATGTGGTTAGAAGTGGTGGAGAGAATAAAAGCTAGCATATAAAGGTAGTGTCTGGTAGGAACACGTTATAATGGATGGATTATCCAATGGGGGGTCCGGGAGGAGGGGGGGGTACGAGCTAGAGCATATGTGTGTAGGGTACTAGATAACAGGTATTAGGGGTATATCCTGTATAAGACATTTAACTAAATGGTGATTTCATTGGATATGTGTAGCCGGTGTGATCTTGTCTGCGTTGTGTTTAAAGTCGATTCGACCCCTGTTAAGGGATCGCCCTGAGTGGGAGTTGAACCCCGGACGCCGGCGGCATCACAGACCACTAAGCAAGAAGTGAATTCACTTCTTGCTTCCGGGTCTGGATGCCTCTGGGGAGTGAGTTTTACTTGCAGTACCGCTTAACGTCCACAGCCACTTCACGACTTGTACCTCGTGACTGTGGATATACTGCGGTACCTCCGTTACATATGCATTGTTAATTAATGCTTGTATATCTTATCGTGTGTTGTCATGTTTGTTTATATGTTTGTTTAAAAAATAATTTAAAAAAAATACAAAAAGAAAATAGTATGTTTGTGTGATCACAATATCCTGCATTGTGAACTATCCTTGATTGATTGATTGATTGATTGAACATTTTATTAACAGATTGCAAAATTGGTACAATACAGTACAGCTCAATACACACAATTGTTAAGGGGATGCAGACCAGAGAAAGACTTTCGTCTTGTTTACACCAAAAAAAAAATAATAATAATAGTATACATTTGACGAAGAAACTGTACTTCTCACTATGAATTGAAAATGGGCGACCCTGATGTAAACAAGACAAACGTCTTTCTCTGGTCTGCATCCCCTTAACAATTGTGTGTATTGAGCCGTACTGTATTGTACCCATTCTGCAATCTGTTAAATAAAATGTTCATTCATCAACATTCATCATTCACTTCGGGGTAGAATGCAGGGGGAGGGGGCTGTAAGCTTTTGTCATTCGCCACCAATCCTAGCAGGGGGACGCAGCCTCATCTACATAGTTCCCAGACTTCCTCTCCAGGTTGACGGTATATATATCTAATATCTCAGCGCTTCATGGTCTCTTGGTCGAAGCTTCGGCTAGACATATACAAAAATTGGAACGATACAGAGAAGATTAGCATGGCCCCTCGTACACACGAGACATTATACATCGTCTCTCTCCATAAAAACCACGGCCGAGAGGGAGCTGTCTGGGAACCACCGCGTTCTGCCCGACAATGCGAGGGCATCGCTTTCTCTGCCTTTTGGCTCAGATCAAGTGTGTTTCTCCTCTGCGCCTCCTCCTCTCGGTTGCACCTGGACTTCTCCTTGTTAGTGACCCGGGTTCAATCCCCCGACGTGTCCTAAGCTGAGTTTCTTGTTTTTGAAACGACATGGTGATGAAGCCAGTGGAGAGTCTAAGCAGCGGCTGTAGGGCGAGACGCAGAGGAGACTACACTTATAATGAATGAAAACTTTATTTAACAGATTGCACAATGGGTACAATACAGTATAGCTCAATACACACAATTGTTAAGGGGATGCAGACCAATGAAAGACGTTTGTCTAGTTTATGACACACAACATACATGACATCATGACATTTATGGCATAGGGAGATACATGACATACAGTGATACAGATATATAGTACTGTTACATTTGTGACATATATGATAAATTATGCAAATATACAGTACTGTTACCCATAGATCCTGACAGAGAGTATATACATATGATGGGGAGGAGACCGTACATTAGGAGGGGGTGGGAGAGAAATATACATACGGTGGCGAGAGAATATATAATGGAAACCGAACAACAAAAAGATGCCAGTGAGGGAATATGGTACGAAGCTCTTAGCTCTTAGCTAGCCGGGAGCATGTCTATGTTCCCCGGGTCCTATGTTCCCTGATTGATTGATTGATTGATTGATTGAACATTTTAGACCACCAGCCCTGATTCCAAACTCTAACCTTAACCAACTTCGAAAGAGGGCCTAAGCTTAACCAGTTCGAAACAAGGCGGACATTAATAATGAATAAAATAATAAAAATTTATAAAATGTTCAATCAACATAGGACATAGGACCCGGGGAACATAGGACCCGGGGAACATAGGGATGATCCCAGCTAGCCTACAGTAGCCTAGGCTAAAACATACCGCCAGGGCCGGACTCATAGGGAAATAATTCAGGCTGGGAAATATAGTGCGAAATATAGTCCCAGTCAGGCCACTTTTTAAGCAGGGGGTCCCCCACCAGGATTTTTTTTTGTTTTTTTGTGGGCTAGCATAATGTCAAGTATTAGCAACAACACTGATTTCAATGGATTTCTTTTTTTGTATTGTCAAATTAAAAGAAATACCCACTCTTACCATTAAGGAACTAAATTGCACTCTTCAAAAACGCCATAAAAACCTTTTATTCAACTTCCGCCCTGATCATAACCACCACATATTCAATACGTTTTCTAATTTTAACCCTTTAAATGCCAGTTTGTGTGATGGCATCACAAATTATTGTTAAAAAAACACACAAAAAATATAATATATCAAATGCAATATAGATTTTTCTGGGGGGGATTATTACAGGCTAGCATGTGTCAATGATTAGCAACAACACTGATTTTGATGGATTTTAGTTTTTTATAATGTCAGATTTAACAACAACTCTTTTCAGAAAAGTGGGAGTATTTCATTTTTAATCTGACATTACAAAAAAACCAAACATAAAAAAAATGGTTATGATCAGGACTGGAAGTTGAATAAAAGATGTATGACTGTTTTTAGACTGTGTTACTGTTTGTCTGTTTACTCTCTGTACTCTCTGTCTGTACTCTCTGATTGATTGATTGTCACAGTGTTCCCCACTTAGGTTATCTAACTATTGCGTTGCTGCAACTAGAAACACTGGCATGACCTGCTTCTAAGTCAGTGTTTCTCAAAGTGGGGGGCGCGCCCCACAGGGGGGGCCTTGAGATTAAAAAATAAATAAAAAAAAACAAAGAAAATGGATTACAGAAAATTATCACTAAAGTGCTATCTGTTGCAGCTGCACTGTTCTCCATGAAAATACCATTTCTCAAAATCTGAAAATCATTATTTAATAAAACACAGAAAAGGATCACCAAGTTACTCTGGATAAAAAAAAACCTTTACAGACAACATTGAGACAAAGCTTCCTGACACATCTCCATCCAAACTCTTGGAAGAACTCTTTGAAATCTCATCTGATACCACCTAGAGAGCTAGTTTCAGAGTGTGGTGCTGAGTACCAAGTATCTCATCTCATGGCCCACCAAGTATCTCATGATGCAGCAGTTAAGGTGTTGATACCATTCAGCACCACATACAGTATCTGTGTGAAGCTGGCTTTTCATCCATGACAGCTCTGAAAACAAAATATAGGGCCAATTTGAAAGGTCACAATATTGGTGTTATTTCAATAAATTTAAACATGGCCCATTTCATGACTATTTTGTTGGGGGGGGGGGGGGGGGGGGGGGGCAAAATATTTTGGTCCGCCAAAGGGGGGCCTGACAGAAAAAGTTTGAGAAGCACTGGCCTACAGTAAAGTGTGTTGAGAGCAGCAGCATGGCCTACAGTAAAGTGTGTTGAGAGCAGCAGCATGGCCTACAGTAAAGTGTGTTGAGAGCAGCAGCAGCATGGCCTACAGTAAAGTGTGTTGAGAGCAGCAGCATGGCCTACAGTAAAGTGTGTTGAGAGCAGCAGCATGGCCTACAGTAAAGTGTGTTGAGAGCAGCAGCATGGCCTACAGTAAAGTGTGTTGAGAGCAGCAGCATGGCCTACAGTAAAGTGTGTTGAGAGCAGCAGCATGGCCTACAGTAAAGTGTGTTGAGAGCAGCAGCATGGCCTACAGTAAAGTGTGTTGAGAGCAGCAGCAGCAGCATGGCCTACAGTAAAGTGTGTTGAGAGCAGCAGCATGGCCTACAGTAAAGTGTGTTGAGAGCAGCAGCATGGCCTACAGTAAAGTGTGTTGAGAGCAGCAGCATGGCCTACAGTAAAGTGTGTTGAGAGCAGCAGCATGGCCTACAGTAAAGTGTGTTGAGAGCAGCAGCATGGCCTACAGTAAAGTGTGTTGAGAGCAGCAGCATGGCCTACAGTAAAGTGTGTTGAGAGCAGCAGCAGCAGCATGGCCTACAGTAAAGTGTGTTGAGAGCAGCAGCATGGCCTACAGTAAAGTGTGTTGAGAGCAGCAGCATGGCCTACAGTAAAGTGTGTTGAGAGCAGCAGCATGGCCTACAGTAAAGTGTGTTGAGAGCAGCAGCATGGCCTACAGTAAAGTGTGTTGAGAGCAGCAGCATGGCCTACAGTAAAGTGTGTTGAGAGCAGCAGCATGGCCTACAGTAAAGTGTGTTGAGAGCAGCAGCATGGCCTACGACAGTAAATTACGAAATGTTCACTCACCACTTGGCAACCGTTCTCTCCTATAGTGGGATCTCGTCTGCGGCAGGAAAGGCATGGAAAAAGCCACAGGAACGATCTTCTTTGTTGGAGTGATGTTTGGAGCGATGGCCTTCGGAGCCCTCTGTGATAAGTATGTTTCTATTACTTCTTACAAAATAAAATAAATTTGTATAGTTGTATTATTAGTAGGGATGTCCGATATTATCGGCCTACCGATATTATCGGCCGATATCTGCATTAAAATGTGATATCGGAAAATATCTGTATCGGTTTTCAATTTTTTTTATCTTATTATTATTATTATTATTATTTTTTTTACATTTCTATAACCTTTATTTACCCAAGCAAGCAAGTAAGAACAAATTCTGATTTTATTTATTGTCAAAAGTATGCATAATGTTGTGTTAATTCCACAACAAGAGATATGTAATGTTAATTACCTGAAATTATTCCATTTGGGGGGGGGGGGGGGGGGGGGGGACCCTGCATATATCGGTATCGGTTGATATTGGTATCGGAAATTAAGAGTTGGACAATATCGGTATATCGGTATCGGTAAAAAAGCCAATATCGAGCATCCCTAATTATTAGTATTATTATTATTAATAATAATAATAATAATAATAATAATAATAATAATAATAATAATAATAATAATAATAATAATAATAATAATAATAATAATAATAATAATAATAATAATAATAATAATAATAATAATAATAATAATAATAATAATAATAATAATAATAATAATAATAATAATAATAATAATACAAATAATAATAGCCTTTCATACACTAATTGCAGCCCAAAGTGATTCACAGCAGCGAGGGCCTACAGTAAAGTGTAATCACAGACAGTATATGCGCCTATACGTAAGAGTGAGGTTCGGGCTTGGAATGTCGTCAACACCCATCATTACAGAATGACTGACTTCTTGCTTTGAGTTCAGTATAACAAAGCATGAAGAAAAGCATGTTTGGTGGTTTGGTGGCTTAGTGCAGTAAAGAATAATAAAACCTTGTACGGCATGACTTCTCATCTTCATGTGTCTCTGTATTTACAGCCCAATCTCACTTAATAAAGTACTAATCGACCACAGGAGAAAAGGTACATAATGTACGTTATGTTATAGCCATAATAAATATATTCCACATTGTTTTGAAAGTGTAACTTGTGTAATATGTATTACAACAAATGAGTACATGTATTACATATAAACTCTTTTTTCTTTTTTACTTTTTATGTTTTCAGAAAACCATAACCGTTAAGTGAATGTTAAAACTGACCTTAACCCTAACGTCATGTCTTAACCATAACCGTTAATTGAATGTTAAAACTAACCTCAACGACTATAATCATAGTTAGATAGTGGTGAGAACACCCACCCGTGACTGCAATGATTGTTGGTTACATTTCAGTTGCTGATACAATTCATAAATATACTACTTATGGCTATAACATTACGTACATTATGTACCTTTTTTCTTGTGGTCGATTTGTACTTTATTGAGGCTTTCCGATGAGACCGTTGATTTATAACCTTGACTTGATCATCACACTTTTTCAGGTACGGGAGGAAGGACACTCTCTTATTATCTTACACCATGGCGATTATATTTGGCGTCGCCAGCGCCTTCGCCAACTCATACATCATGTTTGCAGTATTGAGATTCCTCACTGGCTTTGGATTAACAGGAATCACCCTCTCAATTGTGCTCAGTAAGTACAAAAAAAAAAGCCACAGTAAATACAGTAAAACTCAAATGATGGAAAAAAAAATACACATTGCAGTCTGGCAACGATGTAACGCCAGACTGCACGTTACTTGGATTAGTAGTAACCAGGGGCGTAGCTGGGGGGGGTAGCTTAGGATGATTCCAAGGGCCCAGCACTGGGGGGGGGGGGGGCCCAAAAAAAAATTTTTTTTTTTTTTTTTTTACTAGACATCACGCAGGTGTATTATTGATGCTCTCATTGATACTATGTTTGTTTCTGAAGTGTGTGTGTGTGTGTGTGAGATATATAGAGAGAGAGGGGGGCTTTGGTAGACTATTGCATTGGTCCATTCATTGAAGATGAACGCAATGCGACATCCTTTACTAGGCTCACCCACCAACAGTGCAGATGCTGAACTGCTGATCCGAATGTATAGGTAAAAACCATATTATGCGTTTTCATCAATAAAAGCGCTTACACACAAATACATTCTTTCATGGGGCCCAGAATCTGGAGCTACACCCCTGGTAGTAACTGTACTATAATTACTATTTGGGAAATTGTAAAGCCTTACTTTACTTGTTACTGGGAAAGTAATACAATTACAGCAACATGTCACTGCCCAACACTGCTCACCAATGTGAACGTTAGAGATGTAACAATTCAAGTTCAAGTTTTGTTTTATTTGTCACATATAAGGTACATTATAGTGAAATGCTTGCTTCTGAGACCCTCCTGAGATTGTGCTTCATACAGTTAAAAAGTACAGGCCAAAAGTTAAAGAATAAATACCAAATAAATAAATAAATAAATACCAAACAAAATATACAAAGCTAAAATGTACAAAATGCAGGAACATAATGCAACATGCAGAAATGAGGTAGAAGAGGTATAGTGCAAATCTTTCAGAAATAAATAAATAAAATATGGTGTAATGTTTCAAAAGTGTTTAAAGTGTCTAAAGTGAATGTTAAAGGTGAATGTTTAAAGTGAGTGTGCTGTGCATGTGTGTGCAATGAGTGTAGAATGGATGAGTTAGTGTTACATAGAAGCTCCTTTTGTCCACGAGACTCCGGTAGCGCTTGCCTGACCGCAGCAGTGCAAAGAGGCAGTTGTTTGGGTGGCTATACAGTCTTTGACTATTCTCTCTGCAACGCCTGGTGTAAATGTCCTGGAGAGTGGGAAGCCCACCGTTCGGCTGATCGAGCCACTCTCTGCAGTCTGCTGTGGTCGTGTGCGGTGCTATTCCTATACCAGGAGGTGATGCTGATGTTATCAGTCATGATGCTCTCTATTGTGCATGACTAGAAGTTCCTTAAGATCTTTGGACTCACTTTGAACTTCCCAAGGAAGTAGAGGCGCTGACTATTTGATTAAATGTATATTTTCATGACTAAGCCTAAAATAAACTAATTGGGTCCTTGGAAGATTAAAGCTATAGAACGCCACCTGAAAAGTTACAGTTTCATCGTTGTTGTCTGGCAAGGCCTGCAATTTTGTCCATAAATGTTATTTACCATACTATTCCAAGAAGTAGCTCATACCGGCTTATACATATGTTTGGTTGACAGTGCCATGACAAACTCTCAACTCCTCTCCCTCAAGGTATCGAGTGGGTGGACCCTGGTCACAGAGCATTCATTGGCGTGATTGGCGGCATATTCTGGTCAGTAGGCAACATGATGCTTGCAGGTGTCGCATACCTAGTGAACGACTGGCGGACGCTGCTCATCGCCATCACTGCTCCTCTAGGCTTCTCCGTGTTGACTTGGTGGTAAGAGGGGAATATTTCACATTTCCATTTTTAAGAAACACGCCAACATTATGGGGAATGCGCTCACCGTCTTCTCCAGAGTCAGACAAGAAGATAGATACAGTACCAATTTCCTTCCTGTGCTGAACGGTAGCAAGCTATCTGGCTGCAAGCTAGCCTAGCTTAGCACAAATGAATGGAAGCGGATACGGCTCAGATAGCCTAGCTTAAAACTCCGGGAGAGGTGTTTTTGGCCAACAGCTAGGCTAGCTGGTCCATATTGAGAGAAAACGGGGTTTATTCAATGTATGTGATGTATAGATTGGGGGGAGATGACCACAGCTAAAACGGTGCCGGGTCAGAGAGATCGAAATGTGCATGGTTTGCCTTAGAAGAGGGTGATAGAACAGTGGTTCAGAGCAAGCAGGGTGATTGGGAGCAGCACACTGCCAGCGAGAGAATGTTTTGAATTCCTTGGAAGAACACATAGATAAGAGTGTAGGCCCAGAGCAGGAGGGAGAGAGGTTCATCTTAAGGAAACGTTTAATGGTGTGAAAAGTTATTAGCACGTCGCATGACAGAGGGAAGGCGGGGCCGTCGTTGCTACGACGAAGATCTATAAGTCGACCGGTTTTTCCGGGTGTAGGGCAGACTAAAAATCTGGGAGACCAAAGAAACTAATCCCACAGGAGGGAAGAGACCAAGATACTCTCTCCTCTCATCACAGAGAGGGGGGGGGGGGGGGGGGGGGGGAAAGAATGCCACATCATCATTAGCTTCGGCTAACGCGAGGAGGGTTAGGCTGACGACCAGGCCTGACCACTATCGGACTGAATAGCAAAAGGACAACAGACTGAACACACCGAAAGATCATTAGAATAGACTTTTCAAGGACAATACAATCTGTTAACATCTGAGCTGAGGTTCCTGTTTATAGCAATAAACAACGCTTTTCCTCATAAGGTATTACGCTGTGTCGGAGTGTAGAATTCTTACGGAGGTGGAGAATTATTATGGTTTGCGGATAGTACTAACGGGGAGAGATAAGGATCTTATCAGCCAGTATAGGAGACGTCAGGACCATTAAAATGACACAACGCAGAGGAATTGGATGGAGAGCCAAACAGACGAAGACGTGATACTGGCCAGATTGATCAGGATCTAACAATATCCACTTCCATTAATTTGTGCTAAGGTAGCATGCAACCGGATAGCTTTCCACTGAACGCACAGAGAGGAAATTGGTATCTATCTTCTTGTCTGACTCTGGAGAAAATTATATAAATATCACAGATGGTGAGCGCATTTCTAATAATGTTGCCGTGTTCCTTTAAGACAAAAGGATATAATTACGGGTTATTTTTCATGAAATAGGCAACTCAGTCAATGTAGCAGATTGAAATGTGTAAGCTTTTCCTCAAAAGAACAGTACTGCTGGCTAATTGTGGTATGTGTCCTCATTTTACATATTAAATTGGTTGTAATTGTAGGTGGGTTCCTGAATCTGCCCGGTGGCTTTTTGCCAATGGTAAAGTGGAAAAGGCACAATATTACCTTGATAGATGTGCTCAATTCAACAAGAGAGGAAAATTGGCATCAACGTTGAAATTTGAGGTAAGTTTTATAGTGAGGATAAATTACTGTGGGTTATTAACCCATTCAGCGCCAGCTATTAGACGGAGCCCGTCATAGCAAGGCCACGCTTTAAAAGATAGGAGTGCGTCACCTTGTTTGTAGAGCTATAACTATATTCTATCTATATTATAGCTATGGATACAATACTATGGCCCATTTGACATCACCTATCTATCGTTCAATATGTGAAAAATAATGCATTTTTCCATCCATACGTACCCGTGTTATACTGTGGTGAATATAAGTATGGTTTTAGAGCGGTCTGGGGTAATTCCCGAAATGCTGAGTTATAGCCTTATACGTCAATTCTACTATAAACGTTGCCGTTTCTTGCCTGTACACGCTACTATTCCCAAATCAAATCTATGTCATAGGTATTATGTTTCATCATGAATGCATGAAAGGGGGGGGGGGTCGTTTCTGATTATTTGATTGCCAGTAACGGCATTCGTATTGAACACTAAAAACGCTTATCAGCCCGATCGGTATAATAGCATTGCACGATCAAGCTAAAATTGACGTTGGATAGTCCTTACTCAGGAGTATTCCAAAAATAATATTCCAATTGTTTGATCGCCATCTGGTACATCCGACGGCATAACCCACCACAACATATGGATCAGGGATATTTGACGCGCTTCAATGGAACCGGGAGAACCGCTCCAATCGCCCGACAAAGAAAAGTGAGCCCGGAGACATTTGGCCATTACACAGGCCAAGATACAAGGTTACAAAGGGTGCTCGATATACCGCCGTCTAGCTGGATGCGGCCGGTATTGCACTTCTCGATCTCAGACTCATTCCCTATGGTAACACCAAGGTCCCTGGATGAATAATGAATAAAAATATCGAATAAAGGAATAAACGGCCAAAACCCGAGAAATCTCGGGTCTGGCGCCCAACCGCTGGCGAGTTAAACCGACTTATCTCGGGTTTGGCCTCCATTGAGTTAAGAAAAGGGAATTGTGGACCATCCAAGTTATGACAATATTGTCAGTTATTTCTAAATGTAAATGCTAAGTATTTGTAGTTACTAGTGATGTGACGTTCGCGAATGATCCAATTCTTTTGAACGGCTCTTTGGTACAAATGAAGAGAACCGAGTCATACTTGGTGGAAGCCATTCTTTTTATCGTTCATTGTGCTCATTTCATCGTCTGCTCTAAATCCATTCCCCTTTACATTATGTTGTTGTTATGAATCTAAATGTTGCATGCACTTTATCGTTCACACTCAATAGTTGTTGTGAATCTAGTAATGCTGACCCCTATTAATCGATTAGTCGACTAATCAGTCGAAAGGGGCCGTAGTCGACTGGCCAACCTCTTAGTCAAATATAATAAAAAAAAAGAATTTTATTTATTTTTTATCATTTTTGTCCAAAGAAAAGAGGCATAGAGGCGTGGCTAACGCTAATGGCACGCATACCAGAGGCTAACTGCCTACGAAAACAGGCACAGAGGCACTGAAAGAGGATTTCACCCATCTAATGAACACACTATACTAGACAAATATCAAGTTTCAAGTTCAAGTTTCTTTAATAGTTGTCATACAGAAGTACAGAATACTTTTATACAAAATTTACAGTGGGTGTACGAGTTGTAGTGCAAATCCTTTATCAATAAATATAAAGTGTGTTTGTGTGGTTTAAGTGAGTGTGTGCGTGTGGGTGTGTGTGCTGTGTGCATTTGATGGTTGTTGCATAGTGTTTATTGTTCGTTTAGCAGCCTGATGGCCTGGGGATAGAAGCTTCTTCTGAGTCTTTCTGTGCTCGCCTTAAGACTCCGGTATCGCTTGCCTGACCGCAGCAGTTCAAAGAGGCAGTTGTTCGGGTGGCTCGAGTCCTTAATAATTCTCTTAGCCTTCCCCCTGCACCGCTTGTTGTAAATGTTCTGGAGGGTGGGAAGCCCCCCTCCAATTGTGCGTTTGGCTGAACGTGTCACTCTTTGTAGTCTGCTACGGTCTTGTGCAGTGCTATTCCCAAACCAGGAGGTGATGTTGCCAGTCAGGATGCTCTCTATTGTACATGAGTAGAAGTTCCTAAGGATCTTCTGACTGACTTGGAACTTCCTTAGGCGACTGAGGAAGTAGAGGCGTTGTCGTGCCTTCTTCACAACACTGTCAATGTGTGTGGTCCATGTCAAGTCCTCGGATATGTGGGCTCCGAGGTACTTGAAACTGTGCCCCGTCGATGCTGAGGGGGCTGTAGTCCTTGACCCCCGACCTCCTGAAGTCCACAATCATCTCTTTTGTTTTGCTGACGTTCAGGGAGAGGCAGTTCTCCTGACACCACTGTGACAGATTCTCTACCTCTTCCAGGTAGGCCCTCTCGTCGTTGGCAGAGATCAGGCCCACCACTGTGTCATCAGCAAATTTGATGATTGTGTTGTTGTTCCGCTGTGCCACGCAGTCATACATATCAAGATGTATCCATCAGTGGACCAATTGTGCATGCTTTTGCAGAGGACAAGAAGCCTTCAGTCGACTCCTTCAGACATTAAGCACCCCCACAGCCCAAATGGAATGATAAAAAAATAAAAAATAAATATATATATATATTATACTTTTTTTTTTCTTTTTTTTTAAGTCGACCAATAGTCGACTAACAGCAAATTTTGGCCAATCCTAGTCGACCATCCAAATCCTTAGTCGGGGACAGCCCTAGAATCTAGTAAATTCATAACCGGTACAATAACATGTCACGTATGACCCCTTCTGCCTTCTATAACGCAATAAGGATATAAGCATTTTTCTCTTTTCTGTAAGAACGAATCAGGGATGTTTTCGGGGACAGGATGTGTTTGAGGAAAGATAACTTAATTCAGGGTTGAAGAATCTATCGCATGTCCCCTCCGATACATGCAGAGTCAGCCAGCCACTTCTTTTCACCTGCCAGCACGGACTCTCATTGGCAAGGTGTAACGTGTGGGAGGCTCACACTACCCTCGACATCTCCTGTCCTTGCTGTGTAGGCGCCCTGACCGACCTGTAGGAGTCGCTGTTTACAACGACCAGATTACCACCCATCGACTCCCCTCCCGCTGACTCTGCCAATTGAGTCAGTATGACGGCCGGCCCAAGCCGGAGGCAACGCTGACAGCCGGATTCGATACCGGTGTCTCGCGCGTTGGTGACGAGCGCTTAGACCGCTGCGCCACCCATCCGTCCTGACTATAGTATTTTTATGATTTACCAGAAGTGCTGAGTCAAACATAGTCTCACTCATGTATCACACTCACTCTAAGTGATGTATCACACTCACACTCATGTATCACACTCATGTATCACACTCACTCTAAGTGATGTTTCACACTCTCACTCTAAGTGATGTATCACACTCATGTATCACACTCTCACTCTAAGTGATGTGGGTCGACTTGACAACTTCTAATAGGCATGGTGGGTGGTCTGAGAAATGTAAAAACAGACATATTATGGTTCTTTATCTGAAGGGGTCCACCTAGCAAGCAAGCTGCCAAAAACCTCCAAAGAAACTCCAAAGTAGTTAATATTGTCTATGGTAGCTTTCTATGATCATTGTGACAGGTTGAATGCAACGTTTGTAAGGTTCAACCTTGTTAGCTGTTTCTGCCATGTGCTGTATTGAATTTATAGCCTCTTGTGGTTTTGGCCATCATTTGAGGTACAACCACAGAGATAACCCTGCTTTCTCTACCAATCTACAGACCCTCACTAATCTGAAGAACTCTGAAGACCAGAAGAAGAACTACACTTACCTTGACCTATTCAGGACCCCCAAAATTAGACGGTTAAGTCTATTGACAGGCATTGTATGGTGAGTAGCCCCCCTATTTATTTTTATCATGATAGTAAATAGCTGGGCTTTAAAGGAACACTCCAACATTTTGGGAAATTAGCTTATTTGTCATCTACCCTGGAGTTAGACAAGAAGATACATACCCTTTTCTTCTCTGTGCATGCAGTAGGAATAGGAAGACGTTGGGAACTAGGCTAATGGAGGAACCTACATGTGGAGGAACCTGTTTAGGCAGGCGTATGTCTGATTTTATTTTATTTTTTAAATGTATTGTGATTGTTAATGAACTGTTTTTTAAATTGTTGTACGGCGACCTTGAATGTCTTGAAAGGCGCCTTATAAATAAAATGCATTATTACTTCCAGTGACTGACGCTAAGCTAGGCTAACGGTGCGTGTCTTCCTACTCCTACTGCATGCACAGAGAAGAAAAAGGTATGTATCTTAACACTCCAACATTTTGGGAACCCTGGAGTTAGACAAGAAGATACACACCTTTTTCCTCTCTGTGCATGCAGTAGGAGTAGGAAGACGTTGGGAACTAGGCTAATGGAGGAACCTACTTCCAGTGACTGGTGCTAAGCTAGGCTAACGGTGCGCGTCTTCCTACTCCTACTGCAAGCACACAGAGAAGAAAAAGGTATGTATCTTCTTGTCTAACTCCAGGGTAGATGGCAAATAAGATAATAATTTCCCAAAATGTTGGAGTGTTCCTTTAACCCTTTCACGCATAGATGATACTACAGTAGATCGTTATTCAAAAGCCATCTCTTGAATATGCATGAGTTTTGATGGCATAGCTGCACATAATCCACTACAGTAGACACTAGTGCAATGTTATTTACATCTTGTGGCAGTGTAGCAGAACCCCCCCCCCCCCCTTTCCCACTAATGGAACTCTGCTGTTTTCTCTGCCTCTGATCAGGGTTAGCTTAGCTTAGTTAGCATGAGCAGCTAACGTTAGCTACAAGATACACTACACGACCAAGGTACCCATGTACATGTCAAAATACTTCCCAAAGGTCAGTGAATACCACGATCACAACACCAGAGGGAGCTCCACAAATCATGTTAAACCCAGATTCGGCTCAAACAAGGGACTAAACACGTTTAGCAATTATGCCACATCAATGTGGAACACCCTACCCACAGCTGTAAAGGAATGTGAATCACTACCCACTTTCAAAACCACTCTCAAGGAACACCTACGGGAGACTGCAATTCGAAACTGGCCCCTGTAAATGTCCTAACCCAACCCCCTCCAATGTACAGTAAATTACCTAGTATGGTTTTGTCAATATTCCAATGTACAGTTTTTCTTGTACAGTTGTACAGTGTTTCCCCCCCCCAACCCCTGTGTATACTGTTGTCTGTTGTAAATATGTGAATCACAATGGACCTTTCATTTTATATAATTTTCTTGATTGGTTTTAACCTCTTAACTGGCGCCCCCCAAAAGTGGCAATTTTTTTACTTGAACTTGAGGACTGTATACTTTTCTTGCAAACCAAAATACTATACTTTATACTTATAGCACATGCATGAACCTGGTCTCTTCTGAAAGATAACATTCTGAAGTGTTTGATACAATAAAGAAGATTCACTTTTAGTGCGAATGAAATAGAGTATCATAGGTGTGAACTTGAGATGTAGAAAAACTTGTTACTCACGTTTTTCCGTAGTAGTTGCAATATCCAAAAGTATATTTCCCAAAATATTGGTATGGCTGAAAAAACACCCTGAGGTCTTGTGTAGTACATGTCCAGATTTCATAAAAATCCATTCAGAAATGAGTGATTAGGAGCGATTTTGGTAAAAAGAGAAAAAAAAGCTCTGCAGAAAACTATTTCCTCATTGACTCCAATGCATTCGGCAGAAATGTCTCTTCCTGTTTGCGCTTGTGACTTTTACCTAGATCTCTGATTCGCTCATCCCCATGTGGGGTAGCATTGGAAAGCCACACTCATTGGTTACAACCCTATCCAATAATCTTCAAGATCGCCAAATGATTGACGGAGCTAGAGCGTCGGGAGTCGGGAGTGGTATTTGAACAAATAAAAAGTCTGCTGTGTACTTCGGTGCACGCCTCACATATCAGCATGTAACTCGAGAACCGCTGAACGGGTTTTGTGGCCTGAGACGTCAATCGACAGGGAACATATAGGGCTTTAATTCGGTATATATATATTGTATTAAAAAATATGAATTTTTTTTAAAGTTAAAATCTTGTTTTTCATGCCCCAAGACTAATGAAAACACATGGGGGGGGGATCCTGACTAAGGTTGTCATAATTCATGCATGAAGGCACCAACATTATGGGAAATGCACTTACCATCTTCTCCAGAGTCAGACAAGAAGGTATACCAATTTCCTCTTGCAGCCAGATAGCTTTCTACTGGCGTGTTCCTTTAATGTTACCTTGCACTGTAGTGACAATCTATATTTGACAGTCACTTTTCAACTGGGAGACATGTCATCACGAGGACTGAAATGTCACAATGTATCTCATAGTCTTGAGTTATTTATGGACTAGAATTCTCTGGGTCACAAGAGAACTATGAACCAAAAGAAAGAGATGCAAGCTACAATCACATGATAAGGTGTTAATTACAAATTCCTTGTTTTCCAGGTATGGAGTTGCCTCTACATACTACGGGATTAGCCTAAACATAACTGGGTTTGGTCTGAACATCTACCTCACCCACTTCATCTACGCTGTGATCGAACTGCCGGCTAAGATTACAATCTATTTCTTGCTCAATATCATTGGACGGAGAAAGTGCCAAGCAGGCACCCTGCTACTCACGGGAACCTGCGTTTTTATAAACATCTTTGTTCCCAAAGGTTATTATTACATAAATGTATTTCTATACTAAATATGCCATTGCTACCACCTTTCAATAAGATGCTCCATCACGGGGCGGCTGGGTAGCACAGTGGACTAAGCTCTCGCCAACCACCACAGAGACTCTGGGATCGAATCCAGTCGAATCCAGCTTGGTCAGTCGTTCCTACGAACACAATTGGCAGTGTTAGCGGGTGGGAAGCCGCCGGTGGGGTATGTATCCTGGTCGTTGTAAACTGCGACTCCTACTGGTCGGTCGGTCGGGGCGCCTGTTCAGCAGGGAGGGGATCTGGGGGAAGTAGCGTGAACCTCCACATGCATTACGTTCCCCCAGTGAAACTCCTTGCTGTCGGGTGAAAAGAAGCGGCTGGCGACTCCACATGTATCAGAGCCGGAGGAGGCATGTGGTAGTTCTACACCCTCCCCAGACCGACAATTCGGGAAATGCGCGCAACGACCAGGAAGGGAATTGGCATAACGACTAAATTGGGATGGGTGAAAAATACAGAAAAGCCCAAAAATAAATAAAAAAAATTATTTAAAAAAGATGCTCCTTCACATTGTGTGCATTTATGTGTTAGTATGCATGACATCCCCACCATCTTCTATATGAATGCTATTCTTAAAGATCCCCTCCACTCAAAAACATGTTTTTATTCTTAAATGTTTAACAATTGGAGGTGTGACTTACATTATTGTTATTTGTGACTTTGACTATACAGATTGTTATTTGTGAATTTGACTCAAAGAAATTCTCTAACTGTTCTCAGACTTCTGGCTCGTTCGTACTATTGTGGCTGTGCTTGGAAAAGGGCTGTCGGAGGCCTCCTTCACGACTGTATTCCTCTACACAACAGAGCTCTTCCCCACAGTTGTAAGGTCTGTCACAATATGGAGTGTTTTCTCTATGTCACATTATATGTTTGTCATCAATCATTTATCATCAAGGTTTTGCTCTCAGTAAAGGATCCCCTGATGGGGCGACATTGGCTCGGGAGGTAGTGCAGTTGTCTGGTAATCCAGAGGTACCCGGTTAGATTCCAGCTCCTCCCGGGCATCGTATCGAAGTGTCCTTGAGCAAGACACTTAACCCCTAACTGCTCCCGATGAGCAGGTCGGCACCTTGCATTGGTCGCCTCCGCCATCGGTGTGTGAATGTGTAAAATGTGAGGAACCAATTGTAAAGCGCTTTGGATAAAAGCTGTTATATAAATGCACCATTTACCCTGACAGTAGTACTGCAGTTGATTTAAACTAATGCTAAATATTAGCTTTGACTAGGCTAAAGAGTATGACCAATAGATGCAATATCAGAACAACTTTTCATTAAATGTCGGTTTTTTCACTGCACAAGTACTTAATTTTCTCCACCTATCTTATCAGGCAAAACGGTGTGGGCTACGCCAGTGTCATGGCTCGTATTGGTGTGGCAATAGCACCGCTAATTCTTCTTTTGGATGAAGTGTGGAGACACCTACCCGAGATCATCATCTGCTCTGTTGCCATTACGTCAGGCCTGGTGGCTTTGCTCCTCCCAGAGACACTCAACACGCCGCTGCGAGAGACCATTGAGGACATTGAGAAACCAAGGTAATGATTGAATCAAAAACAGCACATGGCTTGCCTGGTTAGACATACACTATAGTGTCATAGATGCAAAGCACGTTTTAGTCCTCTTCACCAAGTTAATACAGTGTACATGTCTTTTAATGTTTTTTTTTGCAGATTATGCATTCTAGCAGCCACTATACCCCTCTGTTTCAGTCCTATGTTCTCATTCTATCAGCCTCTATACCTCTCTGTTTCAGTCCTGTTCTCATTCTAGCAGCCACTATACTTCTCTGTTTCAGTCCTGTTCTCATTCTAGCAGCCTCTATACCTCTCTGTTTCAGTCCTGTTCTCATTCTATCAGCCTCTATACCTCTCTGTTTCAGTACTGTTCTCATTCTAGCAGCCTCTATACCTCTCTGTTTCAGACCTGTTCTCATTCTAGCAGCCACTATACTTCTCTGTTTCAGTCCTGTTCTCATTCTAGCAGCCACTATACCTCTCTGTTTCAGTCCTGTTCTCATTCTAGCAGCCTCTATACCTCTTTGTTTCAGTCCTGTTCTCATTCTAGCAGCCTCTATACCTCTCTGTTTCAGTCCTGTTCTCATTCTAGCAGCCTCTATACCTCTCTGTTTCAGACCTGTTCTCATTCTAGCAGCCTCTATACCTCTCTGTTTCAGTCCTGTTCTCATTATAGCAGCCTCTATACCTCTCTGTTTCAGTCCTGTTCTCATTCTAGCAGCCTCTATACCTCTCTGTTTCAGTCCTGTTCTCATTCTAGCAGCCACTATACCTCTCTGTTTCAGTCCTGTTCTCATTCTAGCAGCCTCTATACCTCTTTGTTTCAGTCCTGTTCTCATTCTAGCAGCCTCTATACCTCTCTGTTTCAGTCCTGTTCTCATTCTAGCAGCCTCTATACCTCTCTGTTTCAGACCTGTTCTCATTCTAGCAGCCTCTATACCTCTCTGTTTCAGTCCTGTTCTCATTCTAGCAGCCTCTATACCTCTCTGTTTCAGTCCTGTTCTCATTCTAGCAGCCTCTATACCTCTCTGTTTCAGTCCTGTTCTCATTCTAGCAGCCTCTATACCTCTCTGTTTCAGTCCTGTTCTCATTCTAGCAGCCTCTATACCTCTCTGTTTCAGTCCTGTTCTCAATGGGCTGTTTCTGTGCCTGTAATGAGCGAGCCTGTACCATCGAGCCTGTACACTAGACAAGTGGCTCCCAAAGTGGGGGTTGCGACCCTTAGAGGGGTGGCGAACAGCCGCAAGATGATTTCCAGAATGTATGTTTCTAGTTGCAGCACCGCGATAGATAACCTAGGTGGGGAACAACCAGGAGATCACTGGAACAGATCGGTAACGCAGTCTAAACTCTAAGTTGGAGCTCTCTCTCTCTCTCTCTCTCTCTCTCTCTCTCTCTCTCTCTCTCTCTCTCTCTCTCTCTCTCTCCCATTACACACACTGGCATTTAAAGGGTTAGAATTATAAAATGAATTTAATATGTGGTGGTTATGATCAGGGCTGAAGTTGAATAAAAGATTTATGAAAGAAAAGGTGATACAATTATTTCAACATATAATATTTGTATGGCGTTTTTGAAGAGGACAATTTTGTGTGAGTATTTTTTTCAATCTGACATTACAAAAAAACAAATAAACCCATCAAAATCAGTGTTGTTGCTAATCATTGACATATGCTAGCCTGTTTTTTTTTTAACAATAATTTGTGATGCCATCACAAACACTGGCATTAAAGGGTAAACAATTTCCCCAATCCGGCCCTGGTTAAAAGCCTCCAATGCTTATTAGTGTGTGTGCGTTTGAACGTTTGCATGTTTCACATTTCCTCTAAATAAAATTCTATAGCGCACAGGAAGCCAATGGAGAGATTTCAGAACATGTCAAGTCAAGTCAAGAGTTTTAATTGTCACGGCATACAGGTATACAATGAAATGCGGGTGGTCTTGCCCACAACGATGTGCAATACAGTGGTACATATAATAGAATCAAAAGAAGAAAACAACATTGTGCAGTAACAGGTAACAGGTAACATGTGTAACTTGTTCCCTATATTGTTGAACCCAGACAGAAGAAGCCTGGCTGCAGCGTTCTGCACACGCTGGAGGCAGGAGAGTGAATCTGATACAGAGTGTCGCAGTAACCAAAGAGGGAGGACGCAAGTGACCCTCTCCTGCAGGACAAAGGGGGAAAAGACAGAAGATACCTTGATCTTGGACATAATTCTCAGCTGTTATTTATTGCATTTGAGGGCTTTTGTTTATTCTGTTGAGGCCAAACAACATGTTGAATAGATCATTTAATTGTGATTAGGGATGCTCGATATTGGCTTTTTTACCGATACCGATATTCCGATATTGTCCAACTCTTAATTTCCGATACCGATATCAACCGATATCAACCGATACCGATATATGCAGGGTTTCCCCCCCAAAAAAACGGAATAATTTCAGGTAACTAATAATTTCACTGTATGCAATATTGTTATTGTTTTAATTATTTTTTAAACCGATACCGATATTTTCCGATATCACATTTTACTGCCGATATCGGCCGATAATATCGGTCGGCCGATAATATCGGACATCCCTAATTGTGATGTAATTTCATTATCCTTGATTTTTTTAATAAAAACAATTGGTTTACATTTACATCTGCAGTATCATCATGAATGGTAAATGGTGCATTTATATAGCGCTTTTATCTAAAGTGCTTTACAATTTGTTCCTCATATTCTCCCCATTCACTCACACCTTCACACACAGATGGTGGAGGCGACCATGCAAGGTGCCAACCTGCTCATCGGGAGCAGTTAGGGGTTAAGTATTTTTTTGTTCAAGGACACTTCGACGCGCTGCCCGGGAGGAGTGGGAATCGAACCAGGAACCTTCTAATTACCAGACGACCGCTCTATCTCCTGAGCCACTGTCACTGGAAGTCAATGGCAGTGTGGTGAATCGGTAGAAAATAACTTTAAAAATAAAAGCTTTTTTGGTCCTTTAAGGAATGGTAATATGGTTTGAAACTAGACACAATGTTCCACAAGCAGCATCGGATAATGTGAGACCAACACATTTGCAAAAAAAAATTCTTTGATTTGGTGAGAGCGATACGATACACGACACACATGCTCCGGTGTTCTTTGGTAACTCAGGTTTACTGACATAGATGGGAAATGGTTACAATATACTTAAAGGCCCCATGAAATCAAAATAGATGTTTATGTTCTTTTATAACACAGTCTAGCACTGTCACTTATACGCCAGTATCTGTCCCAACAATGACAAAAAAGTAGTTGTGTAGGTATTCTTAATGGTATTTGAGAGTTTGTAATTTTCTGGAAAACAATAAAAAAAAAAGATATTGAGTCATCCATCCTGCATACCACGTGGAGAAATAAAATAAAAATATTTGACATTTTCGTTTTCTAAGCAGATAGGCCTATATACTCTGAACTATTTTTTGCCAAACCACTGCTGCCTGGGCGCAGTGATTTCATCACCTCCAAAGCCCTGTTGTTTTTGGAAAAACTGGGCTTTTGAGGTGATGAAATCACTGCGCCCAGGCAGCAGTGATTCGGCAAAAAATAGTTCAGAGTATATTATCTGCTTAGAAAACGAAAATGATTTTTTTTTCTCCACGTGGTAAATACACAGGTCACAACATGTTTACAGGAATGTTTTGGAGTGTATTTCGTGACTGTAGTGAACTAGGCTACACTGGCACACCTACTTCCAGTGAATGACACTAAGCTAGGCTAACAGAGCGGCTGTTCCCTAAGCCTAATGCATGCACAGAGAAGAAAATGGTATGTATCTGCTTGTCTAACTCCAGGGTAGATGGCAAATAAGCGAATTTCCCAAAAGTTGGCGTGTTCCTTTAAGCTGAGCAGTGGATCCTCTCAACTCCGAGCTGGATACCAAAGTGCCAATTTTGTCCCGATATCACCGCTCAAGGTTCCATCTGTTTCAACACCCACCTCCCCTTTGGCGCCTAACTTGACTCGACCTTCGGCCTGTAACTTTTGTTCTACCGTAGCTGATTACGTAACTGGAGACAGCTGACAGAGAAGAGACTTGGTCCTCGCCATAACATTCCTCTGACTTAACCCTTTCACTGCCACACTACAGAAGGTTAACCCTTTACTAACCGGTAACCGTCGGTAGTGTGATAGTAAAGGGTTAATCTTCTGTAGTGTGGCAGTGAAAGGGTTAACTTGTTGTTGTGTGACAGTGAAAGGGTTAACCTTCTGTGTATTGTCGCAGTGAAAGGGGTTAACCATTTGGTAGTGTGGCAGTGAAAGGGTTAAGGCCCTAATAATATTTATATTAATTAAGCCTACATGATTTGGATAGAAACATCTTCAATAAGCTATGCTGTGGGAATAGCTGTAATAACTGTGCATTTAAGCAGATCCCCTGTATTATACAGCATTAGGTACACACCAAGGTTATCAATATCATACTATTTACCGTTAATGTTTGTTTTTTTCCTCTATCACTGATGTTCACCTCGTTAATTCCCAATGAACATCACATTCAGCGGAGTCCCCATTCAAGGCCATCTTTGAATACTAAACTAACAGACATACAGTGCAGTCCGTAAATCTCGAGTCCAGTCAAGTATTTTTGCATTTCTAAATGAGCATAGTCAACAAGTGTCTGAATTCTTAATCTCTGGGGCGACAGTAGAGGAGTAGAGGAGTAGAGTGGGGAGGTAGAGCAGTCGTCTGGCAATCCGGAGGTTCTCGGTTCTATTCCTGCTCCTCCCGGGCAGCGTGTCGATGTGTCCTTGAGCAAGATACTTAACCCCTAATTGCTCCCGATGAGCAGGTTGGCACCTAGCATGGTTGCCTCCGCCGTCGGTGTGTGAATGTGTGAGTGAATGGGTAAATGTGAGTAACAAATTGTAAAGCGCTTTGGATAAAAGCGCTATATAAAAAAGCAGCCATTTACCATTTAAACTATCCCTGAGTCATGCTACTGATCTTAAGGCAGAAGTATCTTTAAGATTAGATTACGATTAAACTGGACTTGAAGACGTTTTTATTCGTAACACACATTGCAACATAGTCATGCAGCAAACACAAACATGAATTCTTTTGGGGGTCGCCGAATACATTATATCTGCGCTTGACAGCCCCTTAGCTGTGATATAATAACCATATACCACAGCCTGAAGTGAGCTATTGCTTTTATAAAAACGGTTACCAGTAGGCAATATGAAAGTAAGACACACTTCAATAAAAAAAAAGAAAGAGACCCTCTTGGCTGCCTGCACTGCAAGGTGGTTGCAATGCAAAACAAACACACTAACAACTAGCTGGGATTATTTTTTTCAGTCGGGCAGATAATATATTATGCCGACTATAGGCTGAACGCTGTTTTAACATATAACACAGGACCATTATTATAGTTTTAATATTTTTCCAGGCAAGAATGTAATCATTATACCATGGCTTTTTTGAGCTATCTGATTTTATAATATTAATAACTTTTATGTTCTATTTAGGGCCCTGGTATTGTGCATGCTGGCTCACTGGAATGGTTCTTGATCAGCTTTTAGAAACTAGGCAGTTCATGATTAGGTAAGCAGTGTTCCTGGCTGCAAAAAACACTGATCGATCAAAGCCAATTCATTGCTTGTGTCACCAACGGCAATAATTCCGAACAATTTGTTTAGGCTTGGTAATATGACGACTTCAAACCCTGGCCAAGCGACAAGGAGTACATATATATTTATCCCTCAGTAACTAAATAACATTACTACTACTACATAACATACTAGACCAAACCCCATTTTCCATAATATGTCCCCTTGAATCATACTATATACTATAAAGCACCTTAACCATTTCACTACCAAACTTTCCGTCGGTTAACCGTCTGTAGTGTGATAGTAAAGGGTTAACCTTCTGTAGTGTGGTAGTGAAAGGGTTAACCTTTTGTATTGTCGCAATGAAAGGGTTAACCGTTTGGTAGTGTGGCAGTGAAAGGGTTAAGTGACTTACATACCACACAAGCACTTACATATACCTTTTATTGTATAGTTTGTATAGAATTATGTTTAGTTTATAAGATAAGATATTCCTTTATCGATCCCCTTCAGGCATTGAGAAATAGCAGCATGGGGGAGGTACAGGTACCTGGTGATAGTAGAATACATGATACAGGTCATAAAATTATAGTACAGTGGGGAAGTAAAAATAAATATAAAAATAGTCAGTGTAAACGATATTGATTGATTGATTTTTATTGTGGAGTAAAAGACAGCATCCAAGGGATAAAAACATGAGAAAGTGCAAGCACTTATTTCCATCATGGTCCCTGATTTTGGACATGGACAGACATCATAAAACATAGAGCATCATAATAAAACAGAGCATCATAATAAAAACATAGAGCATCATAATAAAAACATATAGCAACCCCATAAAACACGCCCTACCCTCTCCTTCCTAGACGTGGCTATTCTATTATACTTCACAATATAATGAACTGAGTATGCGCATTATGCGCAAGTAGGCAGTGTAAATAAGTCATTGTGCAGATGAGGGTATGTATGCCCTCTCAGTTCTATTTGCATTACAATAAATATAGTTACAATAGACGCTATAATCTAAATATATGCTGTGATTAAGTAAGTATACAGTATACACAGGTGCAGTATGCATAAGGTACGTATGGCGTGATATACTTCATATGTTATACACGTTGTCCATTTAGGTGTGAGTCTCGGTGATGGAAGTTCCTAGTAGTTGGATGTCTGGCAGCGGTCCCTGCCCACTGTTGTGGAGCCTGATGGCCGCTGGTATGAAGGACTAGCCGAGGCGGTTAGTTGAGTGTCCGACTCCGGGGGGGGTATGAGTCAGTGACTGAACGTGCTTCTCATCTTGACTGGCTCATCGTAGAGGGAGTGGGAGGGATTCTCCAGGATAGCAGCCAGCTTGCGTGTCTATTTTCCCTAACGGAGTTGCACTTCCGCGTCCGGTTTGCGCGATCTGATTGGCCACTGACGTTTTTTTCCAGCGCCAATCGCGTTACTCCTAACAATCGCGCCAGCAGGCTGTTAGCCTAACCCTAACCCTAACCTTAACCAACTTCGAAAGAGTCGCCAAGCTTAACCAGTTTGTTAGGAGTAACGCGATTGGCGCTGAAAAAAACATCAGTGGCCAATCAGATCGCGCAAATCGAACGCGGAAGTGCAACTCCGTTGGGGAAAATATACACGCAGCCAGCTTCCTTCTCATCCCCCTCTCTGCCACCACCTCTAGTTTGACCAGC
The DNA here is from genome assembly GCF_963971535.1 of Notolepis coatsorum. Lineage (NCBI taxonomy): Eukaryota > Metazoa > Chordata > Actinopteri > Aulopiformes > Paralepididae > Notolepis > Notolepis coatsorum. Next base: position 144,106,172 of record NC_140173.1, read on the forward strand.
TTGGCAGAAGAGGATGCTGGCCACTACAGACTGGTAGAACGACTGCAGCAGTCTATTGCACACTTTGAAGGATAGTTTTATAGTATATTTATAGCTTATTTAGTTTATAGTTATAGCTATAGCTTATAGTTATAGTTTGTATAGATATACGTTGTGTATTATGTTTACAAATCTACTAGGTTGTGGTACCGGGAAAAACAAGCATCTCAAGTTTTTCTGAATGTATGTACATTTAAAAAAGCTGTGACAATAATATCTAAATCTATATTTACTTGTACTCCAATGCGTTGCTTTAATCATACTATATTTACTTGTACTCCAGTGCTTTCCTTTAATCATACTATATTTACTGCCCCAACAACTTTCTGATGAAAGGTACTTCAAGCAAAGTTCCACTCAATTTAATAATTGTGTCATTCATGACAAAACCAGGGGTTCCAAAACTTTGTGATGTCATTGAGGACCACATCCACATTAGGCCACAGAGCCCTGTTTGATAACATTCTGTCCCACGCACTGACAAAGACAGAAGAGGTTGAGTACTTTATTATCTGAAGATGGTAGGTTAGTGTTATGTTCGTTCATAGTTAAAGACGGTAGAGGTTGAGTACTTTATTCAATACAAATGGAAAGTTAAGGAGTGTTGTGTTTGTTCATAGTTAAAGACAGTTGAGGTTGAGTACTTTATTATATAAAGATGGTAAGTTAGGGTGCTGTGTTCGTTCATAGTTAAAGACAGTAGAGGTTAAGTACTTTATTATATAAAGATGGTAAGTTAGTGTTGTGTTCGTTCATAGTTAAAGACAGTAGAGGTTAAGTACTTTATTATCTAAAGATGGTAAGTTATGGAGTGTTGTAATCATTCATAGTTAAAGACAGTAGAGGTTAAGTACTTAATTATCTAAAGTGTTGTGTTTGTTCATAGTTAAAGACAGTAGAGGTCGAGTACTTTCTGGTGATGTATCTAATTGACACTCCAAGTGATTAGGATTGACTTTACAACTGCAAATACAGTACATGGGTTAATAGTTGGCAAATACAGTACAGTTTGTAATATCGTGGATACTAACAGACAACGGAACAGTTGGTTCTTTAACAAGACGCTTTATTACTCCTCTCACGGTTACTCAATCCCAACAATCACAACCCGTCTACCTCTCGCGCCACTCTCATGACACAGTTGATAGTTGGTCAACTGTAGTTGAAGAGTGGTTTCCTCCAACACTGCTCCTCAGTAACTGTTTTCTTGGAACAAACTTCAGTTTGATTGGCTGCGTGGGCGCGAACATAAAACTAAACTCCAAGGGAATCTAAAGGATGGAAAGGAAATACAAAACCCACTGGTATAACTGTGCATTCAGACATAATGCCAAGAGAAACTTAGAGGCATGCAATGTGAACTGGAACAAGGCAGGTGAAGTATGAGGGACGCAGCGTTGAAGGAACACGCCGACAGTATATTCGCCAGAGTCAGACGAGGAAATAAGATACAAATTTCAGTCGAAATCTATCCGGCTGCAAGCTAGCCTAGCTTAGCACAAATTAATGGAAGCGAATACGGACCACTATGTTTATGTTTATGTTTATTAGGATCCCCATTTAGTCATCGTCAACATGTTGACTATTCTTCCTGCGGTCCTCACAGATATACACGTACAAATATGAAACATTCAGTGTAAATTTCAGATAACATGGCTGCAGCTACACTCACGCATGTCATATATTGATTTCCTTCCGGATTATGGCTCCTTTAAGTTTATTTTTGAAACTGTCCTTGTTTTCCGTCCGTATGATATGTAATGGGATCCTATTCCAGTATGTTATGGCTCTATACATTGCAGTTTTCTTTAGAGCGTTGGTTCTAGGCAGAGGTAGGGTGAAGCGACTACTTGAAGCATGTCTGGTATTATGGTCATGTCTATCATTGGTGGATAAAAGCATAGAATACAATTGAGTGGGTTTACCTAAGGTACAAATGTTCTTTAAAAACCGAATCAAACTGCATGCTAGTCTCTCGTCCACCCTCATCCATGACAGTCCAGCATGCATTCCCTTCACACTATTCCTTATAGAGCAGTGAAGAGTGAGTCGGGCAGCTCTATTTTGAGTGAGCTGGAGTTTACTAAGCTCTTGCTGTGACGTGCTAGACCAAATGGCTGGGAAGTAGTCAAGATGGGACAAGACTAAAGATTGTACTACCATTTTAATTGTTGTATTCGTTAGGAGGCAAGCATTTCTTCTTATTATGGAGATGTTTCTACTCATCCTGGTAACCATGTTATTAATCTGAGTAGACCAAAGTAGTGCCTCGTCAATAGTTACACCCAACAATTTGGCCTCCTTCACTTGTTCAATACCAGCGTCTTGTAATGAGAGACTCAGTCTATGATCCGACCTTAAGGCATATTTAGAGCCATATTTAGACCACTAGCCTAGCTTAAACTCCAGGGCCCTCATTCATCAACGTGTTCTACGCACAGATCTGTGCTTACCCTGTGCGTACGATCATTTCTAAGCAAAGAGTGGGATTCATCAATTTCGATTTGAACTTGACTCCGTGCTTACATCTACGCACAGGTCAGACCAGGCGTACCTGGCGCCCAGTGGTAGAATATATTATTACAACAAGGAAATGAACTTCTGTGCATAATAACACTGGCATGTTCTGTACGAACCGTAGTTCATTATAGTTCATTGTAAAATAGCAACAGTAGTGTAATTATGGTCAAAACCCTATAAATAGCATTTGGAATAATAGATCTTTCTCTCAGAATGAATGCAGCATGGTTTATATAGCGTTATCGGAATATACGGGGTGTAGGCTACTGACTGACTGCGCTCCGCGTAGCTTGATTGATTGATTGATTGGAAAGTTTATTAACAGATTGCAGAATGGGTACAGTACAGTACAGCTCAGTACATACAATTGTTAATTGGGGATGCAGACCAACTTTCGTCTTGTTTACATCAGGGTCCCCCATTTTAAATTCATCATAAATCATAAAGCTCAACTCGTTATTATTTTGCGCAGACCGCAGAAACACGGGAACGTCTTGATTATATTTAAAAGGCTTTACGTTAAACGAAACAAGTGGAATTTCGAAGCTGTAAGCAGAATACAAGTCATATGAATATAGTGTTCTTCCCCCTTTTTACTGTATAAGAAAGAATAGAAAACGCATTGCAATGACACCAGATAGTGGACAGACTATGTATATGATGGGATTCAAGTTCGCGTTTTTGTTGATCATAGGCATGCTGTCAGAGTATGATATCTTCAAACATTCTAGAACATTTGTCGTCACAGATCATGTCCTAATAGAACATAGGCTATGGCATGGATCGTGATATTGTGTGGACTGTAATTATTACTGTACCGGTACCACCCATTGTGACAACAGCCTTGTGAGTCCCGCACACAAACATGATGGAATTCAAGTTCATGTATTGAAAGGCAGGCTACATCATACATGCAGTGAGATTCATTGTTCTTGTATATGCTCTCTATTATTGTTTATATAGGCTACCCAATACTGACATCAAAATAGATTGTAGTATGCCTCTAGAAATCATATGCAGCAGGTAGGAAATTGACGGGAGATCCATCGCGATTTGGAATAAAATTGAGGAGAACTTTAATCCCTGGGTATTAATCAAACAACACGGGAAAAGGCAGTCATATTCCAGCGCGGTCTTTATTAGCCGACAACAAAATAGATGCCTCTAAAAATCATATAGCCAATCGAACACAACTAATAAAGGCATTCATATTACAGCACGGTTATAATGACACACAACCAACGCCAAACAGTGGTCAACGAACGGTCTTTATTAGTATTTTGAGCTGTCCAGGCAGAATTGCAGCAATGGTCTTAGGGAGCCGCTGATATCTGACATCACCGTTTACAAGTCCGCCTTTTATTTATCCCATAATACGCGATAGTGTCTTCTTGGTTCGACAGCAGTGAACAATCTTCGTGGAGTTTCTCAGAGTTCCGCTCGGGTCCGTCCATTATTTCACATCCCATGGGGGGTGTTTCCTCATTTTCACCATATATGGATAATCATGCACGAGCATTGACGGTAGAACAAAGTGGTATTCATCAACACGGAGGAGCATAGAGCCTGCGTACGCACCGTGTGATGAATCCCGACTTCCCTGTGCGTACACTAGTTCTACATTCCGTGCTTACGTGTGGAAATAGAACATGTTCTACGTCCACATTGATGAATGAGGGCCCAGGAGGTGTTTTTGGCCAAGAGCTAGGCGAGCTTGCAGCCGGATGTTGCCGTGTTCCTTTAACGCTGACTTGAGCCAGAGAGGCTTTCGCTCCAGTTGAAAACATTTAAACTCAAGTGTGAAATGAACCTGCCGTATTGATCATCCATGATAACAAATATAAAATATGCTGCTATATGAATATTCAGTAGCTCTGTAAATACGGGTTACATTTAGAAATGGTCGACTTTTTTGTAAATGTCGATTATGCTTCAGTTTTTTTTTATCAAAAGTTTTCACAGAAGTGTATCGTTCAAATGAAATGGTCAAATTCATGCGAGTGAAGCAAGGCTAAGTTTCTCATCTCATTCTGTGTGTGTATATGTGTGTTTGTGTGTGTGTGTATATGTGTGTGTTTGTGTGTGTTTACGTGTAAATGTGTGTATTTGTATAGTATATGTGTGTATGTGAGTGTATGTGTGTTTACATGTAAACGTGTGTATTTGTATGCATACGTGTGTGTTTGTGTGTATGTATGTGTGTGTGTATGTGTGTGTATATGTGTAAATGTGTGTGTTCGTGTGTATATATGTGTGTATTTGTGTGTATATGTGTGTGTTTGTGTGTATATAATGTGTGTATTTGTGTGTGTGTATTTCTGTGTATGTGTGTATATTTGTGTGTTTGAGTGTGTGTGTATGTGTGTGTGTTTATGTAGCAAGCGTCATCATCGGACACGATGGACAGCTAAGAGAGTATATATTATGTGTGTGTATATGTGTGTGTTTGTGTGTATATATGTGTGTATTTGTGTGTATATGTCTGTGTTTGTGTGTATATAATGTGTGTAATTGTGTGTATATGTGTGTGTGTATTTCTGTGTATGTGTGTATATTTGTGTGTGTTTGTGTTTGTGTGTTTATGTATCATCGGACACGATGGACAGCTAAGAGAGTATATATGTGTGTGTATATGTGTGTGTTTGTGTGTATATGTGTGTATTGCTGGTCTTACCATGGTCTCCTTGCAGGTCTCCAGGTCATAGCTCTGCAGCAGACGTACGACCACCATCTTCATCACCAGCAGAGCGAAGCGCAATCCAACACAGTTGCGCGGGCCGAGTCCGAACGGCATGTACACATATGGGTTTATCTCGTCCCTGTTCTCCTTGCTGAACCTGGACGGACAGAACAGACACACGTACAGGGCTTGCCATTCACTTTTTGGCTCGCCAGCCACTGTGGCTATAGTGGTTTTCCAAAGTCACTAGCCACTCAGCATTTTCACCAGCCAAAAATTACACACACGCACGCACACACACGCACGCAAGCACACGCACGCCACACACACACACACACACACACACACACACACACACACACACACACACACACACTCCAAATATCCAGTTCGTTTTTTATAGTGTAAAGTTTGGCTACTTGAGACAGAGAGTGAGAGAGTGAGACGCGCAACGCAAGTAAGCGCGCACTGCGTTCTGAGAGTGAGAGAGAGAGAAAGAGAAAGAGAAAAGAGAGAGAGAGAGAGAGAGAGAGAGAGAGAGAGAGAGAGAGAGAGAGAGAGAGAGAGAGAGAGAGAGAGAGAGAGAACACTCTCAAAAAACACCTACGTGAGACTGCAATTCGAAACTGGCCCCTACAAATGTCCTAACCTAGTTGTACAGTAAATGACCAAGTAAGGCTTTGTCAGTATTCCAATGTACAGTGTAAAATGTGTGTGTGTCCCCTACCCAACCCCCCCCCCCCCCCCCACCTCCAATGTACAGCCCTCACCCAACCCACCCAACCCCACCCCACCCATCCAACCTCCTCCAATGTACAGTTTCTACGCCAAATGTATATACACTCCTTTTCTGGACACTTTTGTATCACAAACAGTACTGTATTTGCAAATCTGATATGTCATAAATGTATAGATGTAGCAGTACTGTCTATCTGTATGTCATGTATGTCATATATGTTATGATGAATTGAAAATGGGGGACCCTGATGTAAACAAGACGAAAGTCTTTCTCTGGTCTGCATCCCCTTAACAATTGTATGTATTGAGCTGTACTGTACTGTACCCATTCTGCAATTTGATTGATTGATTGAAAAGTTTATTAACAGATTGCAGAATGGGTACAGTACAGTACAGCTCAATACATCTATACGACACCACCGTGCCGCCATATACTGTACAAGTGTAAGTAAAAAAAAAAAAAAACATCAAGATAATTATAATAATCCTAGATGAAAATCAATGACTCAATTACTTTAGATATCCCTGCTGTCTATACATAAGGGCAAGTGCATTCCATTCCAATCCCCCCTGCTCCCCCCTCGTTCCTGCTCTGCCACTCGCGAGTCACGTTCGAGTTCAAGTTCAAGTTAAACTTTTGCAAAGCGTCTAACGTGAATACATGTTTACGGGGGTTAATGTTTAAAGTGAGTGTGTGTGCATTGTGTGGAAGTTGTGTGCGCACGGTGCCACATACTACCAAGTGCCGAGGGAAAGTGTAAGGAGGGAAAATGACCAATGGCACGTGGCCTTGGATACCTTTCTGGTTTGAAGAGCTCAGGGTTGCTCCAGTACTTTGGGTCTTTGTGCAGCAGGTGCACAGGGATGCCCACCAAGGCCCCCCCAGGAATAGTGACTCCGTTGAGCTCGACCGTCTTCTTGCAGACCCTCTCGAGCCGAGGCCCGGTGGGGATCAAGCGCATGGACTCGTTGATGACCTGGTCCAGGTACTGGAGACTCATCAAATCCTCAAATTTAATGGGAGCCTAAAATCCAAAAGGCGAGGAAAAACATCACAGACGAAACATACAGTAGCTTTTAGAAAAGACCTGTCCGACACCTGCAGGAAGAAAAACATCTGACCGAATACTAGAGGGTCATTCTTAATTAGTCCCTAAATCGAGTGCACACCTTTGGTTTAGCTCGACTAGTCGTGCTGCTGCTGCTATCTTTGGGAGCATGTCTATGTTCCCCGGGTCCGATGTTCCCCGGGTCCTATGTTCCCCGATTGATTGATTGATTGATTGATTGAAAATTTTAGACCACCAGCCCTGATTCCAAACTCTAACCTTAACCAACTTCGAAAGAGGGCCTAAGCTTAACCAGTTCGAAACAAGGCGGACATTAACAATTAATAAAATAATAAAAATTAATACAATTTTCAATCAATTAATCAATCAATCGGGGAACATAGGACCCGGGGAACATAGGACCCCGGGGAACATAGGGATGATCCCCTATCTTTCATGTTGGAAAGCATAGCACTCGCGGTTCGGACCTGGGTCAGTAGTACAGGTTTCAACCAAAGAGATTAAAGCTAGCGTTAAGAGTGTGCACTACACAGTACTGTAGTGTAGGTACAGCCAACAGGTTCCCACCGCTACCGCGCCATTAGAAGCAAAATGAGGAAACTCCACCGTTTTCTACCCAGAAGACACCGTTTCTTCCTTATTTGAGATTCAGTGGTGGTTGGAACACAGGACTTTCTAACTGCCAGTGGAATGAGTGACAGGGGTCAGTAACCTCATAGAAAATGTTTTGTCTTTTTTTTTTTTTTGGGGGGAGTCTTTAGGAGGCGATAGCAGGTCAACAGTAAGTGGGATACATCATTTGAAAGCTGGGAACCTGAGGATTCATTTGAACATTGATTTGAAATGAGCATTTGAGCACTCTATGTAACGTCATAAATTCTGTTTAGAACATTATGATCAACGTCTATGATGGTCATTCCCATGTGTCTATTATGATTATGATTGATATACAGACCCTCATCTGCACCTTTGTGTCTACTGTTTATTTTCATTCATATTCAACATTTTTACTTATAAGTTGCAATTTCTTAGTTGATACCATTTGATACACAGATTTGGTGTGAAATGTAAGCATTTCTTACTACTCAAGAATTTATAAACATGGTCAGAATCAGAAATCCCTCCAAAATACCACATCAAGACACCAAGACATTGAGGAACACCATAGACAAATGCATGCTGTGATTTGGTATCAAAAACCTTTGACATTTTGGTAATTTCTCTGCAATTTGATGGTGAGCACTTCTGTTCTCAGGAACCCCACCCCCTTATGGTTGATAAACCTAGGAAAGCCATGCATACCCCGAGTGACCTTGTATATCTTGTATGTCATAAATGTCTGGATGTAACAGTACTGTATATCTGTATGTCGTGTATGTCATAAATGTCATGAGGAATTGAAAATGGGGGACCCTGATGTAAACAAGACAAAAGTCTTTCTCTGGTCTGCATCCCCTTAACAATTGTGTGTATTGAGCCTGTTGGGGAAATGTTATCTATGTCCAATCCATTGTGACGACCCTCCCCCACACTGTGTTGTCTTCCAGCTGGGCGAGGCTCGTCAGCTAATTGGGGCACACCTGGGCATCAGAGAGAGGCTGCCTCTGATCTCTGGAGAACTCCCCATTTTGTTTTTGGTTCTTTGTTTGTCTGGTTGCTGTTTGTTGATTATTTGGTTCTTTGGTCATCTGGCTGTTACTTTTGGTTCATTTGTTTTGGTTGCTTTTCTTTGCTTTTACACCGACACACTCATGCTGCACATACACTCATCCACACACTGCTGACACACTGATACTCATATACTGGCTGCTCCTTTAAATTACTGATAATAAATTCTTTGTTATTTCTTAAATTGTGCCTGTGGTCTCCCTATTCTTGTTGCGAGCTTGAGCCAGTTCGTAACACCATCCATCCAGTGTTAAATCTCTGTACAGCTTGACTAGTTTAATATAGGTCAACTAGTAAACTAGCTACAGCCCAGACACTAGGCTACAGTCTGACAGTGTCTTTTTTTTTATTTTATTTTTTATCTTTTTACCCCTCCTTTTTCCTCCGATTTTCTCCCATCCCAATGTTAGTCGTTATGCCAATTCCCAATCCCCTTCCTGGTCGCTGCGCACTTACCCCCCACAGTCGGTCTGGGAGAGTGGAGGCTATCACGTGCTTCCTCCGACACACGTCTAGCCAATCAACCGCTTCTTTTCACCTGGCAGCGCGGATTCTCACTGAGAGGGCGTAGCGTGTGGAAGGATCACACTATCCCACTTAGATCCTATCCGCGCTTAGCAGGCGCCCCGACCGAACTGTAGGAGTCGCTGTTTACAATGACCCGGACCCACCCCGCCAGCTTCTCCCACCCTCTAATACAGCCAATTGTATTAGTGTGAACGGCCAGCCAAGCTGGTGACAACCCCGGAGCTGTGAGCTGGATTCGAACAGGCGAATCCAGCGTCTCCGGGGTTGGTGACGAACGCAATCTCCGTTACGCCACCTGACCGCCCCCTGACAGTGTCTCTTTAACAACGACCAAGGTTGAGGAGATATGACATGGCCTTTACTCTTGTTCTAGTGTGAAAGACATAACATAAGCCTAGACCCGTCTTTTGTTATTCATTTCTCTCACTAGGGCATATTTCTGTCATATCTGGTGTCTAATGTACGTCATTTCAGTTATGTATTAATGTACGTCCTGACCAGAGCTCTTTGTCACTTTGTGGTCAGAAGCTTTGTGTGTACAACATGTGTCTCTGATGATAAACTGATCACCTCTTCTATGGCTATGGAGGCAGAAATAAACTATGTTCTATATTTTTATACAAACTGACTCGATCTGAAATTCCTACAGCTTACTGTTATGGCTCATTTTAAATATTCCACAACAAGCCGTACTGTATTGTACCCATTCTGCAATCTGTTAATAACGTTTTCAATCAATCAATCAATCAATCAATCAATCAATCAATCAATCAATCAAACCTAGGTCTCTAGTTTGTGGTTGTAAAGTTTGATAAGGCTGTGGTTATCCTAGAGGTCACAATAGGTAATTTTATATATATATAAAAAAACAATTGAAATGGCTACTATAACATCATCACTATGGGGACTAACATCATCACTATGGGGACTAACATCATCACTATGGGGACTAACATCATCACTATGGGGACTAACATCATCACTATGGGGACTAACATCATCACTATGGGGACTAACATCATCACACACAACTAAAGAGTCTCCGATTTCCAGTAATATCCAATTTATGCAATTCAGACCCCAGTATGCAGAAATGGTCAAATAATATATTTTTTAGAATAGGCCAAAATAACAGGATTATTCCACAGGATTACCATACGGTGGGCATGTATGTAAAGGGGAGACTCGTGGCTACCCATAGAACCCGTTTTCATCCAGATATCTTTTTTTTGTATCTACTTTTTCTCCCATTTTCTATTTTTCTCCTATCCCAATTTCGTATCGTCCAATTCTACCCTCCCCTGTCTCGAACGCTGTTAGGCCATGCCTCCCACAAGCCGGCTGCAATGTGGACGAAGCCTTGCATCACGTGTCCCCTCCGGTACACGAGGAGGCAGCCGTCGCATCTTTTCACCTGCACAGCGCGATCTCTCAGCGGCGAGGGTCTGCGTGGGAGGGACACGCTGTCCCCGTCGCTTCCTGATTCTGCTGCGCAGGCGCACCAACCGACCTGTAGGAGTCGCTGTCCACAACGTCCGATCCCCACCCACCAGCTTCCCACCCCCTAACACTGCCGATTGTGTTAGTATGAACGACCAGCCAAGCTGGTAGCAATGCCGAGAGCTGGGCTCGAACCCAGCATCTCCTGCACTAGTGGCGAGCGCCTTGCCCACTGCGCCACTTAGCCGCCCTCATCCAGATATCTTGAGGTGAGAGGCCAAGGGACCCCTTTGAAAATGGCTATGGCAGTTTTTCCCTCGCTAAAATGTAGCCTTGGAGCATTATTTAGCCCCCTTCCATAAGCTAGCATGGCAAGCTAGTTTCATACGGTATCAGTATTTTCACGTGAAAAAGATCTGAAAGCACTTGTAAATGCAAAAGAAATTGCATTTAGAGTGAACTGTTACATCTCTTGGAAGGACGGCATCGATCTCCTCCTGTAAGGTGCTCAACGCGTCAGGGTTGGTGGCCAGGTTGTACAGCATGTACGTCAGAGTGACGCTGGTCGTCTCGTAGCCTCCGAAGATGAAGATGAAGGCCTGGGAGAGGATCTCATGTTCAGTCAAACCTGCAATACATAGAAAAGAGAGTGAAATGGGGGCGGCTAGGTGGTGTAGTAGTGGGCAATGCGCTCGCCACCAACGCAGGAGACGCTCGTTGCTACCAGCTTGGCTGGTCGTTCATACTAACACAATTGGCAGTGTTAGGGGTTGGAAAGCTGGCGGGGTGGGTCCGGGTCGTTGTAAAACAGCGACTCCTACAGTTCGGTCGGGGCGCCTGCTCAGCGTGCAAAGGATCTAAGGGGGATAGTGTGACCCTTCCACACGTTACACCCTCTCAGTGAGAGTCCGCGCTGCCAGGTGAAAAGAAGCGGTTGATTGGCTAGACGTGTGTTGGAGGAAGCACGTGATAGCCTCCACTCTCCCAGACCGACCGTAGGGGGTAGGTGCGCAGCGACCAGGAAGGGGATTGGGAATTGGCATAACGACTAACATTGGGATGGGAGAAAAACGGAGGAAAAAGGAGGGGGGAAAAGATTAAAAAAAAATATATAAAAAATATTATTGGAAATAAAATTGGAAACTCATTGTGGATCCCTAGACGTTGTGGCAGACCGGCTGGCATGGTAATAGAAGGCCGCTACGTATCGGCCAAGGTACTGGGCCATATGCCCATATCAGGAGATCCGAGGAGACTCCCGGCCGGGCAGAGTGCGTCAACCCCAATGCAGCGCACCTGTGTCAGACGCGCACGGGACAGGTGAGCACAATCAGAGCCCAATCAAGAGGCATAGAAAATGGAGACGGAGAGGGTGTAGACTACCACATGCTTCCCTACAGTCGTTCTGGCGAGGGTGTAGACTACCACATCAGGGGCGGATTTAGGATTGTAGGAGATCCGGGGCTTAGCCCAGATGGGCCCCCCCCTTTTTTTTCTTTTTCTTTTAATATTTTTTTAAATTTTATTTTTTTGTATTTTTTTTTTTTTAGTTTTTGGGCAGGCAAGGGGTGGTTTGGAGGGGGTCCGGCACAACCCCCTCCACAACAGATTTTTTTTGAATTTAATGAACCTGTACGTGCAATTTCCTGCAATATAGAGCCTTCAATCTTGACCAATAAAGCTGCTCTTTTCACTATAAAACTCAGTTAACCATAACGTAGTTATGGTTAGATTTATATATTGGGGGGGGGATATATCATATTTTTCATATAATCAAAAAGTGGTGGAGCAAGATCATACCTTTGCTCCCCCAAGTTCAATAGTGGGAGAGCAGAGATGCTCCGAATGCTCTTATGGCCAGGCGTCTATGATTCACTGATACAAAGTAAAATAGTGCAGTGCAATAAAATAGTTAGTCAAATAGAATAAAATAATGCAATAGTGCATTGCAATAAAATAGTTATCATCGTATTTTTTCGGGAGGCCGGTAAGGAGTGCATTACAGTAGTCGAGTTGGCTTGAGATAAAGGCATAGATCTGGTTTTCAGCGTCCTTTTGATTTATAAATGGCCGTACTTTAGCTATGTTTCTAAGGTGGAAGAATTAAGTTTTTGTCAACTTGTTGATTGTGATTTAAAGCTTAGGTCTGAGTCTACCATAACACCAAGACTTAACTCACTCAAATACAGTTAGCAGCTGGATAGACCACAGATGGAAATTAGCTTCTGCTAAATCTGGTGCAAACATATTTTCATGTAACAATGATGAATTGTAAAAAAAAAAAAAAAAAAAAATTTTATTTTTAAATAGATTCGGGGCTTTTCAGAATACATCCGGGGCTTGAGCCCAGGTAGCCACCCCCTAGCTCCGCCCCTGTACCACATGCTGTCCTACAGTCGTTCTGGGAAGGGTGTAGACTACCACATGCTGCCCTACTGTCATTCTGGGGAGGGTGTAAACTACTACATGCTGCCCTACTGTCATTCTGGGGAGGGTGTAGACTACTACATGCTGCCCTACTGTCATTCTGGGGAGGGTGTGTAGACTACCACATGCTGCCCTACTGTCGTTCTGGGGAGGGTGTAGACTACTACATGCTGCCCTACTGTCGGTCTGGGGAGGGTGTAGACTACCACATGCTGTCCTACTGTCGTTCTGGGGAGGGTGTAGACTACCACATGCTGCCCTACTGTCAGTCTGGGGAGGGTGTAGACTACCACAGCACATGCTGCCCTACTGTCGTTCTGGGGAGGGTGTCGACTACCACATGCTGCCCTACTGTCAGTCTGGGGAGGGTGTAGACTACCACATGCTGCCCTACCGTCGTTCTGGGGAGGGTGTAGACTACAGTACCACATGCTGTCCTACAGTCGTTCTGGGGAGGGTGTAGACTACCACATGCCTCCTCTGATACATGTGGAGTCTCCAGCCGTTTTATTTCCACCTGACAGCAAGGAGTTTCACTGGCAGAGTGTAATGCGCGCTGAGCTTCACGCCCTCTCCCCCAGATTCCCTCCCTGCTGAACAGGCTGGAGTGGAGCATTGTGGTTCAGGCTCTCTGGTTTCTGTTAGTCTTTTTGGACAGATTAGTGAGCTCCCCCTTTAAATCGCCTTTGTTTTATTGGTTTCGTTTGTGGAGTATCTAACCATCGGGCTAACCATCGAGCTGACCATCGAGCTAACCATCGGGGCGACCGGAGCAGGGCCGACTGTTGTAACTTGACACAAAATTAGCCTTTCATCCAACCCAAATTCGGACAAATAACTTCCCCATTAGATTAGCCATCATTATTATTATCTTGTCTCACTCCTGAAGTTGAAACAATGATAAAACAACAAACTTGCATGTCAACTCGTTTGGGTCATTGTTACACAGCCAGTACACTAGTTTGATGTGAAATTTTTTTTGCTGGGTCCTTCTCGAGTGACCAAAGTTTGTCCGAGGTAAGCGACAGTTGTGATTGGAGGATCAAGAAAAGAGGGCAGGGTTTGAGATAGGTAGGCAACAGAAGCATTAATTAACCCTTTACAGTTACTCAGGCCTACAGTAGGTGAATGACTGACAACACTGCTAAGAGATGATCAAACCATACCTTTACTTGGCTCTTTGCCGTTCTGTATGTCTGTGTCTGGTATCTGGTTCTGCATCATCAGCTGCAGGAAGTCCACTTGACTCTAGAAAACAAAAAAGAATGCCCAAAACCTCAGTTCCCCAAAGAGTGCATAATCCTCAACCCATAAAGGTTCTATAGAACATTTCCGTCCAAAATGTTGTATACGTTGGCTCTGTGGAATGGAGTGTGGGGAGAAACGGGACGTTGACGTTCCAGAAAAGCTAAGGTTTTTCAAGGAACCATGGCTTCAGAGGATTAAAAAAACGGCATTCAAGGGTTTTGCCTACATCAGACGAGAGGCCCGCGAGTCAGCTGACAACGAAGTTTGTCCGGTGTTAAAGGGATGGATTTGTGAAGAACATCAATGCATGTTACAACAAGCAGAGGCAAAGCATAATGGTACATTTTGACCTTTGATTATAGCACCACCTTCTGGCCAATTGGTGGGACATTTGTTGTGAGGGATTGGTACAGTACACTAATAGTGTGACACATCTCCATTCGTGTGATCTTTGTGTCTAGAGTCACCATGTGGCCGACATGACACAAAACTTTGCACATCTCTTCCTCATCATGGACCAAATAAGGGTGTCTAAGTTTGGTCCAAATCTGACAAACTGTTCACAAGTGACAAGACGCTTCCTATGTTTATACGTTTGGGTGTGGAAGTCATACGGCTTAGCAGGGGAAAAGGTGATTTTCCAAAAGTTCTAAATCCTCTCTGTGAAAATCCAATATGGTGTATTTACATGGGGCGTCTCAATGGCAAAGTATAATAATGATAGGTGGACATGTGTAGGAAGTCTCGTATCAATCGGACTTAGAGTGTAAAAATGATGGCTATTGAAAAGGTGTATGCTATGATGTCTTAATGTTATAATAGCGCCACCATCTGGCCAATTGGTGTAATATTTGCTGTGATGCTGCAGGATACCAATACCTATCATTAACACATTCTCATGAGAAAAAGTACAATGGGTACGCAATGACCACGTCAAATAATAACGTATTTCTGTAGCGATACATATATTTTGTACGTATCAAAGGAGAAAGGACACGCAGGTATGAGGTGTGGTAAAGGTGTAGTACCAGCAGGGACGGTTAACCAAAACTAAGAAAAGAAACTCCACAACCAGGGATCGAACAGTCACTGTGGTAGAAGGTGAGATTTATCACCACTACACTACCCACACATACCCTTGTTATCATTATGGTTAGGGTTAAGGTTGCTTTTAAGGTTAGCTTAACGGTTATGGTATAAAGTTAGGTTTTAATAAAGGGTTATATTAACGGTTATGGTTAGGGTTAGTTTTAAGGTTAGCTTATCGGATATGGTTACAGTTATGTTATAGTAAGGGTTAGGTTAACAGTTATGGTTCGTTTTAAGGTTAGCTTAACGGTTGTGTTTAGGGTTAAGGTTATGTTTTAATAAGGGTTAGGTTAACGGTTGTGGTTAGTTTTAATGTTCGCTTAACGGTTAGTCTAATTAAGGTATCTGTGTGGTTAAGGTTAGGGTTATGGTTTTGGTGAAGTCGTCAAAAAAGTGTGTAGTGGTAGTGTCAAGGTAAAAGCTCAGTTTACATTATTTGAATTATGTACTTATTTGTAACACGTACACGTTGTACATTGTCGATACAATATGTAAATATATAATTTTTTTTTTTAAACTTACGTTTTTATTTTCCAAATATATAACTTTTATAACATAATGTACATCATGTAAAAAAGATTCCTGTGGTCAATTAGTACTTTATTTACATATTTTAAGCAAGAATGGGCTGCTATCATTTTGTGGCAAATGCCATGTTAGTATCAAGCACTGTGTCGTGGCAAAACAAACTTTTTGAAATATTTGGGACAGACAAAAAGACACAGCTGCTTGGACACAGCTCTCGATTAGTGATGAGAATGACTTTTCCCCCCTCCATTGCTTCCAAAAGAGCCGTTTAGGGTATATACTACTAAAAAAAAATACTTTGTTTATCAGTCTTAAATCAAAATCTAATGATAGGATAAGATATGGTTCAGATTCAAACTTAGATACTGAAAGCCCCTGGAAGCCAAGCCTCAAATCATTAAAATGTATGATTATCCAACATGAGTGTGATAATAAGCCTCCACCAAAGTTTGAATAAAACTACAGGCCTATTTTAAGGTGACAAGATGTCGCTGAGGTCATCTGTCCTCGACCAAACCCTGTCCCCGAAAACGTTCTTGATTCGTTCTTACAGTAAAAAAAAAGGACCTCTTATATCCTTATTGTGTTATAGAAGGCAGAAGGGGAAATGAGATTGTAAATGAATCGTTGCTTGTTGCAATGGTTGCAATGTTGGATTAAAATAAATTCAGTGTTTTGCACTTGAATTGAGAGAGCGCTGGTGAAGTGAATGACACAATTATAACAGCTCCCATCAAGTATGTACCAGAGAGCTGTTCAAAAAGATCTGATCGTTTGTGAACGTCACATCACTAATCTCAATAAAAACACAGATCTGGGTGCGGCTGGGTAGCATAGAGGTCTAATGCCGCGTTCACGTTACGTGGGAAGAAGCGGAAGAACCAGCTTCCGACTGGGAAAAACCATTCACGTCAGCCTCCTAGTGGTAATTCCTACTAGGACATATGGGATTTTTTTATAGACCCTTATATCTCCCACTTCGCGTCACGAATTGCGGAAGTATGGATGTGGGCGTTTCATCGAGTCAATGCGTGAAGGCTTCCTATGTTGTAGCAACGAGATGTCCTCTGGTTCTTCCGCTTCTTCCCACGTAACGTGAACGCGGCATAAGCACTCGCCTACAACCACAGATACTCTGGATTCTAATCCAGCTGTCAGCGGTACCTCCGGCTTGGTCAGTTGTCCCTACGAACACAATTGGCAGTGTTTGCGGGTGGGAAACCGGTGGGGTATGTGTCCTGGCTGTAGCAATAGCGACACCTACTGGCCGGTTGGGGCGCCTGTCCTCGCTGTCAGGTGAAAAGAAGCAGCTGGTGACTGCACATGTATTGGAGGAGACCACCTACACACCCTCCCCAGACCGACAGTAGGGCAGCGCAACGACCAAGAAGGGAATTGGCATAACGACTCAAATTGGGGGATGGGAGAAAAAGATACAAAGGTTTTGCAGTTTACCAACTGCTTTGCTCTGCAATTGTAATGAATGGAAAGTGAAAGGCTTACAGATTTCTCTGTGTGGTGCTGGTCTTTAAACCTCTTGATGATATCATAGAAGAACTCCACACTGCCTTTATCCATCAATTCAATTTTCAACAGCTTCAACAGACGGGAACAGATGGGGAAAACCACTGAAAGGGAGAAAGAGAAAAAATATACATGAAAAGATATATATATATATATTTTTTTTAAAGGAACACGCCAACATTATGGTAAATGTGCTTCACCGTCTTCTCCGGAGTCAGACAAGAAGATAGACACCAGGGCGGCTAAGTGGCGCAGTGGGCAAGGCGCTCGCCACTAACGCAGGAGATGCTGGGTTCGAGCCCAGCTCTCGGCATTGCTTCCGGCTTGGCTGGTCGTTCATACTAATACAATTGGCAGTATTAGGGGGCGGGAAAGCCGGTGGGTGGGGATCGGACGTTGTGGACAGCGACTCCTACAGGTCGGTTGGTGCGCCTGTACAGCAGAATCAGGAAGTATCGGGGGCAGCGTGAGCCTCCCACGTGTTACTCCTTGCCACTGAGAGATCGCGCTGTGCAGGTGAAAAGATGCGACGGCTGCCTCCTCGTGTACCGGAGGGGACACGTGATGCAAGGCTTTGTCCACATTGCAGCCAACCAGTGGGAGGCATGGTCTAACAACGTTCGAGACAGGGGAGGGTAGAATTGGATAATACGAAATTGGGATGGGAGAAAAATT
This sequence comes from Notolepis coatsorum, assembly GCF_963971535.1. Taxonomy (NCBI): domain Eukaryota; kingdom Metazoa; phylum Chordata; class Actinopteri; order Aulopiformes; family Paralepididae; genus Notolepis; species Notolepis coatsorum. Next base: position 144,124,346 of record NC_140173.1, read on the forward strand.
TAAAATGGGGAGAAAAAGTAGATAAAAAAACCAAAAAAAAATAAGATAGACACCAATTTCCTCTTTGTGCGTTCAGTAGAAAGCTATCCGGCTGCAAGCTAACCTAGCTTAGCACAAATTAATGGAGCGGATAAGTACCGCTTCCATTCATTTGTGCTAAACTAGGCTAGCTTGCAGCCGGATAGCTTTATACTGAACTCAGAGAGGTAATTGGCATCTCTCTTCTTGTCTGACTCTAGAGAACACGGTCGGTGCGTTTCCCATATCGCTGGCGTGTTCCCTTAAGTTGACACGGTCACACGGAAGAAGAAAGTATACGTACTCAGTAGAAAGAATGGCCATATCTTGAAGTTCATAAGCTTCTTCATATGAACGATAATGGGGTCATCCGGATTATTTATGGAGTCCGTGTCGACACTGAAAGACACGCTGGTCACAACGTCTAAACTGTAGGGTGCCAGGAATCTAAAACAAAGAGAAAACAAAGTGAATTTTCCGGTGCGTCCCGAGTGATGAAGCGAGTGAAGCGGCCGCTGCGCCCCCCCTCTCGTTCAAACAAACTTGTACTTCTGCTCGCCCACTTTCTGATCAGGAGAAGAAGAAAAAACTAACTTTAAAAACACATTTGAACCTAAGTTTTAAATATATTGTATCTTGCCATTGTCTGTGTCGTCTCGGACTGTCTTGAATTTCACGTTTAACATAAGACTAAATGTAACCCTGTGGTATACCTTTTGTTATTGACAAAAATTCAGGGTGGTAATTTTTTTTTCCTGATTTCACACAAGGAAACAATAGAAGAAGGAAGGGTCATGTCGAGGAATCCTTATGGTTGCCCCAAACAATAGCTTAGTTCACGGCCCCCACCCCTATAAGCTCATTGTCTCCTTCTCCTTCTCAGTGAGTCCCCTAGGTGGCGACGATGAGAGCACTCCTCTTAGCCAAGCTCATTTAACCTACATGTACTTTGTATTAATTGTTTTACTACTATTAAACCAATTTTGATCAGAAGATCCGTCTACGACATAATTGATAAAATCATAATCCACCACAGGTGCCAGACGTTGATGTCAGTTCTATTGAAGCCTGTATTAAAATTCAAAATATACCAGCTATCTGAGGAAATATACATCAACCGATATATCAAACGTTAGCTAGTTAACAATGCAACAAATTGCTGATGATTCTAACATCCAAGGTAATATAAATATAACCTGTTCATAAACGGTCATAAACAATGGCGATGCCATTTAATTCAATGTCGGCCGAAACTGAAAGTTCCCACACTTGGCACCAATGTGCGTTCACGCGTTATAACGTGACGACGTGACGACCCTTCCTTCTTTTATAGAGTAGAATTAACGGCGGCAGAACTCGAGAACTACAAGGAATGTTTGATCACTAAGTGTGTCTGACTCTCGCCTAAACTGTACGAACGCCAACGAATAACGTATTATTATGACGTATATCATGCCAGTTAGGGTACCTTATGTATACTGCACTGTAGGGCTGACCCCTATTAGTCGATTAGTCGACTAATCGGTCGAAAGGAGCCGTAGTCGACTGCCAACCTCTTAGTCCAATACAAAAAAATATATATATATATATATATATTTATAATTTATTTTTTTGTATCATTCTTTCCAAAAGAAACGAGGCCTAGAAGCGTGGCTAACGCTAATGGCACACATACCAGAGGCTAACTGCCTACAAAAACAGGCACAGAGGCACTGAAAGAGGATTTCACCATCTAATGAACACACTAGACTAGACAAATATCAAGATGTATCCATCAGTGGACCAATTGCATGCTTTTGCAGAGGACAAGAAGCCTTCAGTCAGTCGACTCCTTCAGACATTAAGCACCCCCCACAGCCCAAATGGAATGATACATTTCTTATTTTTTTTAAATAAAAAAATATTAAAACTTTTTTTTGCCAATAGTCGACTAACGGCAAATTTTGGCCAATCATAGTCGACCATCCAAATCCTTAGTCGGGGACAGCCCTACTGCACTGTGTATACTGTATACCTTACTTACTCATCATAGTATATATTCAGTTTCTAAGTGTTATTGACCATAGTCATTGTAACGTATAATTATAACTAATATTACACACCCTCATCTGCACCTTTGATTACACTGCCTACTTGTTTGCTTATATTCAGAGTTAACTATATTGTTTACACTGCTTATTTTAACATTTCTACTCCACTATAATTCTATTGCCTATATGTATGTCTTCTACTATTACCCTGCCCATATTTGTTCATCTCACAATTTCATTGGAAACTGAGGAGAAGTAGTCATGGCCCACAGTAAGCTATTGATTTTTGCACGTTGGCACACAATCACACAACCGATTGGCCATGTAAAACCATACGGACATGTCATGTGGAAAATTGAAAACGTACTGTTTAACGTCTACAGATTCATCCTCTCTTTTATCCAGGGTCTTGATGAGTCTGTCCGCATAGCGCTCTACAATGGGAAAGATCTTTAAGAGAAAAAAGGACATATATATATATTTATTTTTTTAAGCAGCAGTAAATCACATAAATCAGTGGTTTCCAAGAATAAGAACAAATCCGTCTCTCAAATTCCCTCAAAGGAAACATAATGTGTGTTAACCAAACAATCTGGGGTGGCAAGCCGTAATTTTCGGACTATAAGCCGCGCCTTTTTCCCCCATTTTTCGACCCTGCGGCTTATATAACGGTGCAGCTTATATGTGACTCGACGTGACCAAACCCGAAAATGTAAAAATCGAAATATTGCTTTTTTGACTGCATTGAAATGTTATTTATCTGTTCCCTTATTTGCTAAACTTAATACAACTTGTAAATGAGTTAATTTTTGTTATTTGTTATTGTGTCCCAATGCTAATTACATATATAAACATTAAAACACCTGCGGCTTATAGTCCAGTGCGGCTTATATATGTACACATCATTCAATTTAGCTGCTGCGGCTTATATTCAGGTGCGGCTTATAGTGCGAAAATTACGGTACCTGTTTCAGCTTCCCGCTTGTGAAGCTTGGAGATATAGAGCTCCGTATCCTTTTCCACTTTGCATCCTTCACGTTAGTGATTGCATCGCCCATCTGCCCTGTAATGGCTTCCATAGGCTCCTGTGAACATTAGTACAATTAAAAGAACGTTTCAAAAAGGAGTATTCAACCTGTAAGGACCCACACAGTTAAAGGTGCTATATATTTAGTTTTTATAATAAATAATACATCCCGTTATACAGGTGTTACAAAGGAATAGAAGTATTGCCCCCCCCCCCCCCCCCCAACAAAGATTTGATTAATGAATGTATCATTTAAATTTCTTTGCAGGTCCAAAATGAATGTTACGTTTACATGTTGCGTGCATGTATCCCCTCCCTACTTTCCATTTTTCCACGTGGAACGCACCTGATTGGATAAATGACATGCTGGTGCTCTTCTGCATCATCTAGTGGCTGAATGTTATCTATAGCACATTTAAGGTTCATCTAGTCATCTAGTGGCTGAATGTTATCTATAGCACATTTAAGGTTCATCTAGTCATCTAGTGGCTGAATGTTATCTATAGCACATTTAAGGTTCATCTAGTCATCTAGTGGCTGAATGTTATCTATAGCACATTTAAGGTTCATCTAGTCATCTAGTGGCTGAATGTTATCTATAGCACATTTAAGGTTCATCTAGTCATCTAGTGGCTGAATGTTATCTATAGCAACTTTAAGGTTCATCTAGTCATCTAGTGGCTGAATGTTATCTATAGCACATTTAAGGTTCATCTAGTCATCTAGTGGCTGAATGTTATCTATAGCAACTTTAAGGTTGATCTATGCTAAACCTGGCAGACGCGGCCAGGAAGCCTGTATATTTTCCCCAACGGAGTTTCACTTCCGCGTTCGGTTTGCGCGATCTGATTGGCCACTGACGTTTCTCTCAATTTTTTTTTCTCCCAATTGCGTTACTCCTAACAAACTGGTTAAGCTTGGCAACTCTTTCGAAGTTGCTCTCTTTCGAGGGTTAAGGTTAGGGTTAGGGTTAGTTGGTTAAGGTTAGGGTTACGGTTAAGGTTAGGGTTAGGGTTAGTTGGTTAAGGTTAGGGTAACAGCCTGCTGGCGCGATTGTTAGGAGTAACGCGATTGGCGCTGAAAAAAACATCAGTGGCCAATCAGATTGCGCAAACCGAACGCGGAAGTGAAACTCCGTTGGGGAAAATATACACGCGGCCAGGAACCGTATCGCTTGCTCCAGACTGGTCCACATTGACATAGCTGGCTGGTTGTTTTGGTGATAACTACTGGAGTCAGTAGTGCTATTGACTGACCATCCTTCCCCCTCTCTGTTACAGTTAGGGTACAGAGTCTCCGCAAACCACTGTACTGAAAACCGAGGCGGACTGGCCCAATAGAGAAACACAGTGCGGAACACGCTGCTGCTTCGTACCGGTCATAGATGATCACACATTGGGAGCCGTGAACAAGTGTGCAGTGAATCTGACCTATTTGACTGGCGAGCCGATACACAACCCCTGCGGTGGAGAATCTGACAAAACCTTAATTTCAAAGGAAAAACGTCTGGATGAGATTGAGCGTTTCACCGGTTGCATAGTAAGCTGTGCTGCTGTGTAGATCGCTAGCAAATGTATAACTGTAACATTACTTGTACATATGTCTATACTGAACACTGTGACCTCATTTTTTACTTCTAATTTACATGCTATACTATGTTATTTTATTTCATACTTATCTTGTCTTGCACAGTCTCTGGAGCGTAACAGTAAGAAGCATTTTGTATAAAAGTATTCTGTACTTCTGTATGACAACTATTAAAGAAACTGCTCCACTGATCTAATATGGATTACAAATACGATAGCGCTTTTCTGCCCCCCCCCCCCTCCCCCCCGTGATGCACAGATCGATAACAACTAGGGATGCTCGATATTGGCTTTTTGAACGATAACGATATACTGATATTGTCCAACTCTTAATTTCCGATACCGATATCAACCGATATCAACCGATACCGATATATGCAGGGTTCCCCCCCCCCCCCCAAAAAATGGAATAATTTCAGGTAATTAACATTACATATCTCTTGTTGTGGAATTAACACAACATTATGCATACTTTTGACAATAAATAAAATCAGAATTTGTTCTTACTTTCTGGGTAAATAAAGGTTATAGAAATGTAAAAAAAAAAAAAAAAAAAAAAAACGATACCGATATTTTACGACATTCCAACATTTTAATGCCGATATCGGCCGATAATATCGGACATCCCTAATAACAACTAGTGAACGTAGCGGCCGTCCTCTCACCCTGCGGTTGGTGAACACCGAGTAGCACTCCTTCACCAGGATGGCTTTGATCATCTCAGGGTCTGCCACCATTAAAAATGGCCTCCGTCCCTCATACAACCTAAAAAAACACAATCATATCATAGTATCAATTATTGTTTATAAAATGATGTGGGGTGTGTAACCATAATTGAAAGTTAATACATTTTATGAATCCATTCAAATTAAAGGTTGTGTGGCTGAAAGGACACACTTCTTCAGTCAATATCTGAAATAAAAAAATTCAAAATGTAAAAGTCTAACCTTCTTAGTCTTTTACGATCATGCACTTTGCCGCTAAATAATCTCCCTTGCCTATATTACAACCTACTATGCTAATATGTCTTTACTACTATGACTAGATTGTAGCACCCAAGTTTCAACACTGACGAACATTGTTACTCAGCTGAAAGAGTTGTACCCTTCCTGCTGACCTGTTGTACAGAACTTTAAGTGTCAGCTAAATGTAAATGAAAGAAAACAACAGACATGATCTCGATCTTGTTGTGAGGCCATGGAATCTAGTCTTAAATTACTTTAAGGGACACACCGACATTATGGTAAAATGGTAAACTTCTCCACAGTCAGACAATAATAAGATGGATACCAATTTCCTCTCAGTAGAAAGCAATCCGGCTGCGGGCTAGCCTAGCTTAGCATAAATTCATGGGAGCAGATACGAACCAGCTAGCCTATACTGTAGCTCTTGACCAAAAACACCTCTCCCTGAATTTTAAGCTATAGGCTAATGGTCCCTATCCGCTTCCATTCATTTGTGCTATGCTAGCCTATAGCTTGCAGCCGGATAGCTTTCTACTGAACACAGAGAGGAAATTGGTATCTGTCCTCTTGTCGGACTCTGGAGGAGACGGTACAGTGAGTGTGTTTCCCATCACGTTGGTGTGTTCCTTTGAGCATCGTTGACAGTTGACCTAAATGATGATGCAACAACTTACCCCCAGATACTGCCATACTTGCGATAGCAATGCAAATCGAAGTCAATGAAACTCTAGAGACATTGTACAGGAGGAGAAAAGTATCAAAGATTAGAGGTAGAAGTTATAATAACTTTCAACTTTGCCTATACATTAGGTTCTGAATGGGTGTCATGGGCCCGGGGGCCATGCAACCTGCTTATGCAAATAAAGAACCATGGACACTTTACTTTATTATGCAGCACATGTGGGAGTATCATGAGAAATCAAGAGCCACAACCTTTGGAATGCAATGCCTTGGAACTCCTGGTCAAATCTGTCAATTTGTCCATCTCTTTTTAAAAACAATAACAATATGAATAATTACAAACATGCTTATATATATATATATATGTACACTATGGATTAGTCGGTCGCAGTCAACCAGCACCTGCTAACGGGGCGGACCCCTTAGCTCAGCTGGTTAGTGCGGCTGCCTGTGCTATAGGTCACAGGTCAAAAATCTCTCGGTTACGTAACGGTCGTGACCAGTGATGCAGTGGTGATATCATAAGTGGTGGACGGTGTTTTAATGACAGCACGTGCACGCACGCGCATGCCCATAAATGTCCCCTCGCGTGCGCATTAAATAGTAGGAAACATGTTTGTATAGGAAATTACTAGTTTTTGTTTAGTTTTTGTTAATATTGCCTTGAAATAGAGAAGCTGGAAAAAGGTAGCAGGATGGAATAGCATTCAATATATAAATATTGTCGACTCAACAGATATGGTTGAAAAACAAACAATGTTTTAAATGTAATTGTAAGTAGTTACAATTTCTTTAATTGAATTAACTTAAACTAGAAAAGTAAATACAAACTAAATTAAAAATGTAACTTACAGTTTACAGAAGGACAGTTTCCTTCTGAAGCACAACTTCAGAAATGTCTCATCCTTCCAGTCGGGACCATTTGTCACACTGAGAGGTTCCACAGCTCAAGCAACCCCCCACCAATTGGTACAGGGCTTGTATTTTGGTTTTGCTCTTCTCTTTTCTTTGTTATGCTATTGTTATGCAAAGACAAGTAGTCAGGTGAGTACCGGTACTTGGCGCACGGCACAACGAGTCGAGTGAAAGTTGTGAACGCATTTTTGTGTGCACGCGCGTGCTTCTGCTCAGAAAAGTGGTGGAATGGCGTGGTATACCGGGTGGCATGAGCACTGCATCCCTGGTCATGACAATGTCACCTCAAACTCCGATGCCCAGAGGGAGTTTCGAACACGGGTCTCCCACGCTGTGTGCAACAACACAGACCGCTATACCAACAGGTGAATTCACTTCTTTGTAACGTGTCTATGCGTCTTTTTTTTTTTATCTACTTTTTCTCCCATTTTCTATTTTTCTCCCATCCCAATTTCGTATCGTCCAATTCTACCCTCCCCTGTCTCGAACGCTGTTAGGCCATGCCTCCCACAAGCCGGCTGCAATGTGGACGAAGCCTTGCATCACGTGTCCCCTCCGGTACTCGAGGAAGCAGCCGTCGCATCTTTTCACCTGCACAGCGCGATCTCTCAGCGTCGAGGGTCTGCGTGGGAGGCTCACGCTGCCCCCGATACTTCCTGATTCTGCTGCGCAGGCGCACCAACCGACCTGTAGGAGTCGCTGTCCACAACGTCCGATCCCCACCCATCAGCTTCCCACTTCCCCCAGCTTCCCAATACTGCCAATTGTATTAGTATGAACGACCAGCCAAGCTGATAGCAATGCGGAGAGCTGGGCTCGAACCCAGCGTCTCCTGCATTGGTGGTGAGCGCCTTGCCCACTGCACCACCTAGCCGCTTGTCTATGCGTCTTTTGAGGATGAGAGTGAGTTTAACCCATAGCACCGCGACTCACCCCAGCCCTTCGTGACTGCGCTTCACAATACCATCCATTACATATAATTTATTTATAACTTATTTTGTCATTAAAACTTTTTTTTATTATTCTTTATTGTTGTACTTTAATTAACGTGCCCGTTCTAACACTGTTCCGAAAGTGCTATTTAAATAAAGTTTAAATAATAGCCTAAATGAGTATTTTTCCTTCTTATAAATCATTAGGTGCTGAAAAGATGAGGAAATCATGAGAATAAACAGATCAACAGCTCTAACACTTGCAGGGCGCTCCAATGTCCACTCGGTTTATTGCATAAGTAATGTTTAGCCGCAATAAACAACAAGAAGACATTGGAGTCCACTCGTTTATAATCAGGTATTACGTCGTCATGAGAAACTGAAGATGCTGTTTAATATCTCTCTTACTTGGATAAACATGCGATGTATTGTTCCAACGAAAGGGAGGGGTGTTGGTCCTGGTATTCCAAGCTTTTTGAAAAGGCGATGAGGCCACACACTATACCTGTATAAGGTTATTACACACAAAGAGGGAATTGCCATTATTAAGAAGTGTTGTGTAATGTTGCTACAATAATACAAGACTGCGAGACGAGACTTCCTGGCAAAACAGGAGAAAGAAAATAGGCCACTTACAATATTAGAAGAGTTGAAAGGAGAACGATGAGAGCCCATGTTGTTGCCGAGAAAATCATTCTGATTTAAATAAAATACCGGATTATACACCAAGAACATTAATAAGCAGGTCAAGCGACTTATTTCGACGTCACTCAGACCATGAATGATGCAAGGAAACTTATTATAAGAGAAGGAATGGTCTTGAGCGCCGGGCGTTTTGTCCCACCTCCATAATGCCCAAACATGGTCAGTGAAACGCCCCCAATTCACAGCAATCGATACAGCCCGAATAGATGATTGATATTTGTTTTATTGATATTTGATTTGTTCGTATATATGTTTGTATATTTGTTATTGTTCTATATTAGAAGATTTTGCATACATATTTGTTTGTATGTCTGATTTTGATCGGTTTAATGTTCTATAATTGTTTGTATATTTTATTGGTGTTTTATTGATATTTGTTTTTATGTTGTTTTATTGATTATTCTTGTTTAATTTGTATGTTTGTAATGTGCTGAGGCAGTGACTAATGGGGATCTGAAATAAAGAAATAAGATTACCGCAAAGATTGCACGTATTGTGAAATATGAATGTGTGAAGTAAAAACCTAGTAGAAACTAAAGAAAAAAAAGGCTGCTTAACAAAAATGTAACGTGTAGATAAGAGAGAGATGTGCTGCATGCCAGCCTCTTTATTCTACTCTGTGGGGGTGATGGCTGGCACCTGTGAGGGGGAGGGGGAAGGATTTGCCATTGGGAACACCTGTTATTGTTATGATCAATTAAGTGTTAGCGCATAACAATATATACACACACACACTACACACATGTTCAAAACATTGCTTTGCAAAACATTACATCAACATGTTTGTTTTGCAGTCTTCTATTTCGCCACCAGAGGGCACTGAATCGAACCTTTGAACTAATGGATCTATGTTCAATACATTTGGTGAAGTGGTTCACAGTGCTTCATTTGGCCACCACCACTAACACATAATAGGTCAATTAATTACTTATTATTGTTTTATTTTCTACATTATTAAGAATAACCACTCTGTTCATACTCCTCCCCTCAAAGTCCCCAGAGGAGACAAAGAACGGTCATCAAAGGCAGAGAGCATGTGAATAAATTCACGTCTCTCTGCCCGCTTCACGCTCAGGAAGGAGTATCGCGTCTCATCATCGTGATTAGCGAGACACACACTTTAGAAACACACTTCACAAGTCGAGAACTATAGAAATGATCCCTGAAAGTATAGTCTTGCCGAGGAAACGAACTTAGCCCACTATCAGTACGGCGAGCTTAGGAACCTGGGTCACGGAGAACACATTTGTAAACAAGACGAAAGTATTTCTCTGGTCTGCATCCTCTTAGCAGTTGTGTGTATTGAGCCGTACTGTATTGTACCCATTCTGCAATCTGTTAATACAGTTTTTAATCAATCAAACATCTAACAGTCGCGTGGCTCAAATACCCACAATGCTGTCTGGTTTACATGATACCGGCCTACTTTTTCGTGACGTCGCACGTCCTCAGTGCTTTTCATTGGTTACTGTAGTGTTTGGCACTGGGCGTGGAGGCTAACATTTGGTATTACATTTATTTTCCTCTGTAGATTAGATTAGATTAGATTCAAATGTATTGTCATTACACAGCACAAATACAGTACAACGAAAATAAGTTTGGCATCTAACCAGAGTGCAAATGCAACAGTAAAGTGCAATAGTAATATACAATGTACAGGTGTTAAGTGACAACTGTTACAACTGGTCCAAGCGCATCCAGCTGTATTGATTGATTGATTGATTGATTGATTGATTGACAATTTTATTAACAGATTGCAGAATGAGTACAATACAGTACGGCTCAATACACACAATTGTTAAGGGGATGCAGACCAGAGATACTGTATCTGTATGTCATTACATGTCATAAATGTCATGATTAGATTAGATTATATTTGTATGTATGTCATAAATGTCATTATGAATTGAAAATGGGGGACCCAATGGGGGACAAGACGAAAGTCTTTCTCTGGTTTGCATCCCTTTAACAATTGTGTGTATTGAGCTGTACTGTACTGTACCCATTCTGCAATCTGTTAATAACGTTTTCAATCAATCAATCAATCAATCAATCAATCAATCAATCAATCAATCAATCAATCAATCAATCAATCAATCAGCTGCCATCAAGAGAGACCCTGACAAGGCTCCAGCTGAAGATTGCTTATGATTGGAGCACAGCCTGCCACTGTGAAACTGTAGGGAAATTATAAAAAGAAGTCTCAGTTTGTTTGCAAAGAACATAGAAATGCAATTATATACAGCAAATAGCAACAAAGAACTGAACGCCTTTCTAGTAAGAACAACACTGAGGACTACATAATACTGGGAAGAATCTGACATCTGGCCGATGCAGTAATTGAAAAGCTCCAGAAGGTGGCAGTAGTGCAACACTATGGATGTAAGCTGCCAAATAAGAAGAAGATCGCTTACTATTTGACCCTTCTCGTTTTCAGTAGCTTATGTTTGCGAAGACGCTCTCTGATTGGTTTAGCGCCGAAGGGTCTCTTCCGCCTTGTACATGACCCTCCTGACTTGACTTTGCTCACGTTTTCCAGCGCTTCCCATTGTTGTAACGGAGTTCAGACCGAGGCAGAAGAAACACCCGATTTATTATCATTTTAGTGAGGTAAGAATCAGTAGGGTCGATCACCACGCCATGCCAAATGCTACCATAATAACACGCCTTGGACAGCTAGCTAGCTGCATTGTAGCTAACATAGCTAAGACTTGATTGATTGATTGATTGAAAACTTTATGAACAGATTCAGAATGGGTGCTGTACAGTACAGCTCAATACACACAATTGTTAAGGGGATGCAGACCAGAGAAAGACTTTCGTCTTGTTTACATCAGGGTCCCCCATTTTCAATTCATCAGGACATATATGACATACATGACATACAGATAGACAGTACTGCTACATCTATACATGTATGACATACCAGACGACTGACTGAAATGATCTTTGCAAAGGCTTATCTGGCACTGTATTTACTTAGCATTCTGCTTAGGATTTGAATTGGACATGGTATGATCATGACTATTAAGAAAAATCGAATCGAATGTCAAAGTACTATGCTTGTGAATGGTGCTTTCAAAGGTATAATATGAGTATATAATGTCTTAAGCAAAAGCACCATAACAGTGACTTTCACACCACACAACTGCACACTTATTACAGGCACAGGCACATCTTTCCTGTGACAAAATGGCATCCAATGTAATAAAAAAAGTCAACCAACAAACAAGATCTCCTCCGGTAAACAAGAATACCCTGAAGACTCTGACCCTAACCCTGAAGACTGGGGGACCCTGATGTAAACAAGACGAAAGTCTTTCTCTGGTCTGCATCCCCTTAACAATTGTGTGTATTGAGCTGTACTGTATTGTACCCATTCTGCAATCTGTTAATAAAGTTTTCAATCAATCAATCAAACTCTAACAGGAGCACCACCCAACCTCCTCCAATGTACAGTTTCTTCGTCAAAATGTATATACTCTCTTTTTTAGACTCTTTTTGTATCACAAACAGTACTGTATTTGTAGATCTGGTATGTCATAAATGTCTAGATGTAGCAGTACTGTCTATCTGTATGTCATGGATGTATGTCATATATGTGATGAATTGAAAATGGGGGACCCTGATGTAAACAAGACTAAAGTCTTTCTCTGGTCTGCATCCCCTTAACAATTGTGTGTATTGAGCTGTACTGGTATTGTACCTGCAATCTGTTAATAATTTTTTTTTTCAATCAATCAATCAATCAATCAATCAATCAAGGGTACTACGACTGCCTCATGGTACCAAAGCACCTCAAAGGCTCTACAAACAAACATCACAAAACAAACTGGTCAGACTACTGCTTAACTTAACCTCACTCCTAAAACTCACCCCTGCCCATGTTGACAACCTAGGATGGCTTAGAGTAGACGACAGAGTACAGCAACTTGCAATGGGCCTGGTCTACAAGATACACTACAACACCACTAAGGTACCCATGTACATGTCAAAATACTTCCCAAAGGTCAGTGAATACCACGATCACAACACCAGAGGGAGCTCCACAAATCATGTTAAACCCGGCAGATTCGGCTTAAACAAGGGACTAAACACGGTTTGCAATTATGCCACATCAATGTGGAACGCCCTACCCACAGCTGTAAAGGAATGTGAATCACTACCCACCTTCAAAACCGCTCTCAAAGAGCACCTACGTGAGGCTGCAATTCGAAACTGGCCCCTGTAAATGTCCAAACACAACCCCCTCCAATCTACAGTTTCCCAACCCACCCCACCTACCCAACCCCCTCCAATGTACAGTTTCTTCCCCCTCAAATGTATACTCTCTTTTTTAGAAACTCTGTCTCTTAATCAGAGTTTCCAACGCCAGTTGCAGCTTTAGTTTATAGATATGTATATCTTATTTCGTTTATAGTTTGTATAGATATAGGCTACGTTGTGTATTATGTTTACAAATCTATGGTTGAGCAGCCGGGTAAAACAAGCATCTCACGTTTTTCTGAATCTATGTACATTTAAAAAAAGCTGTGACAATAAAATAATCTGAATCTGAGGTCTACATCTTGGCCTATGGTACCCAACTGTAAAAATGGTACCTGACAAAATATATTTATAGATGTCCATGTATAAACAATTGAAGAATATACTCTGATTCCTATGTTACAGATAGGTCTATTTTCTATAAAGCAAACCTTTATTTTTAAACACAGACCCTATTTAAACATTGTAAGTCTGCTGGCATGAAGTTGACTAGTAGATAGGGCTGGACAATATGGCCTCTAAATTATATTTTTTGGTTAGGGCTGTACCGAATGTCATTTTTTAACATTCAAAGCTTCGATTGAAGTATTCGAACGAAGCTTTGAATGTCTATTAAAAAATAAATTACTTCAACTTTTTTTTTTTTTTTTTTTAACTAAATCCTCAATTTGAATAACGTGATTAATCTGATTAAATTAGTCTTTTTCTTATTAAATCAACTTTCTTTAATGAATATAACTCATCAGTTTCATCAACATAAATAATCCAATAAGGGCACGGTTGGTATGAAAGTGATGGTGACGTCTTATATTATAATATTAGTGTAGCCTAATCTTTAACTGCAACTGTGAAGAAAACCCCCATTGGTTTAAACAGATTGAATAGACACAAAAAAAAATAAAGCATTCGGTACAGCCTGTCATGATACACAATATATATCACGATATTTTGACATTTCCTCTAAAGCACTTAACAATGCTTGATTTAACCCTTTGATGCATACAGTCACGCCAACATGATGATTATAATAGTCCCTGCAACATATGTCTGCATTAAACCATAAAGATGCTTTCAAAAATAATTAAATTAAAAGCTTCTAAAAATCTAAAAGAGTAGTCTACTGACACACTAATACATTTTTTTTTTTTTTTTTTTTTTTTTTACATCTAAGACAATTTATATAAAAACTCTTGGGTGCCTAAGCCTTTTGCACAGTACTGTGTTTTCTATCCACTTTAGCCAACACACACACACACACACACTACTGTGAGAAAATAATAATTTTTATTATCAGCAATGTTATAACATCCTACTGGTAAACAAAACACTGTAAATGTGTGTGTGCATCCTGTCTATTAAATATATATTTACTTTTTAATTTCATGAAACATTATGAAGTATTTTCTCTTATGCCGGTTTTCCACGGTCTGCATGGTGCCCCACTATCTACTCGACTCTGTCACTATCTACCCCCGTCCCCCCCGTCCCCCCATCAGTGTAGCTGGTCGTCATAGCGAGGGCGTCGTGATGTCATCTTCAACTCTCTAAACTCTCTTCGCTCACGCTCTCGTATCCTCCAAACAATTGCAAACTTGTGGCACCGCCTCTCTGGGTGTGTGTGTGTGTGCGTGCGTGCGTGTACGATGTACGTGACATAAGGGCGAGTGTGTGTGTGTGTCTGTCTGTGAGAGGAAGAGACGAGAGAGCTGCGCCAAAGTAAGTCTCATCTCAGCCGCGGCGGCTTAGAAACTTGACGTGAGGGTTTATGCAAAAAAAATAATCGCGATGTCCACGATATACGTTTATATGTTAATGAACTTTACTGTACCCCGATATTTATTTAATATCGTCATATCGCCCACCCCGGCTACTAGTAGGCCTATAGTAGTACAGGCCATAATTCCCTGAATGGCTACGCTTTCGAATCCAGTGTTTTTTAGCCTTCAAAAACCACCGTGCATTGTCTTCACAAAGAGGTATAATCTGAAATCTGAGTTACATGTGTGATGTGTCTCTAATAGGTGGAACTTATCATGGTCCAGTATGTGGTAACTTGACACCTTTAGCTCTGGCAGCATGTTGTATATACACAGAAATCTGAGCAGGTATTGATATGTCTTGAAAGAATGAAGCTGTCGAGGATGATGATGATATGAAGGCTGGTTTGTCATGTTTACGGCAGAGTGGCATCAGCCCCGACATCTTCGAGGTATGGTTGGCTGATCCGCCCTGCCGGTGCCACCTGCCCGAGAAGCCCCTTCAGCCCGTCGTGGCTGGCGCACCCTGAGGGTGGTGGTGATGCTTGATGAGTTATGTTAGGAGCCATGATGTCTGTTTGGGTGTATGGCGTGTGCTTTGGGCGCTGCAGATGTGGTCCAGATCGGTTCGTATGTACATGTTATAACTTATACGCCTCGAATGAGGCATCTTCCTATGTGTTTGATTATGGATTCGGGGCTAGACCGTTATTAGCTGCTGTGTAGTCCCCTGCCCAGGGCTCTACACAGTGCAAGCATTTCACTCGCATTTGCCCCCTAAAAATAGATTTGTGCGAACCGGAAAAAATCATTTAGGAGCACAGTGTGTGAGTAATAGTTTTGCGTACTAGTGGCCGTGTCAACGCGCAATGCACACAAACCTGCGGGCATGAAACGACCAGCCCTCATTCTGTTAGGGCGTCTCGGCTAGAAGATGTTGGGAGAGAGCGGTGGTCGACGTCATTTTTGAATGACTGCCACCCTGTCCAGTACTACTGGAGGGTACTGGGTACTAATCCTTTGGAGTATGAGCTGGTGGGACTGTAAAATGAGAGGGTGCAGTGGGTGGTTCACAGGAAGATCAGGGTCAGAATATGGAGGTGCTGGGGTCGGGTCTGGGTCCGCTGCCGGTCACCACCCCTATGGGGTTTATTCTGAAGGTGCTGAAAGGGGCAGGGCTCCAGACTAACCTTTTCCACTAGGAGCACTGGTGAACTCCTGAACATCTTAGGCGCACCAGTACAAAAGTTAGGTGCACCACTTAAATCGACAGTGTAGAGAGAGAGCGAGACAAATGGAGCGGCAATTACTGTAATCTATCGGATGGATTCCACTAGTTTGAAGGGTGCGTGTGGAGAATGTTGGGCCAGCAAGTTATTTTCTGCCAAGTACGATACAGGGTGAGATATTCCTTTAGTGGATCTGAGTGGATATTATTTTAAATCCACACTTAATTAGTCTCAGTTCCTTTAACATTTTTATTAGATCACCACCGGCCGCGCTGCTCGGGAAATGGAGCCTGGAAAATGGTACCCTTTTTCTGGTACTTTGCTCTCTCTGTAAAACTAAACTGAGTCTAAACTTCTCAATTTCAACATTGTTATCACAACCGAAAACCCCTCCCTCCCCTCTCCCAAACCGTTCCTACAACCATTTTCTTTATGTTGCATGATCATGAATTGAAAATGGGGGACCCGGACCCTGATGTAAACAAGACGAAAGTCTTTCTCTGGTCTGCATCCCCTTAACAATTGTGTGTATATTGAGCTGTACTGTACTGTACCCATTCTGCAATCTGTTAATAAAGTTTTCAATCAATTCAATCAATCAATGTATACATGCAGGGCTTGACATTAACACCCGTCAAATGCGGGTAGAATTCGGCAGTGGCGTGTAACTCCGTCACTTTTACCTGCCACTTTGGCGGTAGAGTCGTAGTGAAGAGTCTCTCTCTCTCTCAATGCAGTGCGTGCTTACTTGTGTCACGCGTAATGACAGTCTGTCTCAAGTAGCCAAACTTTACACTATAAAAACAAACTGGATATTTGGATAGAGTGTGTGTCTGTGATTTTTGGCTGGTGAAAATGGCTAGTGACTTTGGAAAACCACTAGCCACAGTGGCTGGTGAGCCAAAATGTTAATGTTGTCAAGCCCTGTATGTATTATGTATTTTTTATGATTAAATATCATTATCTGGCCATCCTCAGTAAATACTATCAAACTCCTCTGACCTCATTTGGTCTTTCCAAATATCAAAGAGATGGGACGTGAGCGTACACACACACACACACACACGCACGCACACAGAAAGGGGGACTGGCTTTATAGTTAATGATTTTAGAATATTTCTGCTAATGAAGTTAAATGTTTATCATCAACTATCCTATTTGTTTTTAATATACTGTAACGTTTGGCTAAGGTGAGTGTTTGTTTAAAAGTGAGTGTGTGCATGTGGATGTGTGTGCAATGAGTGTAGATGATGGGTTGTTACATAGTGTCATTGTCATTGAGCATCCTGATGGCCTGGGCCCAGGAGTTCAACACTTTTAATCCCCATCCGATTGGATCAGATTTGGATTTTGGCTAGTTGAATGAAAACCAAAAAACAGGATTAGGATCACTTTTATATCCGATCAGATCAGGAAATCAAATCCAAGCTTTAATCTGGATCAAATCTTCAAAACGGGTAGTTCAAACCGACAACACAGGATTAGGGATGGGAATCACCAGTTTCATCATGATACGATACGATATCGATTCTTTGGACAACGATACGATATTTGCCGATATCACCAAAGTCTCTCACGATACAATACGATTCGATTAGATTCAGGTGCCTGCAATCGATATGAGATGATATCATATGCCCATTTAACACAATCAGTAACATTTAGATCAACTAAAAAACGTTAACGAAAATATCATTTGACATTTGTATTTTTGAGCTCTTCCAGACATTTAAAGGAAAATCAATCTATTGTTTTTAATACAAATAGACCTCCTGTTCACTGTAAAGTGCCACGTTTTGATATATTGAGCTTTAAACTTTAAGCTCCATTTTTTGGAACTCAAAACTCACAACCTAAAACCCCTCCCTACCTCCCTCTCCCAAACCGTTCCTACAACAATTTGTTGATGTTGCATGATCATGTATAGGCCTACATTTATTATGTATTATATTGTTTATGTTTAAATAACATTTAAACATCAAACTCCTCTGACCTCATCTGGTCTTTCCAAAGACGCGCGCACACACACACACACAGAAAGGGAGAATGCTATGCTGTAACGTCTACACACACGGAGCTACTGCTGTTGTTCTTGGGCGGATATGAGACTCACCACAGGATTTTCAAAATAAGAGTATCGATATGAATCGATCTTATTACATTGCATCGATCCGATTCGATCGTTGATAATTACATCGATGTATCGATCTGGATCGATGTATCGTCCCACCCCTACACAGGATTGGGATCAGTTTGATCCCAAAAAACTGGATTATCTTGATCCCACCAGAGGGGTGGATTTCCAGTGGATTACCAGAGCAAAATGTACTATACAATTTATAAAAAAATATGTTTCAATATAAATAAGATGGCAAAGTTTGTTAACTGAAATAATACAAATTATTTTGCCTTCATGGTAAATACATTTATTTTTTTATTTTTTGGTCACATTTGTGGTGGCCTATTTTGTTTTCAACCAAATGTTGATGACATAAATGTTTATGCTCATAAAAGTATCACAACAAAGATTGTCAATCACAAATGTAATTTAAAAAATATCTTCAAAAAAGAAAAAGTCCACCATCTGTAGTTGTACCTTCAGCAAACTGGAACCTCACTTAGAATTCAGCTCCTCAAAGCACGCCTGGATGATCAGCTGCCTTTGAATGAATGTTTTTTTGTTGTTACCCTAGTGGGAGTATTCTTTTGAATTACAATTCCATTATGATTTTATGTATTTATCAATACAATTAGACATTATAGATGTCTCTGCAATGTGGTCTCTTGTCGTCCTTGTATTCTTTTTCATAGCCACTAGATGGAGATCGGTAGGATTAAAGCGCTGATATTCAGGATCTGGTAATCTTGAAAAGTCTGAATCTGGATCAGGGTGATCCTATCCTGGATTGCTTTGAAATACCCGGACAAAATCTGTCAGAGTTGTCTGATCCTGGATCACAAAGGATTAAAAAATCTGATCGGATCAGATACGGGATTAAAAGTGTTGAACTCCTGGGCCCTGTGGATAGAAGCCCCTTCTGAGTCTCTCTGTACTGGCCATGAGACTCTGGTAGCGCCTGCCTGACCGCAGCAGTTCAAAGAGGCAGTTGTTTGGGTGACTAGAGTCTTTGGTTATTCTCTTAGCCTTGGCCCTGCAACGCTTGTTATAAATGTCCTGGAGAGAGTGGGAAGTAGGGGTGGACGGTATAAACGGTATACGGTATAAACGGTATTAATTTGCTCTACGGTATGGATTTTGACTATACCGTGTAACCGGTAGAGCAGCTCTAAAATAGCAATGATGTCATGTAACCACAGCGCGACTATTTCAATCGCATTTGCCCCTAAAAATAGATAGAATTAGTCATGGATAATAGATATGTGCAAACTGGAAAAAGTTATTTAGGAGGCTTCGCGCAGTGGGCGTGTCAACACGCAATTGTCATTTCATAATAAACACATATCACTGCGGCGCACAGCAAGTTTCAATGTCAGTTCCTGGCATTTTTAACCAGTGGAGAAAGGTAAGAGATGTCCCTATCGTTTTTCTTATATGAATTATTCTACGTTAATAAAACATACCTGGTGATCAACTACAGTTTAGTTTGCTGTAAACATTATGATATGCGTGTAGTGTTATGATAACGACGGCTGCAGCGGGAGGACGGCTGCAGCAGTGGATTTGCGAATAGCATGCAGCTGCAGAGCCGCAGAGCCAGCGGCGCTTTCAGGTCTGGTCACAGGCCCGCTAAACAGCGCCCCCCCTCCCAACGGCTGAAAGCTGTGACCAGACCTGAAAACGCCACTGGCTCTGCGGCTCTGCAGCTACATATACTTACTTACTTACGCCTATCGCTCCTTTTGGGGGAGCATAGGCCGTCGACAACAGTTCGCCAGGGTCCTCTGTCCTGTGCTTTGCTTTCCAGCTGTTTCCATGTCAGTCCGCTCCGTGTGATGTCTGTCTCCAAGTCCCTGCGCCAGGTGTTCTTGGGCCGGCCTCTCTTCCTTTTGCCTTGGGGGTTCCATCCAGGGCTGTACGCTAAGCTTTTTCACTAGGGGCAAAAATATTTTTTAGGGGCAAATTTTTAAATAACAATTTTACCATTATTAAAAAAATATGTTCCTCCTGCCTCATTACTGTGGTCCTTTTATTTAACATTTAAGTGCGTTTGTTTTCAGGTTTGTATCTTTTATAATGAACCAACCGAGAAAGTGTGTAAATCACTAATAGAACAAAAACAACAAACTGTGTGTGTGTGTGTGCGCGCTTGTGTAGTGCTCCTTGAATGAGATCACCACAACACACACACACCATTGCATTAATCAGGAGGACAAGAAACTCTGCATACATTTGTTTCACAATGAAAAGTGCTTTAGAAATCAAATGAATTATTATTGTAAATAACCCCATGAAAGGTTTATTATTTGTATGGGTAATTACCTGCTTCATATTTGTGATGTTACTGGTTTCAGTGTGTGCCTAAAGTGATCAATGTGTTGGGCCGTTTATAGAGATCTATGCCAATTAATGTTTATGTATATCCGGGACTTTTTTTAGTAAGAATTGAGAGGTATTTGTATATGTGACCTTTATTTTGAAAACCGTGTTGCGACGCAACCTTATTTACATTTGCGCTTTTGACAGTGAAATGTTCAGTCCAACTTAGCTCGAAGGAAAGACTAATCAAAAAGGTTTAATTGACCCGTATGAGGCTCTTACGGTAGGACTTTGATTGTTTATAGAAGTGGAATGTAATATGCTAAACGAGAAATAAACAGTTTGTGACAGCCAGTAAAGTTGCAAGCCACTTTCATTTCATATACGGGGACACCGTGACAATTATTAGTATTATCTTATTTGCATATTGTCTCATTATTAGATAGATAGATAGGTTGATATTTTATAAATTTAAGTAGACAGTATTTCATGTCCTAATAGTGGGCTACTACTACTACTCACCTAATGCATGGCTGAACCTGAACGTTAGAAGTGTCCGTGTCCCCGTCAATCAATCATCACATCATCACGTCAATCATCATCATCTTATCATCTCTCCACATCGGACGTGGTTGTCATAAGATGGACTGATATCCACTCCGTTGTTCTTGCAGAGCAAAATTTGTATCTTAAATGTATTGAAATGAGGTGCTTCTTTGGCGATGCAATAGTCCATATTGAAAGGAAGAGAGGCCACATTCAGTTTAGTTTTGCTAGGAATTATGGGATTTGGTGTTGGATGTATAGACTACGCAGATAGGGACATGGTCTTTAATCGCACGATAGACTACAAGTACCAAGTATATAGCGTGACCCAGATTCACTCCACACGCAAATCTTTTTTTTCACTCAGGCTATCGGTGATCGCAGTAAGTTCATTCATTGCCGACAGATTCTTTCATAGCACCACGACATTGTGTCGCACTGACAGCTCGCGTGAGTGGCGTCATCACACGCCTTGGATAATTTAGGAGTGAAATGCGAATGCAAGGCTTGAAAGCACTACTCGCAAGCCCGCCCCCAGATAATATTTACCAATCGCAACGGCCAATTAAAGGGGCAATTCGCGATCATATCATCGCAGTGTACAGGCCTGGTTCCATCTAAGGGCCTGTCTGGTGGTGCTGGTGTTTGGTTTGCGTAGTGTGTGGCCGATCCATCCCCACTTTATTCTCTTGATTTGTTCTTCCACTGGTTGTTCGCCCGTTCTCTGCCAGAGATCATTGTTGCTGATGGTATCTGGCCAGTGGATGTTCAGGATCCGCCTCAGGCATCTGTTGATGAATGACTGCACTCTAGTCATTGTGATCTTGGTTGTCCTCCACGTCTCTGATCCGTATAAGAGTACTGGCTTGATGTTGGATTTGAATAGTCTGATCTTTGTCTGCTGACTGATAACCTTGGAGCTCCAGATGTTCTTTAGTTGGATGTATGAGGCCCTTGCCTTGCTGATTCTTGCTCTGACATCTGCCTCCGTGCCACCCTTCTTATCTATGATGCTACCTAGGTAGGTGAAGGATTCTACTTCCTCAAGTGCTGTTCCCTCCAGGTTTACTGGGTCTTTGTTGTTTGTGTTGATCTTGAGTATTTTGGTCTTTCCTTGGTGGATGTTGAGGCCTAGTTGTGTTGAGGTGTCTGCCAGTATGTTAGTCTTCTCCTGCATCTGTTGTCGACTGTGGGATAGTAGGGCAAGGTCGTCTGCGAAGTCTAGGTCGTCCAGTTGTGTTGTGAGTGTCCACTGGATCCCGTTTCTCCTCTGTGCTGTTGTGGTCTTCAATATCCAGTCGATGGCCAGGAGGAAGAGGAAAGGGGACAGGATACCACCTTGCCTTACTCCGGTCTTCACTTGGAAGCTTCGTGTGAGCTGTCCGCTGTGTATGACTCTGCAGGTCATACCTTCATAGGAGTTCCTCATGATGTTGACAAGCTTTTCTGGTATGCCGTAGTGTCGAAGCAGTTTCCAGAGGGTGTTTCTGTGGAGGCTGTCAAATGCCTTCTCATAGTCTACGAAGTTGATGTATAGTGGAGAGTTCCATTCCAATGATTGCTCGACTATGATTCGGAGGGTTGCAATCTGGTCCACACATGATCTATTGGGCCGGAAGCCTGCCTGCTGGTCTCTTAGCTGCGGATCCACCGCTTTCTTTATTCGTTCGAGGAGGATTCTGTTGAAGATTTTTCCTGGCACTGATAAAAGCATGATTCCTCTGTAGTTGTGGCATTGGCTGAGGTCTCCTTTCTTAGGTATTTTGACCAAGTAGCCTTCTTTCCAATCTGTTGGCCCTTCCTCTTTCTCCCAGATCTTCTCAAACAGAGGGTGTAGCATCTCTACCGAGGTGTCTATGTCTGCCTTCAGTGCCTCTGCAGGGATGTTGTCTGGTCCTGCTGCCTTACTATTCTTTAGTTGTGCAATGGCCTGTTGGATTTCCTGCTTGCTGGGCTTTTCACAGTTGATGACTGTCAGTCTCCGCAGGTTGAATGTCCGGGGGGTTAGGTGGTGCCGGTCTATTCAGTAGTTCTTCAAAATACTCTGCCCATCCCTCTTGCTGTTGGTCCAGTCTTGTGATGGTCTTTCCTTCCTTGTTTTTGATTGGTCGTTCTGGTCTGCTGAACTTTCCGGACAGTTTCTTGGTGGTGTCATACAGTTCCTTCATGTTTCCTTTTGCTGCTGCCTCTTCTGCTTCTTTAGCCAGGTTGTCGATGTAGTTTCGCTTGTCCTTCTTGGCATTTCTTTTGACCTTTCTGTTTGCCTGAGTGTACTCTCTTTGCGCTTTTGCCTTGGTTGCCCTTGTTCTGCTGTTGTTAACTTCTGCCTTTTTCTGTCTCCTTTCTTCTATGTTGCGTAGTGTTTCTGCTGATATCCACTCTTTATGGTGTCTCTTCTTTATTCCTATCACTTCCTTACATGTTGTTGTGAGAGTTTCCCTTATCTTTTCCCATTGGTATTGCTGGTCTCCTTCGTCACTGCTTAGATCTTGCAAGGCTTGATATCTATTCTTCAGCTTCAGTGTGAACACTTCTCTTATCTGTGTGTCTTTTAAGAGGTGGACATTGAATATCTGTTTCTTTGATGTTGTTTCCATCCAGTGTTTCTTCAGTTTCAACTTGAGCGTAGCGCTTAGTAGGTGGTGGTCTGATGCTATGTCTGCTCCTCGCCTTACTCGTAGGTCTTGTAGTGATCTCCTGAACTTGCTGGTTATGCAGAAGTGGTCTATCTGGTTCTCGGTCACTCCATCCGGTGATACCCAGGTTGCCTTGTGGATTCTCTTATGTGGGAAGACGCTTCCTCCGACAACCAGGTTGTTCAGGGCACAGGTGTCCACAAATCTCTCTCCATTCTCATTCATTTCTCCTAGGCCATGCTTTCCCATCACTTTTTCGAAGCCTGTGTTGTCTCCGCCAATCTTTGCATTGAAGTCTCCCATGAGAATGCTGATGTCTTTTCCTTTTTGTTGTTCCAGGATGCTCTGTAGTCTGTTGTAGAAATCATCCTTTTTTCCATCATCGCTGTCATTGGTTGGTGCATAGCATTGTATCACGTTCAACTTGCTACATTATGCTTCTACCAAAATCCAGCATCCAGCCCCGCTGTTTGCAATGGGAGCAGCACGGACTCGGGACTCATTTTATTTGGAATATAATGACTTTATACGCAAAAGTAGCCTAGTTTTAAGTTAAAATATTATAAATCTACATGCCTTGAGGATGTCATTCTTTATATAGCCTGCCTATCAGGCAAAAAAAATTATTCTAACGGAAACACTGATACCGTGATATATACCGTTACCGTCTATGCTTCAAATTATACCGTGATATAAATTTTAGACCATACCGTCCACCCCTAGTGGGAAGCCCACCTCCAATTGTGCGTTCTGAACGGGCCACTCTCTGTAGTCTGCTGCGGTCGTGTGCGGTGCTATTCCCAAACCAGGAGGTGATGTTACCAGTCAGGATGCTCTCAATTGTGCATGAGTAGAAGTTCTTAAGGATCTTCGGACTCACTTTGAACTTCCTTAGGCGCCTAAGGAAGTAGAGGCGCTGCCATGCCTTCTTCACTACACTTCATGTGTGTGGTCCATGTCAAGTCCTCGGATATGTGTACTCCGAGGTACTTAAAACTGTTCACTCTCTCTGGCCCGACCTCCTAAAGTCCACTCTTTCGTTTTGCTGATGTTCAGGGAGAGGCTGTTCTCCCGGCACCACAGGGCCAGGTTCTCTACCTCTCCCAGGTAGGCCCTCTCGTCGTTTGCAGAGATCAGGCCCACCACAACTGTGTCGTCAGCAAACTTGATTGTGTTGCGGTTCCGCTGTGCCACACAGTCATGTGTGTACAGCGAGTAGAGGAGGGGGCTCAGAACACAGCCCTGGGGGGCACCTGTGTTGAGAGTGATGGATGAGGAGGTGCAGTTGCCTGCTCTCACCACCTGGGGTTAGGGCTGGGCGATATGACGATATTATATAAATATCGGGTACAGTTCATTAACGATACACTTTTTAAACGTATCGTGGATATCGTGATGTTTTGCCCAAGAGGCTTGTGTTGCGTCACACGTTGACACTTTTGAACAGCGCCGCCTCACACACACACTACTGCATCAAAAGTTACTACTTATGATAACAAAGGCATTCGTTTTGTGGCATTGACGTTATATAGTTACACTTTCAATAACATCAGCGTATTTACATAGCAACGACCGAGGTCGACCTAGATATAGCAAGCATTAGCCGTTCATATCTCAGCCCGTGCTGACTCCGTTGTGCCCATTCTGCGGTCTGTTAATAACGTTTTCAATCAGACCGATGTATGGAAATGCTTTTATTATAACATCCGTTGCAGTAAAATCATTATGCCTCCAGTCGTTAGTCATTCTGCAGAGCTAAAAGGTAAAAGTCGGCCGCGGCGAGCTACCGCTGCCATTGTTGTTTTCATTGAGCTCTCCAATAGCGGAAGTAAAAAATTAATACGCGCTTGCCGATTGGTGCTAAGAACAGCAGGGCGGGTGCAAGCGATGTGACGTAATTGGCAGACGCGACTGTCAATCAAAATGATTCTGTTTGCCGACTGAATGAATATAAACGTTATTAACAGATTGCAGCATAGGTACAATACAGTACAGCTCAATACAACAACAGTCAACAGTGGACTGGAGGATGCAGACCAGAGAAAGACTTTCGTCTGGTTTACATCAGGGTCCCCCATTTTCAATTCATCATATTTCGTATCTAAATCATATATCTCATTGCTAAATATATGCAATATATAATCTAATAATCCAATAATCTAAATCTAATATATAATATAAAAATGCTAAATGCATGGGTATTTTATTTTGTCTTTAATGTTAGCTTGCAAACTCAAATACTGTCTTGGTAAGCCTCATAATGAATTGTTTGGGGGAAAAAAAGAAAAACATCGTGATGCGTATCGTGTATCGCCGAAAGGTCAGAAAATATCGTGATATCATATTTAGGCCATATTGCCCAGCCCTACCTGGGGTCTTCCTGTCAGGAAGTCCAAGACCCACTGGCACAGGTCGTAGTTCAATAATTCACCCATGGAACTATGGGTTGGGGTTAAGGGATCTGCACGGACATTTGAGAGTGTCACCTCCCTTTCGGCAAACCAGTTCCAGGTGGATAGTAGGCAAACGGTGTTGTTTTGGTTTCTTGAATGTTGAATAAATGCTTAGCATTATCGTTCGACACTTCACCTCAGACTCTCATTCTTCGGCGCTACACTCCGCTGTTTTCTCTGTGCCTGGGAGCTTAGTTAGTTAGTTTAGGTTTTTACCGCAACGCGGGCATACAGGAATGACGAGGATGCAAAGCATGTTAGACGCATTGCACATAGAAACGGTGCGGGGGAAAAGAAGCAGGGATTTATTTGGAAGGCGCACTGGTGCGCCTAGTTATAATTTCGGGTCGCACTGACTCCAAGATTAGGTCGCAAAATGCGACCAAATAGGCATCTGGGGGGGGTGTAAGTTAAAAGTCTGATCATCTTCTTTTTGTAGAAGGGAGTCAACCGCTTCTGGCTCAGCAGGTCAGCTACGAACGCCGTGCTTGGCATGATGACAATATCTGAATTGAAACCCTATTTTTCTACGAGGTAATTGAGAAACTCTGTCTGGGTGTGATTCCGGTTTGAGTTCTAGAGAAGACACAATAATAGGGGTAGACGAGAAGCCTTTTGACTGTTTTGCGTGTGTGCACGACACGTGCACCTCTACAGTACGCTCCCCATCCCCTGTTGAAGACGACGGTGTCTCCCTCTCCGGTCCACCTGGCACCGCTGAACGCCACCTGGAGCCGGCGACAGTCTTGTGAAAAAACGACACGAGAGTGATGGTGCAGCAGGGAGACCCGTCCACCGCCCGCCCCCCCCCCCCCCCCCCCCCCACGTACAGAAGCCTGTTCCAGTGCGTGAGCCAAGAAGCAGCTTTTGGGCAGAGAATGCCAGGTGGTATTTATAGAAGTGTGCCACACTGCCCTTCCTGCCACAACAGGGGGGTAATCGTACAGCTCCGAGGCGCCGGCGGGGGAAACTGAACATGTGATGTTTGATGTGAAAATGCAGCGGTGTGAGTTCTGGCAGGAGAGAGGGAGGGTGTGTGTGGAGCTGTGTTTCTGGCATGGCGGCTCAGCAGGAGCATAGTGACAGAGGAGGAGAGATGAGTGGAAATCCTCACCTGCGAGGCTCATCTCCGTTTAGGGGCACTGGACCTGGTGCAGCCAAGAGTGGAAAGAAAGGAGGTGGAGAAGAGAGAGCAGCCGTGAAGACCGGAGTTTCTGTTTGAGGTGGAACAGCTGAGGAGGAGGGGGAACATTAGCCACTTGGGCTCAAGGAAAGTGAAAGGGGAGAAGGAAAAGTGGAGGGAGGAAGTCGAGGGGTTAACCGCGGAACCAGAGGGAGGAGGGAAAGTGGAGGAAGTCGAGGGGTTAAACACGGAACCAGAGAGGGGAGAAAAAGTGGAGGAAGTCGAGGGGTTAAACACAAACCAGAGGGAGGATGAAAAGTGGAGGAAGTCGAGGGGTTAAACACGGAACCAGAGGGAGGAGGAAAAGTGGAGGAAGTCGAGGGGTTA
Organism: Notolepis coatsorum; assembly: GCF_963971535.1. Lineage (NCBI taxonomy): Eukaryota > Metazoa > Chordata > Actinopteri > Aulopiformes > Paralepididae > Notolepis > Notolepis coatsorum. Next base: position 144,152,040 of record NC_140173.1, read on the forward strand.
AACATGGAACCAGAGGGAGGAGGAAAAGTGGAGGAAGTCGAGGGGTTAACCGCGGAACCAGAGGGAGGATGAAAAGTGGAGGAAGTCGAGGGGTTAAACGCGGAACCAGAGAGGGGAGAAAAAGTGGAGGAAGTCGAGGGGTTAAACACGAACCAGAGGGAGGATGAAAAGTGGAGGAAGTCGAGGGGTTAAACGCGGAACCAGAGGCAGGAGGAAAAGTGGAGGAAGTCGAGGGGTTAAACACGGAACCAGAGGGAGGATGAAAAGTGGAGGAAGTCGAGGGGTTAAACGCGGAACCAGAGGGAGGATGAAAAGTGGAGGAAGTCGAGGGGTTAAACGCGGAACCAGAGGGAGGAGGAAAAGTGGAGGAAGTCGAGGGGTTAAACACAAACCAGAGGGATGAGGAAAAGTGGAGGAAGTCGAGGGGTTAAACACGGAACCAGAGGGAGGAGGTAAAGTGGAGGAAGTTGAGGGGTTAAACGCAAACCAGAGGGAGGAGGAAAAGTGGAGGAAGTCGAGGGGTTAAACACAAACCAGAGGGAGGAGGAAAAGTGGAGGGTTAAGTTTCAAGTTTCTTTCAAGTTTCAAGTTTCTTTAATAGTTGTCATACAGAAGTACAGAATACTTTCATACAAAATGCTTCTTACTGTTACGCTCCAGAGACTGTGCTAGACAAGATAGTATCAAATAACATAGTATAGCATGTAATTTAGAAGAAGAAAATGAGGTCACAGTGTTCGGTATAGACATATGTACAATGTTCTGAGTTACCATATAATATACAATACTATGCAGTGTACTAATGTACAGTACTATCTAGTGCAAAGCAGAAATGGGATGAGGTACAATTTAGGTACAATTTACAGTAAGGTGTACGAGTTGTAGTGCAATCCTTCATCAATAAATATAAAGTGTGGGGAGTGGGTGCTACAGTGTGTTTGTTTAAAGTGGGTGTGTGCTATAAAGTGTGTGGAGTGGGTGCTACAGTGTGTTTGTTTAAAGTGAGTGTGTGCGTGTGGATGTGTGTGCTATGTGCGTTTGGTGGTTGTTGTTGTGTAGTGTTCATTCATTGTTCGTTTAGCAGCCTGATGGCCTGGGGATAGAAGCTTCTTCTGAGTCTTTCTGTGCTCGCCTTGAGACTCCGGTATCGCTTGCCTGACCGCAGCAGTTCAAAGAGGCAGTTGTTCGGGTGACTGGAGTCTTTAATGATTCTCTTAGCCTTGCCCTTGCAACACTTGTTGTAAATGTTCTGGAGGGTGGGGAGCCCCCCTCCAATTGTGCGTTCGGCTGAACGTGTCACTCTTTGTAGTCTGCTTCGGTCTTGTGCAGTGCTATTCCCAAACCAGGAGGTGATGTTGCCGGTCAAGATGCTCTCTATTGTACATGAGTAGAAGTTCTTAAGGATCTTCTGACTGACTTGGAACTTCCTTAGGCGCCTGAGGAAGTAGAGGCGTTGTCGTGCCTTCTTCACAACACTGTCAATGTGTGTGGTCCATGTCAAGTCCTCGGATATGTAGGCTCCGAGGTACTTAAAGCTGTTGACTCTCTCAACCGGTGCCCCGTCGATGCTGAGGGGGCTGTAGTCCTTGACCCCCGACCTCCTGAAGTCCACAATCATCTCCTTTGTTTTGCTGACGTTCAGGGAGAGGCTGTTTTCCTGGCACCATCCCGCCAGGACCTTGACCTCTTCCAGGTAGGCCCTCTCGTCGTTGGCAGAGATCAGGCCCACCACCACTGTGTCGTCAGGTTAAACAGAAACCAGAGGAATGAGGGGCTAGATTGTGCCACCTGAGACTCGGTTGGCTGTGGGCGAGGGGCAACGCTCTTTTGTCTGGATCATGATGTCAGATATGACTTAAAGAGTCGCTCCCTCCGGTCTCCCGCTGGGAAGGGGATCCCTCGCTCGTTCAAGACGTGCTTCAATCTGTAGCCACGGTCCAGTTGGAAATAATGTGGCAACCAAGGGCCGACTTACCTACTCGACGTGATCATCAATGTCCCCGGCGGGGAGAGGGAGACCTCTCTCCCTGGCCCTACTACTACTCCCGCTCTCGAGAGGGAGACCTCTCTCCCTGGCCCTACTACTACTCCGCTCTTGAGAGCGAGACCTCTCTCCCTGGCCCTACTACTACTCCCGCTCTCGAGAGGGAGACCTCTCTCCCTGGCCCTACTACTACTCCCACTCTCGAGAGGGAGACCTCTCTCCCTGGCCCTACTACTACTCCCGCTCTCGAGAGGGAGACCTCTCTCCCTGGCCTTACTACTACTCTCGCTCTCGAGAGGGAGACCTCTCTCCCTGGCCCTACTACTACTCTCGCTCTCGAGAGGGAGACCTCTCTCCCTGGCCCTACTACTACTCCTGCTCTCGAGAGGGAGACCTCTCTCCCTGGCCTTACTACTACTCCCGCTCTCGAGAGGGAGACCTCTCTCCCTGGCCCTACTACTACTCCGCTCTCGAGAGGGAGACCTCTCTCCCTGGCCCTACTACTACTCCCGCTCTCGAGAGGAAGACCTCTCTCCCTGGCCCTACTACTACTCCCGCTCTCGAGAGGGAGACCTCTCTCCCTGGCCCTACTACTACTCTCGCTCTCGAGAGGGAGACCTCTCTCCCTGGCCCTACTACTACTCCCGCTCTCAAGAGGGAGACCTCTCTCCCTGGCCCTACTACTACTCCCGCTCTCGAGAGGGAGACCTCTCTCCCTGGCCCTACTACTACTCCGCTCTCGAGAGGGAGACCTCTCTCCCTGGCCCTACTACTACTCCGCTCTCGAGAGGGAGACCTCTCTCCCTGGCCCTACTACTACTCCCGCTCTCGAGAGGGAGACCTCTCTCCCTGACCCTACTACTACTCCCGCTCTCGAGAGGGAGACCTCTCTCCCTGACCCTACTACTACTCCCGCTCTCGAGAGGGAGACCTCTCTCCCTGACCCTACTACTCCGCTCTCGAGAGGGAGACCTCTCTCCCTGGCCCTACTACTACTCCCGCTCTCGAGAGGGAGACCTCTCTCCCTGGCCTTACTACTACTCTGCTCTCGAGAGGGAGACCTCTCTCCCTGACCCTACTACTACTACTCCCGCTCTCGAGAGGGAGACCTCTCTCCCTGGCCCTACTACTACTCCGCTCTTGAGAGGGAGACCTCTCTCCCTGGCCCTACTACTACTCCGCTCTCGAGAGGGAGACCTCTCTCCCTGGCCCTACTACTACTCCCGCTCTCGAGAGGGAGACCTCTCTCCCTGGCCCTACTACTACTCCCGCTCTCGAGAGGGAGACCTCTCTCCCTGGCCCTACTACTACTCCCGCTCTCGAGAGGGAGACCTCTCTCCCTGGCCCTACTACTACTCCGCTCTCGAGAGGGAGACCTCTCTCCCTGGCCCTACTACTACTCCCGCTCTCGAGAGGGAGACCTCTCTCCCTGGCCCTACTACTCCCGCTCTCGAGAGGGAGACCTCTCTCCTAGGGCTGGGCGATATGACGATATTATATAAATATCGGGTACAGTTCATTAACGATACACTTTTTCAACGTATCGTGGATATCGTGATGTTTTGCCCAAGAGGATTGTGTCGCGTCAATCTGTCCACACGTTACTCGTTCATATCTCAGCCCGTGCTGAGATATGCCCATTCTGCGGTCTGTTAATAAAGTTTTCAATCAGACAGATGTATGGAAAGGCTTTTATTATAACATTCGTTGTAGTAAAATCATTATGCCTCATTTAGTCATCCTGTGGAGCACTGGTCTCCTACTCGACGGCCGCGGGGAGCTAACGTTAGTAGCTTTGTTGTTGTTCAGCACAGAGGACATTCAGGAAGTCAAACTAATAGCGCTTGCCGATTGGTGCTAAGAACAGCAGGGCGGGGGCAAGCGGTGTGACGTAATTGGCAGACTCGACTGTCAATCAAAATGATTATGTTTCCGTCAGAATGAATGAATGAAAACTTTATTAAAAGGTTGCAGAATGGGTACAATACAGTACAGGAGGCTGAAGACCAGAAAAAGACTTTCGGCTTTTTTACATAAGGGTCCTCCATTTTCAATTCATCAAAACATTTAGAGACATACATATATACAGTAGTTTCATAAAAATGCTAAAATGCTATTGATTGATTGATTTAAAACTTTAACATATTGCAGAATGGGTACAGTACAGCTCAATACATACAATTGTTAAGGGGATGCAGACCAGAGAAAGACTTTAGTCTTGTTTACATCAGGGTCCCCCATTTTCAATTCATCATATTTCATATCTAAATCATATAATATCTCATTGCTAAATATATGCAATATATAATCTAATAATCTAAATCTAATATATAATATAAAAATGCTAAATGCATGGGTATTTTATTTTGTCTTTAATGTTAGCTTGCAAACTCAAATACTGTCTTGGTAAGCCTCATAATGAATTGTTTGGGGTAAAAAAGAAAAACATCGTGATGTGTATCGCCGAAAGGTCAGAAAATATCGTGATATCATATTTAGGCCATATCGCCCAGCCCTACTCTCTCCCTGGCCCTACTACTACTCCACTCTCGAGAGGGAGACCGCTCTCCCTGACCCTACTACTACTCCACTCTCGAGAGGGAGACCGCTCTCCCTGGCCCTACTACTACTCCCGCTCTCGAGAGGGAGACCTCTCTCCCTGGCCCTACTACTACTCCCGCTCTCGAGAGGGAGACCTCTCTCCCTGGCCCTACTACTACTCCCGCTCTCGAGAGGGAGACCTCTCTCCCTGGCCCTACTACTACTCTGCTCTCGAGAGGGAGACCTCTCTCCCTGGCCCTACTACTACTACTCTGCTCTCGAGAGGGAGACCTCTCTCCCTGGCCCTACTACTACTCCACTCTCGAGAGGGAGACCTCTCTCCCTGGCCCTACTACTACTCCCGCTCTCGAGAGGGAGACCTCTCTCCCTGGCCCTACTACTACTCCGCTCTCGAGAGGGAGACCTCTCTCCCTGGCCCTACTACTACTCCGCTCTCGAGAGGGAGACCTCTCTCCCTGGCCCTACTACTACTCCCGCTCTTGAGAGGGAGACCTCTCTCCCTGGCCCTACTACTACTCCCGCTCTCGAGAGGGAGACCTCTCTCCCTGGCCCTACTACTACTCCCGCTCTCGAGAGGGAGACCTCTCTCCCTGGCCCTACTACTACTCCACTCTCGAGAGGGAGACCTCTCTCCCTGGCCCTACTACTACTCCCGCTCTCGAGAGGGAGACCTCTCTCCCTGGCCCTACTACTACTCTGCTCTCGAGAGGGAGACCTCTCTCCCTGGCCCTACTACTACTCTGCTCTCGAGAGGGAGACCTCTCTCCCTGGCCCTACTACTACTACTCTGCTCTCGAGAGGGAGACCTCTCTCCCTGGCCCTACTACTACTACTCTGCTCTCGAGAGGGAGACCTCTCTCCCTGGCCCTACTACTACTCCGCTCTCGAGAGGGAGACCTCTCTCCCTGGCCCTACTACTACTCCTGCTCTCGAGAGGGAGACCTCTCTCCCTGACCCTACTACTACTACTCTGCTCTCGAGAGGGAGACCTCTCTCCCTGGCCCTACTACTACTCCCGCTCTCGAGAGGGAGACCTCTCTCCCTGGCCCTACTACTACTCCCGCTCTCGAGAGGGAGACCTCTCTCCCTGGCCCTACTACTACTCCCGCTCTCGAGAGGGAGACCTCTCTCCCTGGCCCTACTACTCCGCTCTCGAGAGGGAGACCTCTCTCCCTGGCCCTACTACTACTCCGCTCTCGAGAGGGAGACCTCTCTCCTAGGGCTGGGCGATATTTCACGATATTATATAAATATCGGGTACAGTTCATTAACGATACACTTTTTCAACGTATCGTGGATATCGTGATGTTTTGACCAAGAGGATTGTGTTGCGTCAATCTGTCCACACGTTACTCGTTCATATCTCAGCCCGTGCTGAGATATGCCCATTCTGCGGTCTGTTAATAAAGTTTTCAATCAGACAGATGTATGGAAAGGCTTTTATTATAACATTCGTTGTAGTAAAATCATTATGCCTCATTTAGTCATCCTGTGGAGCACTGGTCTCCTACTCGATGGCCGCGGGGAGCTAACGTTAGTAGCTTTGTTGTTGTTCAGCACAGAGGACATTCAGGAAGTCAAACTAATAGCGCTTGCCGATTGGTGCTAAGAACAGCAGGGCGGGGGCAAGCGGTGTGACGTAATTGGCAGACTCGACTGTCAATCAAAATGATTATGTTTCCGTCAGAATGAATGAATGAAAACTTTATTAAAAGGTTGCAGAATGGGTACAATACAGTACAGGAGGCTGAAGACCAGAAAAAGACTTTCGGCTTTTTTACATAAGGGTCCTCCATTTTCAATTCATCAAAACATTTAGAGACATACATATATACAGTAGTTTCATAAAAATGCTAAAATGCTATTGATTGATTGATTTAAAACTAACATATTGCAGAATGGGTACAGTACACCTCTCTCCCTGGCCCTACTACTCCCGCTCTGGGGGGGGGGGGGGGGAGAGGGATCATCTGTCCTGGCCGCCTGTACGTTAATGCCAAGCAAGCAGTGCAAAAATGCTTCCGCATTCGTCACCGCACGCTAGTGCGGTAAAGCGCCCTTCTTTTCAGACAAATGCTACCGTGCGTGCACCGGCGGCGGCGTGCTCGCTCAGGTGCGTGCGTGCGCCGGCGTGCTCGCGCGAGGTGCCCGCGCATGCGACACGAGCGGAGCTCAATATATATAAGTCACCGCCCCTTATTCAGTATCCAACAAATAGCTCAATTGGCAAGGACACATGGCTGTGGATCCTATGGCTTGTTTGCTGGCGAGTTCGAATCCCATCGAAAATATTTTTTAACGTGATTTTTTTTTAACGTGTATTCTTTCGCCGATTAAGGTTAGGCATTGTTTCGGAGTTGGTTAAGGTTAGAACGGTTAAGTTTAGGCGCTGTTAAGGAGCTGGTTAAGGTTAGAGTTTGTCAAAGAGAATGGCAATATAATTTCTATGGTTAAGGTTAAGGTTAGGCATTGTTTCGGAGTTGGTTAAGGTTAGAACGGTTAAGTTTAGGCGCTGTTAAGGAGCTGGTTAAGGTTAGAGTTTGTCAAAGAGAATGGCAATAGACAGCCTATTTCCGCGAAAATGAAAGGCGCATTACTGCATGCCACTACGGTAAATTTTTGCACTGCTTGCTTGGCATAAAGCTACACGCGTCCTGGCCTTGTTTCCCCCCTGCCTGTGAAGAGGGCGAAGGCAGGGAAGATTGTGGCCCTCTCTCCTGAGTTCCGGGGGCTTCCGGAGGAGAAAAGGCGGAGGGACCTCATTGTGGTCTGAAGCGTAAAGATCAAGGTCGTTGAAGCTGAAGCGTAAAGATCAAGGTCGTTGAAGCTGAAGCGTAAAGATCAAAGTCGCTGAAGCGTGAAGATCAAGGTCGCTGAAGCTGAAGCGTATAGATCAAGGTCGCTGAAGCTGAAACGTAAAGATCAAGGTCGCTGAAGCTGAAGCGTAAAGATCAAGGTCGTTGAAGCTGAAGCGTAAAGATCAAGGTCGCTGAAGCTGAAGCGTAAAGATCAAGGTCGTTGAAGCTGAAGCGTAAAGATCAAGGTCGTTGAAGCTGAAGCGTAAAGATCAAGGTCACTGAAGCGTAAAGATCAAGGTCGTTGAAGCTGAAGCGTAAAGATCAAGGTCGCTGAAGCGTAAAGATCAAAGTCGCTGAAGCGTAAAGATCAAGGTCGTTTTCCATCCTGTTTCATGCAAGATGACAGCAGCGGGTTTTGCCTCGTCTTTGTATGGTTTTACGGTCTGAATACTAGTAGTAACCTAACCACTCAGGCGCTGAGGACAGATTACATAGGTACTCTGGCTGTCCAGAATTGATTCCCCTCAATGATGTCACAATGGGATGAATTAGCTTTTGATTCATCAATTCGAGTGAGGAGCCAGGAACACAGTCTACCAAATTAATATGTACTGCCAGTGCTCAGTTTGTAAATGTTTTTTTTTTTAGTGGGGTAATCGGGCAGGAAAATAAATTACTAATAAAATATTTGGTGTGTACTACACCCACCAAACCAGGCATGTCCTGCACAAGGAAGAAAAGGGGTGCTTGAAAATAAATGTCAATTAAATATAGACTACTTTCTTGGTAAGGAATTTAACAACCATGTTCCACAGACTCTTAAGTTTTATAAAATTGTTGATACATTATATGTAGCAAAATATTTTCAAATCATTGTAATCTAGGGCTCCTGGACTTTATAATCTTTTAGGAGAATGGGCAGCGTATTCAAACCTTTATTTATTCTCGAAAAGGACAAAGGACATTTTCAATGTCATCGAGACTTACAGGCATGTCGATGCATACATTTTTTTACGATATAATAATAATAAATATATAGCACTTTTCATACATGGACACCGCAGTCCAGAGTGCCCTACAGCAATTGGTATAAAATAAACATGGGCATAAAATCGGCATATAGTTGACGGAATAAAAAAACAATGCATAAATTGCAGACATAAGAATAGGCATAAAATAAGTACAATGTTGCTCGAAGGCATGTGAACCCTCCGAAACAGCCAAGCAGACACACGACAGCGGTCAAATGAGAAGACATGCAGCACCACGGGCCGCGGCCGGCGGTATTTCTCGATCCTGATTACATAATGAGAGGGAGTCAGGGAGGCGTGAATACTTTCGACAACAAATGTTTGTTTCCGCGTTCAAGTTTTGCGCTCTGATTGGCCAGGTCATGTGACATGTGCACCAATCGTGGGACAGCAAGTTCTGCGCCTATTTCCGGGTCTAACAGCCTGCAAACTACCTGGCGTTCTATCGCCACGCTCTAAGACAAACTCTAACCTTAACCAACTTCGAAAGATCGCCTAAGCTTAACCGTCGGAATCAGGGCAGGCGTTCTATCGCCCTGCTCTAAGACAAACTCTAACCTTAACCAACTTCGAAAGAGCGCCTAAGCTTAACCAGTGTAGAAACTTGCGGTCCCACGATTGGGCGTACATGTCACATGACCAGAAATGACCTGGCCAATCAGAGACGCGGAAACAAACATTTGTTGTCTAAAGTATTCAGGCGTCAGGGAGACACTGGGGGTGGTTGTAGTCCGGGATAATTCCTGAAAAACTGAGTTATAGGGCACTACGTGAATTCTGCTATAAGCGTTGGCGTTTCTTGCCTGGACACGCTACTATTTCCAAATCACATTTTTTTATGCTTTGATGGCCAGTAATGGCATTCGTTTTGAACATCACACACGCTGATCAGCTGGATCGATATGAAAACATTGTTGGATCAAGCTGAAATTGATGTCAGATAATCCTTACCTTTGATCGGGGTTATTCCAAAAAGAATATTCCAATTGTCTGATCGCGATATCTGGTCCCGGACATAATTTGGCACAACTTATGGATCGAGTGTGCTAGATGCGTTTCGAAGTGGTCGGATCGGATGAAGCGATTTACTCCGCTCCGTCTAAATTCAGCGCCCGGAGGTGGTGAGATATAAGGTTTCAAAGGGTGGGCGACACTGCCACCTAGCAGGATGCGGCCGGTATTGCACTTTGGCAATCTCCGAATAATTTCCTATGGTAACACCGAGGTCAGTGGATGAATAATACAATAATACAAATATTGAATAAAAGAAAAAACGACCAAAACCCGAGATATCTCTGGTCTGGCGCCCAACGCATGGCGAGTTAACCCGAGATATCTCGGGTCTGGCAGTCAATGTGTTAATGATGCCCTCTGGGCTTATTTCCTCTGCTGCACAGTTAACACCACTTTTATTTATTTTTACTGTGTATTATTGTATCTACTGTACAAATTAACTAAATTAGACTGGAGAGAAGCTTCTAGCAGAATTCAATCCCAGGCCAGCAGGGGCACATTTGGTTCTAAAAAGGACAGTGGGTGTTAAGTTAAAAAAAAGTAAACAAAAATAATGACATTTGGAACCCCTGCCATGGTCCGTAGACAGTATACCATTAAATGTAATATGATATAACACATATACGCCTGTGTGGTATCGCCCTCTTGTGTTCAAAAGGTGTAACTTTATACTGAATATCTATTTGAATGGATGATGATGGGAATTCATTCAAATAAAATACTTGTCATTGACCGATTTAAAAGATATTCCAGGAGTCGGGTCCCTGGCCTGCTGTCAGTCTGTCTGCCAATTTTCATCCACCTCTGTCTTTTACTTGGCAAGATATGCTGAGCACACGCACACACACACACACACACACACACGCATGTGAAAAGAACAATACTGATGAGCATTACTATTTCTCACTTGTGTCGTTTTTGGTGTGACATTCCAGGGATAACCAGCAGGGGGTGCTGTCATGTTCCTCACGCTGGTGCTGCTGCGGAAAGGCATCCCGGGGAAGCAGTGGATCGGGAAGTACCGCCGGCCGCGGGCCGTCACCTGGCAGATGAACCGCAACACGCTGAAGCGCCTGGACCGCGAGGCGGAGAACGAGTACTGGATCAGCCGGCCGTACATGACGCGAGACCAGGAGTTCGGCCACGCCGCCGAGCGCCGGGCCCAGGCCTGGGTCAACATCAAGAAGGCCCAGTTTGTCAAGTTCCCCGAACACAAGTATGTCACGGAACACCTGAGCCACCTCAACACCACCAAGACCTGGTCCAGTTAACGACGGCGGCGTCAAATGCTGTTTTTCTTTTTCTTTTCTTTTATTTAAAGGACTTTTTGACACGACTGCCTTTTTTGGCACAATTTAATTCCTGTGTCGTTATATGAATATGTAACGTGTATTAAACAAACTGTTATTTTGAAGGTAGATTGATGCGTGTTGGGCCTTTTTTTGTTTGTCATCTGGTGAAATGGTTCATTTAATTTCCATTTCAAACCTTTATTTAAACTCAAAAGGCAACTGAGGTGTCCCTCGTTTACAGTCATGTCACGTGTACATGCAGAAATAAGCAAAAAAAAGGCATAAAATCACAGTTTATGAAATCATAACAATAAGGCGAGACATAAGTAAGGATAACGAATCAATTAAAACATCTACAACTTGATTGACAAAGGTTGGAGATCAAGGGTTTAAACTCTGCAACAGAGGGGAGAATCGAGATTTAAGGACTGTTGGAGTTCATTCCATGAGCTAGAGGGGCATCGTAGCAAAATACAGATTTACCCTGTTCCATCTATATTATCTGGATGAGCTAGAGTAAACCAAGATGCCCACTGTGATACAAAACAGAAACAGGAGGACTTTTAAGCAACGTCACTAGTGGACTTCATGGAGTTATCTAGAGTTCTCTAGACTAACACCAAGTTGCTTTGAATAAATACAAGACATAGGATATTAACCTGATGCATAGTTCCTTCCCTCTCTTTTGCAATACAAGCGTTCAATTCAAACATTTTGGAAATTAGATTAGATTAGATTTAAATGGATTGTCATTATACAGTACAAGTACAGTACAACGAAAATAAGTTTAGCATCCAACCAGAGTGCAATTGTAGCAGTAAAGTGCTACAGCAATATACAATGTACAGGTGATTAAACTGGGTACAAAATATACAAATGAGTACTATGGAGTGTAGTGCTAATCAGATTGTACATGCTATCATACAGAGCTATGGGTTATATGCAGGTGTATAAGTAAGTATATATTGTTTATTAAAAGGATCCCCATTAGCTGGATGCCTTGACGTCGAGCTATAGTCTTCCTGGGGTCCAAGACAGACATACACAAACATAAACATACATAATCAAGAAGCAATCCATAATCCTAATAACAAAAAGATTACATCTATTTCATTGGTCATAGCATTTTCTTTTTTAATTCAAAGACAGAAAATAAGAATCATGTTCATTCTTTTTAAACTAAATGTAGGTAGATTCTGAGTTATATAGAGGAGTTATATGCAAGTATATTCATACAAATATGTATTATATTATATATATATATGCAGTAATAACAAATTAAATATGCGGTATGATTACTGTTTGAAGTGAAGTTTGTTGAATCGGGGGTTCTAACATTACAGTGTTACATTACATTACATTACACTGGAAGGCGGCTGGGTGGCGCAGCGGGCAAGGCGCTCGTCACCAACACAGGAGACACTGGTATCGAGCCCAGCTCTCTGCGTTGCTTTCGGCTTGGCCGGCCGTCATACTAACACAATTGGCAGTGTTAGAGGGTGGGAAAGCCGGTGGGTGGGTCCTGGACTCCTGGTCGTTGTAAACGGCGACTCCTACAGTTCGGTCGGGGCGCCTGCTCAGCGAGGGAAGGATCTAGGAGAGGTAGTGTGATCCTTCCACACGTTACACTCTCTCAGTGAGAGTCTGCGCTGCTGGGTACACATGTGTCGGAGGAAGCATGTGATAGCCTCCACTCTCCCAGACTACTGTAGGGGGTAGGTGCGCAACGACCAGGAAGGGGATTGGGAATTGGCATAACGACTAACATTGGGATGGGAGAAAGAAAAAAAAAATATATATATATATATCCCCCTGGAAATAGATGGATGCGAAATTTGAAAAAGTGAGGAATGGACGATCGATTAGTTTCACAGATCATGCGTCTGAATTTCTAATAGAAAATGCTAACATTAGAATATATTTTTGTTGTTGCAATGAATCTTTTAAAGGGATAGTTAAGATTTTTGGAACCCTAACCCTATTTCTTAGGTGAATTAATTAATAATGTTGATTGGTAGAGTCCTTCCTCAGCGCAATCCATGCCGCCCTGTTCCTCATATACCGGCTTAAATGAGGGCACAAACCATCTAATCTGTCCGGAGCTATAGTTACGAGGACCGGCATGAATTGTGCTGAGAAAGGACTCCACCATCAACATTAAAATAAATAAATACATCGACCATTATCACCCGTAAGTAAGAAGGATGAGGGGTTTCCAAAAAAATCGGAAATATCACTTTTAATGTTTGTTATTCATCCAACAAAAACAACACGGTTGACTGAAAACCAAGGATAGAAAGAAACCCCATGTTGCAGTTGACTGCATGGTACACAAACCCCCGCCTTGGGAGTAAACTCATCCCTCAGAGAGGATCTACTCCCGACGGGCTCACCCGTTCTGGTTGACTGGAGGACGACCTTCTGGGGCCGGCTGTATCTGATCAGGTTTGTTTAGGTGTGTACTGCATGTCGAGCAATTCTACAGTACTCGGCCCACTGGACTCGCGAGAAGAGACAATAATAGTGTCTTAGCTCCAGTCACTACTGAAGTCACGAATGCCAGGATCCTCGGATGCTTATAGCTTACATGAAGAAGCCACTGGGCTTTCATAGAAAGGGGTAAGTTGTATAATATAATACGCCTTAGTATCCTAATATTGGTACATTAGCTAGATCCTAAAGTAGCTTACTCGGGTTTCATTTAGAACATGGGATTTTTACACCAATTTAGGGCTGACCCCTATTAGTCGATTAGTCGACTAATCGGTCGAAAGGAGCCGTAGTCGACTGGCCAACCTCTTAGTCGAATATAATAATAAAAAATAAAAAATTATAATTTTTTTATCATTCTTTCCAAAAGAAAAGAGGCCTAGAAGCGTGGCTAACGCTAATGGCACGCATACCAGAGGCTAACTGCCTACGAAAACAGGCACAGAGGCACTGAAAGAGGATTTCACCCATCTAATGAACACACTAGACTAGACAAATATCAAGATGTATCCATCAGTGGACCAATTGCATGCTTTTGCAGAGGACAAGAAGCCTTCAGTCGACTCCTTCAGACATTAAGCACCCCCCACAGCCCAAATGGAATGATATATATTTTTTTAATATATTATACTTTTTCTTTTTTTAGTCGACCAATAGTCGACTAACGGCAAATTTTGGCCAATCATAGTCGACCATCCAAATCCTTAGTCGGGGACAGCCCTACACCAATTTGAGACACAGAATACCAAATAGTAAATAATTGTCATCCATGTAAACACAACATGTTAAGAAACGGTTAAGAAGACGGGGCATCCGTCAATGGGTCTCTTCCAGATGGCTATCGACAACCATGACAGACTCTTCTAGGAGGCGTTCCTCTGATACTTTTGTTAGCGCTAACGGTTAGCTTCCCTGCAGCACCCCCCCCCCCCCCCCCCCCCCCCCCTCTCCAGCTAATATTTCCCAAAATAGGCTCAGTATCCACTTGGGGGAAGACAGGAAAATGACTGCGTAACGATGCAAGAGAAAGTGAAAAATTAATGTGTGTATATTTCCAATCAATGTTGGACACAAAACGCAAAAAAAGCTAAATGTTTATCTCAATTCACACAATATTAAAGGGGCACTTCACCCAAAAGCGATGCTGATTTATTTTGCATACAATCTCATACGCATCTAAAAACATGTTAATTTAGTTTGGACAGTTATTGAGAGTAAACGAGTTTCAATATTGTTATCAGTGATGTCATCGGGGACACAGGGTCCTTGGAAGGATTTAGATGGAATAAATAGCAACACCTTGTCTTGTAGAGACTGCTACCTTATCATTTCATTAAGCTATAATTAACCACAAGGATTCAGTGTCCCTGATGCCATCACTGGTGGCCATATTCAAACAGATTTTCTCTCAATAACTCAAACGAAATGAGTGTGCAAAACTGTTCAGCGTTGTTGGATCTGCAAAAATAAATCGGTATTGTTTTTTTTTTGGGCGAAGTTCCCCTTTAATTAGAGCACTGAGATCATCAAATGAGGTACTTTTAGATGTCCCAAGGTCTATGCTAAAGCCTAAAGGCGACCAAGCTTTTGTGGTGGCTGCCCCCCAAGTTGTGGAATAGTCTGCCACTACAAATTCGGTCTGTCCAGACCCTCGCTTGTTTTTATTGGCTTTTTGAGGCTTGTTAAGCCATACATCCCTGGTCTTGTTGTGACTATTTATTGTATTGCATTGATTTGTGCATTTTATATTGTATTTTGTATTTGTCTGTTTCTTTATACTGTAAAGCACTTTTGTGCAACTTTGGTTTATTTTAAATGTGCTATATAAATAAAGGTGACCTTGACCTTATGACCTTAATCCTCCACTCAAATGGTAACCTTGCATTACACCTGCACCAACGAGTATTGTTATATGTGAACAATTTGGGGTTATTCATAATTTTCACGTCTTGTTACTTGATTAATTATCCACTTTAATATGTATTACTGTAAGAATATTATGGATTATTATGAATTATGAATAACCCCAAATTGTTCACATATAACAACACTCGTTGGTGCAGGTGTAATGCAAGGTTACCATTTGAGTGGAGGATCAAGGTCAAGGTCACCTTTATTTATATAGCACATTTAAAATAAACCAAAGTTGCACAAAAGTGCTTTACAGAATAAAGAAACAGACAAATACAAAATACAATATAAAATTCACAAAAAGAAAAGGGGTCGCCCAGGAAACACCTGGCGCAGAGACCTGGATGCAGACACCAAGACCATGAAGATGACCTGGAACCAACTGGAGAGAACGGCTCAAGACAGAGATGCCCGTAGATCACTTGTTGACGGCCTATGTGCCCCAGAAGGGGTAGCAGGTGTAAGTAAGTAAGTAAGTAAGTAAGTAAGTAAGTAAGTAAGTAAGTAAGTAAGAATATTAGTTGAAGATATGTGTTGGTTTTAGAATTGCAAGGAAACGTACTTGGTATTTGTAGCAGGTAAAAAAAAAGCATGGAGATGGTGCAAGATGGATTCTGTCCTGTTTAGTGAGGTACCTTAAGATGAGAACCACTCAACCGCAGTAACATGATTAGAATACATTCTACATGTACATCCCTTCAAAGGTATGGCTCTGATGTTTGGATCCCTATCTATCCTTATTTGCTAGTAAGTATGCAAATAAGCAATAATGGCTGCAATGGTGTTGTTGATCATTAGTGTCCTGTCTCACCACAGTCCAATTTTTGGTTACTATCGTCATGGTATTTCCTTGGTATTATTTATGTAACTTGGTTATCCGTGATACCATGGTAAAACTGAAAATACGTATGTGATACCATCATAGCTTACTACCATGTACTTTTAGCCTATACTGTACTGAGATTACACACTTTGGGTTGGGGGGGGGGGGCTTACATTACAAAATCCAAGGAGCAGGCTACAGTTCCAATTTCTCATCGGTTTGTAGCCTGATGTATGGTGAATGAATGAATGAATGAATGAATGAAAACTTTATTAACAGATTGCAGAATGGGTACAATACAGTACGGCTCAATACACACAATTGTTAAGGGGATGCAGACCAGAGAAAGACGTTTGTCTTGTTTACATCAGGGTCCCCCATTTTCAATTCATAGTGACATTTATGACATACCTACACAACATGACATATGGCATAGGGACATACAGGTATTTAGTACTGATACATTTGTGACATATACGATATGCAAATATACAGTATACTGTTCTTCAGATAAAAGCGCTATATAAAAAGCACCATTTAACTGTTTAAACTGCATTTAACTTCTAACTGTTTAAACAGCATATATATATATATATTCATTCATATATATATATAATATAACTCTTGTTTAAACTGCACAGGGGGATAGAGATTAAAGGGTTTTAGTTATCATTTTCACAACAACAGCAGGTCTAACATTTTGGGTAATTTTACATCAACATACCTTCTGTTAAAATATGCAACAAGGTTGAAAAATACGCTTTTCATTGAACTGAACCTTTAAGTTATTTTAGGGGCGGGTTCTGTGAATACTCCAATCATTGGGCAAACAACTGTGGGGAGGGCGGGGCTTAGTGACGTCACTTTGCAGAAATGAAAGCGAACAAGCTGAACGGCAGGAAGTTCCAGGAACACGCAGCAGAAATCTTTACAAAGAGAGTTTCACCAAACTGTCCAGGGGCCTGTTTACACGTGTGAACAATAGAGCAATTTAAAGGTGAGTAGGATTTGATTTTAATAAGAAGGAAATACAAAAATGTCATAAGAATAGAATCGGTTTTTACACGAATTTACAGTAACACACGTTACACACCCAAACCAAACCTCTGTCCATTATATTATATTTAATGGCATACACTTTGATGGTACCATACTAGCAGGAATGAGTGTATTCTTGTTCATTTTGACCTCATAAGTTTACGTTTAACTTTATTTGCACTGTGTCCAACTTATTGTAACTATTTGGTGAGACAAGCGCCTCTGTGGGGCTGGAGCAGGAGGGAGACATGATTACAGGGAGTGGTGCCTGACGTCATTATGGAGCAGGAGGGAGACATGATTACAGGGAGTGGTGCTTGACGTCATTATGGCCAATCAGAACAACATGTGCCTGGTATATAGGAATAACTTCCACCGAGGACAAAGACATCCAATATTAAGCCACGTCATCCATTTATGAATGAATAGATCATGTGTTTTCCTGTATGTGTTCCATATAGACCCTACACCTATTGAAATCCCTAATTTTTGTTCATCCGGTTTATCCCTAAACAATCAATCCATGCCAAAGCTAGATATGTAAACGCTTAAAGACTCTCACAGCCATGCTGGTTTGGCAAAATGGCATCCAGCCGTTTTCGTTTGAAACAACTTTTAGTCAGAAAGCGTCATGGTTTCTCCATAGAGCCCCATTATACTTTTAGTCAGGGGAGTGTCATGGTTTCTCCATAGAGCCCCATTATACTTTTAGTCAGGGGAGTGTGTCATGGTTTCTCCATAGAGCCCCATTATACTTTTAGTCAGGGGAGTGTGTCATGGTTTCTCCATAGAGCCCCATTATACTTTTAGTCAGGGGAGTGTCATGGTTTCTCCATAGAGCCCCATTATACTTTTAGTCAGGGGAGTGTCATGGTTTCTCCATAGAGCCCCATTATACTTTTAGTCAGGGGAGTGTCATGGTTTCTCCATAGAGCCCCATTATACTTTTAGTCAGGGGAGTGTCATGGTTTTTCTGGTCTGCATCCTCTTAGCAGTTATTTTGTATTGTACCCATTCTGCAATCTGTTAATAAAGTTTTCAAACAATCAATCAATATAGGCCTACTACTCTCAATCAGATTTCCACTAGAACGAGAGGTATTTATTGTAGTCACTGTCCTCACAAGTGCCTCTCTCTTCTAGTGTATTGTGCTCATAGATGATGATTTCCATGATGTTTTCACGATGCTGATGATCCATGCACGGATTCAATAACCACAAGTGTAAAAGTGAAATAGCTTGTTGTGATTATACGATTAAAAGGCTGCATTCAGTTGAAGGATTTACTTTAATGTTTAATCCAGTAAGAATAGTACTAGGCTATATAACATACATATGTGCAAGTAGATTACATTAACAAAATGTATTGCCCTTTTGACATGTAGCCTACATATTCATAATCATGAAAGTTTATTTGGAAGTATTTTTTATTCTGTACTTAGTTTGAAAGTGGTCAGACAGTTCCCTCTGTGTGTAATACAGACAGTCTTCACACATTCACAAATAACACTTACAGAAAAGCTGTTCCCTTCGAACCACCATGTTACCTTGGGCCCAAACAGCCAGCGCATGCCTTGCGCTTCACTAAAATAGAGCCATATGTGTTTGGACACAGTGAATGGTTGCTGGCAGCTATACTGTATTTATAATTAGTTTTTCTTTGTTCACAGTTATGGCCAGTTCCAGTCTCAGTTCCAGTCTGTCAGAGGATCAGTTCCAGTGTTCCATCTGTCTAGATGTGTTCACTGACCCGGTCACCATCCCCTGTGGACACAACTTCTGTAAGACCTGTATCACGCGCTACTGGGATAGCAGTGACCGCTGCCTGTGTCCCATGTGTAAGAATGCCTTCGAGAGGCGACCGGATCTCAAAGTCAACACTTTAATCTCTGAAATGGCCGCTCAGGTTAATAAACTGGCTTCAGTTGAAGATGAAACCAAGCCTCCGGAGCGAAGTCATCTTGTTGAGTCTGGAGATGTTCCTTGTGATGTTTGTACTGAGAAAGGGGTCAAGGCTCTGAAGTCCTGCCTGGTGTGTCTGGCCTCTTTCTGTGAGAGCCACCTGCAGCCTCACCAGATCCTGGCTTCCTTCAAGAGACACAACCTGATTGATCCTGTGGAGAACCTGGAGGACAGGGCCTGTAAGAAGCACAAAAGGCCTCTGGAACTGTTCTGTAAGAACGACAAGATGTGCGTGTGTTTACTGTGCACTTTATCCGACCACAAGACCCACACGACTGTACCCATTGAGGACGAGTGTGAAGAGAGGAAGGTAGAACTGGGAAACACAGAGTTACAAGTACAACACATGATCCGGGAGCGACAGCAGAGGGTTCAGAAGATCAGGAACTCTGTCGACCTTGGTGAGAGAAGCACATCTGAAATCATTAAGGCAGCTGAAAAGACCCAGAAGGCTTTAGAGAAACAGGCTGAAGAAATCATCAAAGAGCTCGAGGAGGAGATCAACATGTTACTGAGCAGGAGCTCAGAGCTGAAGATACTCTCGCACACCGAGGACCAACTCCACCTCCTCGAGAGCTCTGCAGCCCTCTGCACCCTCCCCACAACAACCCAGACCTTGCCTGGAAGGAAGCTCCAGTTTGACCGAGGCCCCATGGAGGCCGTGAGGAGAGCTGTGGAAAATATGCAGAAGACGCTCTCTGAGACGCTAGAGGAGATGGGAGTGATCACAGTGAGACAGTATGCTGTGGACGTGTCTCTGGACCCGGACACTGCTCATCCTCGACTCCTTCTCTCTGAGGACCGCAGACAAGTGAGATGGGGAGACGCCCAACAGGCTCTCTCCTGTAATCCCAAAAGATTTGAGTACAAGCCGTGTGTCCTGGGGAAGGAAGGGTTCGTCTCTGGGAGATTTTACTATGAGGTCGAGGTGACGGGAAACGCCTCCTGGATGATAGGCGTCGCCACAGAGTCCATTAACAGGAAGAAGAGCACCGTCCAGTTGAATCCTGACAATGGGGTCTGGTCTGTGATATTGTACAGAGGTGTGTATAAAGCTCATGCTGACCCTGATGTCACCCTCTCCCTGACAGAGACGCTTCAGACACTAGGGGTGTTTGTGGATTATGAGGCCAGAGATGTCTCCTTTTACAACGCAGACACTGGAGCCAACATCTACAGCTTCAGTCGCTGCCCATTCTATGAGAAACTGTATCCGTTCTTCTGGACGGGAGACGGGAAGCCGCTGACCCTCCGCCGAGTCAGTCAGACCGACTGAAGCAGTGATTTGACAACAAGGCAGATGGTTGGCGGCGGAGTGAGAGGAGTATGGTGTATGTTGGACTGTATGACCTGGACAATGAAAGACAGGGGAGGAAGCAGTAGGAGAGAAAGAGGAAGTGAAGATAGGGGGTGGTAACATGATTATTATTATTATTATTATGATTATTAATAATCTATGAATATGTGTGTATTATTATTAATAATAATATCTATATTAATAATAACATCAACAATAGCATTAATAATAATAATATTGATATGATTATTAATAATACATTCGATTTGTGCTTTTCACAGTGCTCAAAGACGCTTTACAGAATGGGATAATACAACTGGGTCAAAAGCAAAATTTGTGAAAATGTCGATTTGAGGCTGATTTAAAGAACAGTAGGGTGTTGGCAGGTGGGTTTTGAGGTTGATTTAAAGAACAGTAGGGTGGGCGGCTACGTGGCGTAGTGGGCAAGGCGCTCGCCACAAAATCTGGAGACGCTGGGCTCGCCTGTTCGAGCCCAGCGCTCCACATTTGCTTTCAGTTTAGCTGGTCGTCCACAGTAATACACATTGGCCGTATTACGGGGAGGGAAACTGAAGGGTGGGGATCGGGCGTTGTGGACAGTGACTCCTACAGGTCGGTTGGTGCGCCTGTGCAGTAGAATCAGGAAGTGTCGGGGGCAGCGTGAGCCTCCCACGCGTTACTCCTCGCCACTGAGAGATCGAGCTGCGCAGGTGAAAAGATGCGACTGCTGTTACCTCAAGTACTGGAGGGGACTTGTGCTATGTATGACTTAGTCCACATTGCAGCCGGCTTGTGGGAGGCAAGAAACGGCGTTCGTGACACGGGAGGGTTGAATTGGATGATACGAAATTGGGATGGGAGAAAAATATAGAAAAAGTGGGAGAAAAAGTGGATAAAAAAAAAAGAACAGTAGGGTGTTGGCAGGTGGTTTTTAGGTTGATTGAAAGAACAGTAGGGTGTTGGCAGTTGGTTTTTTAGGCTGCTAACTTAGAGGAGGTGTAGGAGGAGGTCAGAGAGGTGGAGGAGGTGGAGGAGGTCAGAGAGGTAGAGGAGGTGTAGGAGGAGGTCAGAGAGGTAGAGGAGGTGTAGGAGGAGGTCAGAGAGGTAGAGGAGGTGGAGGAGGAGGTCAGAGAGGTAGAGGAGGAGGAGGTCAGAGAGGTAGAGGAGGAGGTCAGAGAGGTAGAGGAGGTGGAGGAGGAGGTCAGAGAGGTGGAGGAGGAGGTCAGAGAGGTAGAGGAGGTGGAGCAGGAGGTCAGAGAGGTAGAGGTGATGGAGGAGGAGGTCAGAGAGGTAGAGGAGGTGGAGGAGGAGGTCAGAGAGGTAGAGGTGATGGAGGAGGAGGTCAGAGAGGTAGAGGTGGCAGGTTGTTGAGGGCTTTGAAGGTGAAGTATTTACATACATCACATTGTTTGGGAACAGGTGATTGATAGGGGAACGTCACCCAAATCAAGAATTCCAATATGTTATTTCTAGGAAAGTTCAATCAATATTTGTGAACATGTGCTACTCTCCCCCAAAGCCAGAAACCAGAGAAGTAAGACTCAACTTGTGACGTCATCAGGTATAAAGTCTGGAGCTGCTCCACAGACAGTGGAAGGGAGACTGATTTTGTTCTGTAGGGTGTTGGCAGGGTTTGTTTTTTAGGCTGATTTAAAGGACGGTAGGGTGTTGCTGATGTGAGGGGAGGGCATTCCAGAGGGAGGGGGCAGCTGCTGCAAAGGCCCTGTTGCCCCAGGTCTGGAGCTTGGTCCTGATGGGAAGTAAGGGGTTGGTGTCAGCAGACCTGAAGTGACAGGTAGGGGTGTGGAGGAGGAGGAGGAGGTCAGGGAGCTAGAGGTGCTACATACATACTGCGGCACGGTGGTGTAGTGGTTAACACTGTCGCCTCACAGCAAGAAGGTCCAGGGTTCGATTCCCGCTTGGGACCAGGTTTCCATGATGCCAGGTACCCAGGTGGGGTATCTCCCAGGCCTTTCTGTGTGGAGTTTGCATGTTCTCCCCGTGCTCGCAAGGGTTTCCCCCCCGATAAGATAAACCCAATGGAAAAACATGCACAACAACAGATCGCTAACGCTGTGGCGTCCTTGACGAAGACGGACAGGAGCACTTGGATTGGTCCCCTGGCGCGGCTCACGTTGACGCCTGTCTGCTCCCGGCTGCCCTTGGGGGGGAAGGACGACGGGATGGATTAATCGCAGAGACGAATCGCATCGGCGATTCTAAAGAGACAATGCATGTGTGTGTGTTCCGGTGTGTGTGCTAAAAAAACTAACCGCTGTGTGTACCACTAAAACATTGAGTGTCGTTGCATGCCGAATAAAGACCTCTGCAACAGGTCCTGCATTATTATTAATGTACCAGTGTACCCACACTCACTACCACACCACATTCAACAGGACCAATTATCTTTATATACCTAATTTTGTGTTTTCAGTATATGGTGATCTTCTTTTTTTTGTGACCCTTTTCTTAAAATGTTTCTATTCATGTTCTCTTATGTTTGGTGATAGTTGGATGTTTGATTGTTTAAGAATTAAAGTAATTCATCTCTAAAGCAACATTAAAGAATGGCTCCTAATATGTCAGAATCAGAACCTTACAAACCACGTTCATTATACTAACTGATACTGAATCTGATTCTCTAGAAGCTCTGAGCTCAAACTACTGATGGACAAAGTGCATAAAGATGGCTGCCTCCATTCCCTGTGGTTAGGGGTTCCATTCCCTGTGGTTAGGCGTGCCATTCCCTGTGGTTAGGGGTGCCATTCCCTGTGGTTAGGGGTGCCATTCCCTGTGGTTAGGGGTGCCATTCCCTGTGTAGTAGAGTAGAAGTAGAAAGCTTTATTGTCGTTGCACTGTAACACAGTACAACGAAAAGTGTTTATGCAGCACCTAACAAATTATACACACACTACCACACAACACATTCCATGTACCCATACACACACTAACATACATACATTAGTGTACCCATACACACTCACTACCACACATACATACATTAGTGTACCCATACACACACTACCATACATACATTAGTGTACCCATACACACACTACCATACATACATTAGTGTACCCATACACACACTACCATACATACATTAGTGTACCCATACACACACTACCATACAATACATACATTAGTGTACCCATAC
Organism: Notolepis coatsorum; assembly: GCF_963971535.1. Lineage (NCBI taxonomy): Eukaryota > Metazoa > Chordata > Actinopteri > Aulopiformes > Paralepididae > Notolepis > Notolepis coatsorum. The sequence goes on from NC_140173.1 coordinate 144,175,398, forward strand.
ACACACTAACATACATACATTAGTGTACCCATACACACACTAACATACATACATTAGTGTACACATACACTCACTAACATACATACATTAGTGTACACATACACTCACTAACATACATACATTAGTGTACACATACACTCACTACCATACATACATTAGTGTACACATACACTCACTACCATACATACATTAGTGTACACATACACTCACTACCATACATACATTAGTGTACCCGTACACACACTAACATACATACATTAGTGTACACATACACTCACTAACATACATACATTAGTGTACACATACACTCACTACCATACATACATTAGTGTACACATACACTCACTACCATACATACATTAGTGTACCCATACACACACTAACATACATACATTAGTGTACCCATACACACACTAACATACATACATTAGTGTACCCATTAGGGCTGTCTTAAATACTTCGAAGCTTCGTTCGATGGCACAAGCTTCGAACATTAAAAAAAAATCAAAGTTAAAAAAAAATATATATATCTTTTTTTTTCAAATTTTTTTATTTTTATTTTTACTTTGTGTGTGTGTGTGTGCATGGGGCCATTGGGTGGGGCCGGGGGACAAATACACTGGAGGAAAGGAACCCAGCTCAGCACTGCCCAAATTATATCATCACTATTGCCTGTTTGAAGGATATCATCCTCAAACACATACACCACCTACACGCCTATTCTCAGTCCTTGCCCCACAATGGTGGAATGAACTACCCACCCCAGTTAGGACAGCCGAATCCCATCCAATCTTTTGCCGTCGACTAAAGACGCACTTCTTCAACCATTATCTGAAATAAAATAAAATAAAATAAAATAAATCTAACCCTAACTAACCTTACTGTCATGCACTTGTCCTAATAAACTAACCTACACTGTAACACGCAACACTTTGATGAATATTGTTACTCAGCTGATAGAGTTGTGCCCTTCCTGATGACCTGTCGTACAGAACTTGTAAGTCGCTTTGGATAAAAGTGTCAGCTAAATGACTAAATGTAAATGTGAATGTAAATGCCTTGTAGAATTCCACACATAAGAAAGAAAGATACTGGGATGAATAAACAAAATAGGAAATAAAATGTAGAAATGCATGCAATACATAAATAAATATGAATCTCCATATATGAAATAGAACATTTAGATAAGGTGCTACTGAGATGTTTTGGTGAGTTCTTTGTTTTTTTGTGGAAGTAGCCCTTCTTAAAAATGCATGAACATTCACTGATAATTGGTCTGTAGTGGAGTCTACAAGGTCTACATTGCCGGACCATGTAGAATCCGGACCTTGTAGACTGACATAATTCTGTGCATAGTTATAGTCTACACAGGCCATATTTCAAATAATCAAAATCTTACTTCATTCATCTTAAACATTCTTGATTTGGGGGATTGGTAGTTCCCATGAAATCTGAAGTTGTTCAAATGACAACAGCGATCCACCTTGAATTAAATCACACAGCCGTGTTGGCTGCGTCACAGTCACGAAAGGGGCTACTTAATTCATTAATCCAATCCACTCTATTTATAGAGCACATTTAAAAACAACAAAGTTTACCAAAGTGCTGTACAAGTCCCACAACATAAGATAAAAAAAAAAAAAAAATTATATATAAAAAAAAATTTATTAAATTTTTTTAATTCGAAGCTTCGAATTAAAATCGAAGCTCGGCCCCGAAGCTTCGATTGCCAAAAAAAATCGAAGGTCAGCCCTAGCCCATACACACACTAACATACATACATTAGTGTACCCATACACACACTACCATACATACATTAGTGTACACATACACTCACTACCATACCACATTCATGTACCCATACATTGCTACACATGCACTTATTCACAAGAACATAATATATTTTTTTTTAAACAGCATTGCAATTTTTTTATTATTATTATTATTATCATTCATACATGGAATTGTTACAGTCCAACAGTGTCTTCAGTACATATAGTTCACTTAATATGATCCACTAAATTCCATGACCGAAAGGAACAGGAAGAAGAAAACTCGTATTGTACCTGCCCCTACACTGTTACCCATAGATCCTGACAGAGTATATACATATGATGGGAGGGGGACTGTACATTATAGGAGGGGGTGGGTGGGAGAGAAATATACACACGGTGGGGAGAGAGCAAAAATATCGATAGCACCAAATGAGGACTCTCTATGTAGCGTTGCAGCAGCACTCCCAGCAGATGGAGCTCCAACCAAGAGCGCTTCTCAAGTTCAGTCAAACGCTTCCAGACCGACAACAACCCCTCCTTCTCCATCCCAGTCAGCTGGCGCGTCGCTCTCCTCCTCTCCCCGGGAGATGCACAGCACAGGGGGCGCCAACACACTGTCGTCTTCTACCTGGTGGTCCGGGCAGGCAAGTCCCTTTTCCGAGCAGCGGTGGCACGTCTCAGAGAGAGAGGGGGGACCATGAAGAAGACCTGGTCTGGGATGATAGCCCTGTGGATGATGGTCATCACCGACTTAGTGGTAACATTTACCTCATCCCACCCTACGGAGGACCGAGTGAAGAAGAGGCAAGGATGGCCGCGGGACGCAGAGGGACTTGTGGCCCCTCAGAACACCTTTCTTGGAGAACATTGTCAGACGATCCAACGGTAAGGACTGGAGTCTCAGTCTGGACAACTCCTCTATAGTCTCTGCACGTCCAGCTTGCAAACAAACGACAGCCTTTTTATGCAGCCCAATCAGTTATGATGGGGTTAAAAATAGCCCCCCCCCCCCCAAAACAACATTTATTAATTAATGTGGACATTTCTTATTCTTGCACGTCACAAAGAGTAGTTACAGACAGTAGCCCCCCCCCCCGAGAACGCCAGCTTTAATATCATATCATAACATTACATTGTTATATATTATTATTGTATAATAATAATCTTTGTAATATTATTATAATATTTGTCATATTATAATATTACATTGCAGTTGTAGTTGCGGGCAAATAATTTAAATTATGTTGTATGTGCATTTGTATGCCTGTATCACCTGTGCCTTTCATCCAAAAATGAAATAAAAAAAAAATATGGCAAAAAAAAAAAATATTACATTGCATTTACATTTCAAACTTTTAGATGATTTATGTTTTGATTTGGAATACATACATGCTTTGCATTTATAATAAATGTGGGCACAGTGGCTGGCTGTGGCTGGACTGAGCTGAGGGTGCACGGTGTCTAATAAGGTGATGATGGGATGTAAACCGTGACAGACAGACGGGACGCTCCCTGCTAAGTCAGTGGCGGCGCCACGTCCTCGTGTTTTCGCGGTGGAAGTTTTTAAACCAGCAGCAACATTTCCGCGGGTGTGTTTTCATTCTCACTGTGGTGCATTCGCGTGGGGAACGAAGCCTTCAATCAACCACAGCTCTGTTCGTCTGCCTAAACAGGGATCAGGAGGGGGAGGAACGATCGTTTGAAACATATTATAATAATAAGACGGCGCCCTGCGGTCATGTGAAAGTATACAACAAAGACATATGCTAATAATAATGTCTGGATAACCAATGTCCCTCATGCTGCAGGGCATGCAGGGTGCATGATGCAGTTGGAAATTAAACATTTCTCACTTGATTTGATTTTTGAAGCCAAGCAATAGCCTTTGTTGTGCAGAGACTGGAACAGGATTTTTATGAAAATGTCATATGACTTCGCTAATTATACTTTATATATTATAAAAAATCATTAACATTAATTCAATATTTGTTCTAAAGACTATAGCCTCTCATGGCTATACTCAATTCAAATTGTAGTAGGCCTATATGGTTTCCAGTGAAGACAGCTGGTGTCTTGTATTTTAATATGGACAGCAGTGTCTTGTATTTTAACAGGTGTGTCTTGTATTTTAACAGATGATGTGCAGGACACCAGTATTCTTGTATTTTAATAGATGATAATATGTTAGTTGGACAGCAGTGTGTTGTATTTTAAATAGATGATGTGTTTTACCAGGACAGCCAGTGTGTTGTATTTTAAATAGATGATGTGTGAACAGCAGTGTGTTGCATTTTGAACTACTGGAAGTAAATGTCACTTTATTTTGGGAGAGTTGCCACAAACCACACGCAGGCCATGCAGGGATTTAAGTTGTAAACGCTGTATCTCTCTATCTCAGAGAGAGAGAGAGAGAGAGAGAGAGAGAGAGGAGAGAGAGAGAGCAGAGGAGAGCGAGAGAGAGAGAGACGAGAGAGAGAGAGAGAGAGAGAGAGACGAGAGAGAGAGAGGAGAGAGAGAGGACGAGAGAGAGACGAGAGAGAGAGCGAGAGAGACGAGAAGAGAGAGAGAGAGAGAGGAGAGAGAGAGAGAGAGAGAGAGAGAGAGAGAGAGAGAGAGACAGAGAGAGACGAGAGAAGAGAGAGAGAGAGACGAGAGAGAGAGAGGAGAAGAGTACAGGGATGGTATGTGACAAGGAAAATAATCTCTGTCAAAGTGCAGAAACGTGAGAGCTGAGACTGTACTCTGATATCATCATAGCCTACAACTGCGCCTCTGATAATGAACAGGGAGGACGACTCATTATTCACAAGGTTTTGTTTTTCAATTTATTTTACTTTAACATTTTTACACCCAAGCATTTATTTCAAATTTGTTTTGTAAATGGACCAGCTTCAGGCTGTGCCTCTTGATGACAGTGCAGATTACAGTTTTTTGTTCAATTAGATCATGTTCACAGAAACTAATACAGGGCCGAATGATGTCAAATTCATATCGATTGCAGTATGAAAGAATGCAATATCCATTATTATGAAGACTGCATCCTCGTGGGACAAATACTGCAATATGGGCACTTTTAAAATGTATTTATCTATTTATTTATTTATAAAATTAATGTCAAAGTGAGATTTCAGAAGGGCAAATGTGTTTCACTCGTCTATAGGTCCAGATAATACAAGGAGATTATGAATCACTGTGATATCCAATATAGGAGACAGTGTGACGCCATAGTGTTACACATATCAGGTAAATGTATTCCCACAATACGCTCCCGAAGGAGTCTGAAGCTGAAAAGGAAACAGAGATTCTAAGCTTCAGACTAGGCATAACAAGTAATATTGATATGTTTTCATAGCAAAACATTTCTACAATAATATTTTGTCCACATTGAGCTCTGCCCTAAATCGTTCCCAAACGGTCCAAGCATTAACATTGGCATGGTGTACCTTTCTGTGCTTATTCATCCACAATCTATAGCCTCAACATGAAAATATATGCAATTAATCATTAAAAAAAAATCACTGAATTTTTATTTCAATAAAAAATGCAATAATGTTAGTGTTAGAAGGGAACAAATTTTGTGCAAAAATGGAAAGCTTGCCAATGTTCATGCGGCAGAATTGTTTACAATAGCCGATAATCCATTTTTCCCAATGATAAATCCCTATACGGGTGGAACAACCAGTGACGTCAGACTTACACCTCCCTATAGGGAGGTGTAGTGGTTATGTCATTTTCGTTTTTTCCTGTTCCACCCTCTGTGGAATGCAATGTATTTCCCCATTGACCATTTCTAAATCGCTTGTTTTAGATAAATAAAGCATTAACGTTGGCATGGTGTACCTTTCTGTGCGTATTTATCCACAATCTATAGCTCAACATGAAAATATTCACAATTAATCATAAAGGTAGCAAAATAACAACGTTTATGTTTTCGTTCGCTGGGAAACTACACTGCTATTTTGGCGCTGCTGGCTGACGTCACCACAGCGTAGCCTCCTGCCTACTAGTCACAGACCTAGGATTTAAAATGGTTCACGACAGTAGACATAATGCTAACGTTAGCAGGGTAACGTTAACGTTAGCTAGCTAGCTTGGTACTATCAGCTGCCCGTAACGGCAACAGCCTAACAGACCAATAGCGTCTAGTAGCGTCTAGTAGTGTGTACTGAACAACAGGCTGCCTACTGGTAAGTGTAGTTTTTTTTTACGACAAATTAAAAACCTTATAACTACCTTTGTTTCAACCAAAAATGCTTAAACAATCATGTTAGTGGTAGAAGGGAACTAATTTTGTGCAAAAATGGAAAGCTTGCCAATGTTCATGCGGCAGAATTGTTACAATAGCCGATAATCCATTTTCCCAATGATAAATCCCTATACGGGTGGAACAACCAGTGACGTCAGACTACACCTCCCTATTAGGGTGGGCTGGTAGAAATAATAGGTGGGCAACTTGGGATCAACCTTTTTGGGTGTGTTTTTCTGTGCTGTCTGGCACTTTACCTCTTAATTTACATTTACATTTACATTTACATTTAGTCATTTAGCTGACGCTTTTATCCAAAGTACGACAAGTCATCAGGAAGGGCACAACTCTATCAGCTGAGTAACAATGTTCATCAAAGTGTTGAGTGCTACAGTGTAGGTTAGTTTATTAGGACAAGTCAAGTTCAAGTTCAAGTTCAAGTTCTTTAATAGTTGTCATACAGAAGTACAGAATACTTTCATACAAAATGCTTCTTACTGTTACGCTCCAGAGACTGTGCTAGACAAGATAGTATCAAATAACATAATAAGTGCATGACAGTAAGGTTAGTTAGGGTTAGATTTGAATTTTTCTTTATTTTCTTTATTTTATTATTATTATTTTTATTATTTCAGATAATTGTTGAAGAAGTGCGTCTTTAGTCGACGGCGAAAGATTGGACGGGTTTCGGCTGTCCTAACTGGGGTGGGGTACAGTAGTTCATTCCACCATTGTGGGGCAAGGACTGAGAATAGGCGACCTCTCTTTGATGACCCTCCCGGAGCTCGGATAGGAGTAGGTCTGAGGCGGCCAGAAGATGTAGAGCATAGGGGTCTTGAGGGTGTGTAGTTAGAGACCATTGCCCGGATGTAGGCAGGAGCGGTTCCCTTTGCCGCACGGTATGCCAGGTCGAGGGCCTTGAAGCAGATTCGTGCAGCAATGGGGAGCCAGTGCAGGTCCCTAAGAAGTGGGGTGACATGGGCCGACTTCGGTAGGTTTGAGATCAGGCGAGCCGCTGCGTTCTGAATGAGTTGAAGAGGCTTGGTGGCAGTGGCCGGGCCAGCAAGCAGTGCGTTGCAGTAGTCGAGGCGGGAGATGACTGTTGATTGGATGAGGAGTTGGGTGGCTTCTTTTGTCAGGAAGGGGCGGATCCTTCTGACGTTGCTCAGGAGGAATCTGCAGGTTCTGGTTGTCACTGCAATGTGAGCAGAGAAGTTCAACTGGTCGTCGAGGACAACACCAAGGTTCTTGGCGGTCGGGGACACGGTCACAGCTGCATTCTCGACTGTGATGGAAAGGTCGGTCAGGGGGGAGGATTTGGCCGGCAGGTGGAGCAATTCTGTTTTGCTTAGGTTCAGTTTGAGGTGGTTGGTCGTCATCCAGGCAGAGATGTCAGACAGACAGGCCGAGATCCGCTCAGAGACGTGGATATCTGAGGGAGGGAAGGAGAGGAAGAGTTGAGTATCATCGGCATAACAATGATACGAGAAGCCATGCGACGTGATAATGTTACCCAGTGATTTAGTGTAGAGGGAGAAGAGAAGGGGTCCTAGGACCGAGCCCTGGGGGACCCCCGTCCGCAGGGGGCGGGTGGCCGACAGGGTCCCTCTCCATGACACTTGGTAGGAGCGGTCATTGAGGTATGATGTCAGCCATGTCACCGCAGAGCCAGCCACTCCAAATTCCTGCGAGGGCCGCAAGGAGGATCTGATGGTTGACTGTGTCGAAGGCTGCAGATAGATCTAGGAGAATCAGGACAGAGGAGAGGCCTTTCGCTTTTGCTAGGTGAAGTGCCTCTGTGACCGCAATGAGGGCCGTTTCTGTGGAGTGGCCAGTCCGGAAGCCGGGTCTAGGAGGTCATTCTGTAAGAGATAAGCAGTGAGTTGGTTGGATACAGCACGTTCAAGTGTTTTAGAAAGGAAGGAGAGAAGAGAGACAGGACGATAGTTGCCTATGACGGTGGGGTTCAGGGTTGGTTTTTTTTATGAGCGGTGTGACTCTGGCTTGTTTTAGGGAGGTGTGGGGACCTCTCTCTCTCTCTCTCTCTCTCTCTCTCTCTCTCTCTCTCTCTGTCGAGCCCTGGTCAGATCAGATGCTCCTGCCAGTGTGCCCTCAGGCCTCTCCAGCTTAGGCCTGTGTGTACGGAGTGTATATTTGAATGAATTAAAGCCATATAACGTTGTTTTCACAACTGTTTAAAACAATTTAATGTCTTAGTTGCCATTTTTTTTATTTAATTCTTTTTTACTTACATTTGTATTTACATTTACAGACATACAACACGTAGACAATACCTACAATAACATCAATAACACAACAGTATACAGACATGGGCCCCTTGAATTACTGTAATACGGCTGCGTTCAGACCCCCAGACCCCCATAAGAGGGACCCTCCCCCTCCCGCCATCCACCCCTAGAAACAGGGCTCCCCCACATCCCAGGTCCGTCCCACGCGGGGCCGAGCACTCAGCGACACGGGTCCCTTGAATTTAATTGGGCCAGGCTCAGTAGAGGAGCGAGGGGTGGTACTCCCCCCCCCCCCCCACCAAGCCAAGCCCGCTACCTCCCATGTCACCAAGCACCCCACGCACAACGACCCCTCAACATACAAGACCCCACTCTCCCGGGACAAAATATCATAGGAGGGATAGGCTATATGAAGCATGTGTGAGATCAGTTCTCCTGTATGGTTCAGAAACGTGGGCAATGACAAAAAGGGTGATGGTGAGGGGCGGCTGGGTGGCGCAGCGGACTTAGCGCTCGTCACCAACGCGAGAGACACTGGTATCGAATCCGGCTGTCAGCGTTGCCTCCGGCTTGGCCGGCCGTCATACTGGCTCAATTGGCAGAGTCAGCGGGAGGGAAGCCGGTGGGTGGATCCGGGTCGTTGTAAACAGCGACTCCTACAGTTCGGTTGGGGCGCCTGCACAGCGAGGGAAGGATCTGGAGGGAGGTAGTGTGACCTTCCACACGTTACACTCTCCCAGTGAGAGTCCATGCTGCCAGGTGAAAAGATGTGGTGGGTTGGGTACACATGTGTCGGAGGAAGCATGTGATAGTCTCCGCCCTCCCAGACCGACGGTAGGGGGTAGAGTGTGCAATGACCAGGAAGGGGATTGGGAATTGGCATAAGGACTAACATTGGGAGGGGAGAAAAACGGAAAAAAGAAGGGGGAAAAAGATAAGAAAAAAATAAAATAAAAAAGAGTGATGGTGGTGTTAAGGAGCTGTGATCGGAAGATGTTGAGGTATGTGGCGGGAGTCAGATGGCAGGACGGGAGGACCAGTGCCGAGGTGGATGAGATCTGTGGGGTCAGGGAAATTGATTTCAAGGTGAGAAATGGACGTCTCAGGTGGTTTGGACATGTGAGAAGATCGGAGGAGGGGGGGGGGGATGTTGAGAGGGGTGGAGGAGATGATTGTGGATGGGCAGAGGTCGAGAGGGAGACCGACACAGACATGGAGGGGATGTGTGGGAAATTATATGAGGGATCTGGAGATACATGAAGACATGGCACAAAACCGTGCCCAGTGGCGGGGAGTCAGCGCCCCGTCCAACCTCACTGTAGTGGGGAAAAAAGGACGTAAAACGAGGATGATGATTTCCCATATGTTAAGTAATTGATAGCTTGTAAAAACTATGCTTCCCCAGCACTGTGTATGTGCTAGCGGTGTCACACACGGCTGACCCTGCACTCTGAGCCCTTCTGGTGAATTGCCTACATGTAGCGGTTATGTGTGTGTGTGTCTCAGGGGGGATACGCAAAGCAGTGAGCTCCTATTACACTGTGCTGTCTGGGGATAAAACACTGAGAGGCCCATAGAGCAGCCAAGGGTTTATACAGAGTATCCACATCTCTGTCTGGGTGTTTAGAGTTTACTCACCTATCAGCCTAATGACCCTTATATACCCCACCCCACCCGGCCCCTCAGCAGGACCCCTGCCTCCTCAGCTTGGCTACCGCAAGCCTATAAGCCTCTTCTACCTTATCCCCTGTTTGAGTGTCTGAGTACAGCCCTGCACTTTGGCTGGGGATGAACACCACCCAGGTCTCGAACCAGTGATCTCTCGGCCCGAGCGGCTTTAACCGCAACGCCTTCCTCCTGAGTGTGGTGTGTTTAAGGGTAAAACGGGTTTTTGACCCCTGACTCTATTTCCTACTTGTTGATGGGTAGAGTCTTTTCTCTGCTCTGTTCTTCATACCGGATACCTGCAGCTATGGCTAGTTAAACACAAAACGAATGCAAAGTCAGTCGGGCCACACTCTAATCATTGGGGGTGACAGTGGCTCAGGAGGTAGAGCGGTCGTCTGGTAATCAGAAGGTTCCCGGTTCGATTCCGGCTCCTCTCGGGCAGCGTGTCGAAGTGTCCTTGAGCAAAGACACTTAACCCCTAATTGCTCCCGATAAGCAGGTGGGCACCTTGCATGGTCACATTCACATTCCTGGATAAATAAAGGATAAATAAAAAATAAAAATGGTCGCCTCCGCCGTCGGTGTGAGTGAATGGGTACGTTTTCATTCAATCAATCAATCACCTGCGCGGTGATTGATTGAATGGAAATTGTATTAACAGATTGCAGAATGGGTACAATACAGTACGGCTCAATACACACAATTGTTAAGGGGACGCAGACCAGAGAAAGACTTTCGTCTAGTTTACATCAGGGTCCGTCATTTTCAATTCATAATGAATTGTAAGTAAGGGTGCAATTAGCACCGTGCAATCCATTCTTTGTGGATCTAGCCCTGTATGTGTCATTAGTTTACACTCAATGTGTCATTAGGTCACACTCTCAATGTGTCATTGGTTCACACTCTCAATGTAAGATAAGATAAGACAGGGCGGCTGAGTGGCGCAGTGGGCAAGGCGCTCGCCACTAACGCAGGATATGCTGGTATCGAGCCCAGCTCTCTGCGTTGCTACCGGCTTGGCCGGCCGTCATACTAACACAATTGGCAGTGTTAGAGGGTGGGAAAGCCGGTGGGTGGGGATTGGACGTTGTGGACAGCGACTCCTACAGGTCGGTTGGGTGACGCCGGTGCGGCGGAAACAGGAAGTATCGGGGGCAGCGTGAGCCTCCCATGCGTTACTCCTCGCAAACTGAGAGTTCGAGCTGCTGCTGTGAAAAGATGCGACAGGCTGCCTCCTCGTGTACCGGAGGGGACACGTGATGCAAGGCTTCTATCCTCACTACAGCCGACCAGTGTCTAGCAACGTTCAAGACAGGGGAGGGAAGTTGGGATGGGAGAAAAATTGAAAATGGGGAGAAAAAGTGGATAAAAAAAATATATATCCTTTATAGAATCCCTTGGGGAAATTCAGGCATCATAGCAACATGGGGGAGGGGGGAGGGGAGGTACAGGTATGGACAGGGTAATAGTAGAAAGACATAAATATAGGCAATACAATTATAGTACAGTAGAAAAAGTTAAAATAATCAGTAAACAATATAATTTACTCGTAATATAAGCACATGAGAAAGTAAGCAGTGTAATCAAAGGTGCAGATTAGTATACATAAGGTGTGTCATTGGTTTATACGCTCAATCAAATTTTCTCAATAACAGAAATAGTTTGTGGCATAAGATCCCAATTTATCAAGACTAGGGCTGTCCCCGACTAAGGATTTGGATGGTCGACTAGGATTGGCCAAAATTTGCCGTTAGTCGACTATTGGTCGACTTAAAAAAAGAAAAAGAAAAATATATATATTTTTTTATTTTTATTTTTTTTCATTCCATTTGGGCTGTGGGGGTGCTTAATGTCTGAAGGAGTCGACTGAAGGCTTCTTGTCCTCTGCAAAAGCATGCAATTGGTCCACTGATGGATACATCTTGATATTTGTCTAGTCTAGTGTGTTCATTAGATGGGTGAAATCCTCTTTCAGTGCCTCTGTGCCTGTTTTCGTAGGCAGTTAGCCTCTGGTATGTGTGCCATTAGCGTTAGCCACGCTTCTAGGCCTCTTTTTTTTTTTTTTTTTATTATATTCGACTAAGAGGTTGGCCAGTCGACTACGGCCCCTTTCGACCGATTAGTCGACTAATCGATTAATAGGGGTCAGCCCTAATCAAGACATACATTTGGTAAAGATGGGTGGTTACGTGTTGGTGTGATCCTACGAAAGACAGCACTACTCGATTGTCCTCTCAGTCTGCTGTTCAAAACACTGAGTGAGTACGGTCCCCAGCAGGTGTCACTTTGTTGTTTCAATAAAACTCAATGATATTTGTCTCCAGGGCTGGGCGATGTACAGAAAATGTACCGATACTGACCAGAGGCGGATTTAGGATTGTAGGAGATCCGGGGCTTAGCCCAGATAGGTGCCTTTCGACACCACAATTTTTTACTTATACCACCACCTTGAAAGTGTTAATATGCGTCTTTGTTTACGGTTTGATTATCACTGATACAAAGTAAAATAGTGCAGTGCAATAAAATAGTTAGTAAAATAGAATAAAATAATGCAATAGTGCATTGCAATAAAATAGTTATCATCGTATTTTTTCGGGAGGCCGGTAAGGAGTGCATTACAGTAGTCGAGTCGGCTTGAGGTAAAGGCATGGATCTGGTTTTCAGCGTCCTTTTGATTTATAAATGGCCGTACTTTAGCTATGTTTCTAAGGTGGAAGAATTAAGTTTTTGTCAACTTGTTGATTGTGATTTAAAGCTTAGGTCTGAGTCTACCATAACACCAAGACTTAACTCACTCAAATACAGTTAGCCGCTGGATAGACTACAGATGGAAATTAGCTTCTGCTAAATCTGGTGCAAACATATTTTCATGTAACAATGATGAATTGTCCAAAAAAAAAAAAAAAAAAAAATTATACTTATACTTATACTCTCTCTTTTTTTTTAAAAATAGATTCAGGGCTTTTCAGAAAACATTCGGGGCTTGAGCCCAAGTAGCCACCCCCTAGCCCCGCCCCTGATACTGACATTATGAATCTCTTGCTGACCTCACTTTGCCTTTAGCGTATCGGTAAACACAAATCGTTAGATAAATGCATTCTTCCAGTGCATAGACAGTGTTTTTATTTCAACTGAAAGACAAACATGTTGACGGACAAACATCATAAACATGTTGACAGAGACATGATGGCGAATGTGGTATTTGTGTGCTGGTGTTTAGAAAGATAAATTATGGTTTCCTTTGTTGTAATCTGTTACCGAGGTAAATGTGATAATATAATGTGATATGTTAACTTTTTTTTAAATCTTGTTTTTGGAAACCTTTCAGTTTGGACGTTGTCACATAAACAGACAGGTACTATAAAGTACAGTGCTGTTGTCGTGTGAAAACCTGGTAACTTTTAGTGTTTTGTCATGTTCGTTGTGTTTTTTTATGTTTTGTACACAAATTGAAAGTTGACATGGTCTTTGATGTTTCGTGAGCCTATGGGCCGTGAAATCTGCTCCAAAAGCCATTAGATTTCAAAAGGTTGTCATGAAAGTTTTCCTTACATCATGACAAGTTGACTTGGTGGAGATATGAGGCTTTCACCCGGCAACGGTAGTTTGGAGTGTTATGTTTTCCCCCGTGTTTATTATTCCCATCTTCATAGTGTATCGATGCATGTTCTATACCAAATTCTGTTGATTTAAAAAGCAACATCTCAGGTGACACGTTTTAGATTATAAAGGTATCCAACAGAGTTTTTCTTGTAAACAGCTCGCTTTTGTTTCTATTCACATTTCCACCCAAATAGACCGTTTTCTATTGTTGACAGTTTATAGCCCCTCTGTGTTAAGTTTCACTTTCGGTTTCAGCGAACGTGTTAGCGCGCCTGACCTCCTTTGATTGACAGACAGTTAGCTTGTTAGATTTCGAGGAAGATTGTGAATGAATGAATGAAAACTTTATTTAACAGATTGCAGAATGGGTACGATACAGTACGGCTCAATACACACAATTGTTAACACTTTGAGTGCCACTCACGAGATTTCTCTGGTTTTTTTATAGGTGGTTGCATGCATGTTTTTTTTTTTTTTTTTTTATCTGAAAAATTATTGCATCACCCGAGCCTACCCGAGTATAGCCGAGGGGCGCCGGCGATCACTGTGGAAAAAAGCGCCCCCTGTCGTCTCCCAGATGACATAAGTGATTTTGGAATGGACTCAATGAAAATGAATGGGGAAAAAAATCCGGTACTCCACATTTTCCAGTTCACTGATCCAGCCGGGGTTACTAGAGTTCATTCTGGAGCCTCAGATCCCCGCGGATCATGGAGTTCTACTGTATCGCGTTGGATCCATACACGTATCGATTTTTTCGAATGGTGATCAGGAATTGGAATATACCAGTTGGATACCATCTGATGTCAGGTAAGGACTCTATGTTATCAGTGGTAGGATAATCAGAGTAAGTTTGATGAAGTTATAAGCTGTTTTGTGAAATGTCTTCTTTCGGTTTCACTGTAAAAGTCAGTGAGGAAATCAACGGAGCGATTGTCAGTGCGCGGCCGTAATGTGCGTGCGTGCACGTATAATATTGATCATCTAGCGTTTATTTGAAAACGATTCATAAAAAGGCCGACGAATATCAACGTTGTGGAATATTCCACTAAAAGACGATTTTCATAGAATGCTCCAGACTGAGCTGTTTTTTATATCAAAACGGGGGCTTTTCTAACTGCTCTGAAACGGCAACGACGCGATAAAAAAACAATCTGCCTTCACAGCACTGACTGGAAAATAGTCTTTGATAATGCGATGGGCAGGTTAGACACATAGCCATAATTTAAAACATAGATTAGGCGATATTAACGTTAACATTGGCCCCGATGGTGGCATTCAAGCGGTAAAACGGAAAACCAGGCGTGGCGCTGAAAGTGTTAAGGGGATGCAGACCTGAGAAAGACATTTGTCTTGTTTCCATCAGGGTCCCCCAATTGTATATTATAGACCAATCAATTCGAAGCATAAGGGCATGTATAATAATAATAATAATAATAATAATAATAATAATAATAATAATAATAATAATAATAATACAACTTTATTTGTATAGCCCTTTCATGCACGAATTGCAGCTCAAAGTGCTTCACAGCTGTAAAAAAGACATAGGCGTAAAATGAGCAATGCATGAAGTGCAGACATAAAAATGAGGCATAAAATAAGCATGAAATTAGCATACAATAGACAGTGTATACAGTACGTGCCTCCTCCAGTGCACTCTATTTAGCTGTGGCTAGCAGCTCTATAGGTCACTCTGTCAGATGGTTGTCCAGTTGATCCACAGAGGATTCCCCCTCTCTCTAGCGGCCACAGGTTTCGCCCCCAGGAGGCTGAAATTGGGCATTGAGTGGGCTTGTGTGTGTGTGTGTGTGTGTGTGTGTGTGTGTGTGTGTGTGTGTGTGTGTGTGTGTGTGTGTGTGTGTGTGTGTGTGTGTGTGTGTGTGTGTGTGTGTGTGTGTGTGTGTGTGTGTGTGTGTGTGTGTGTGTGTGTGTGTGTGTGTGTGTGTGTGTGTGTGTGTGTGTGTGTGTGTGTGTGTGTGTGTGTGTGTGTGTGTGTGTGTGTGTGTGTGTGTGTGTGTGTGTGTGTGTGTGTGTGTGTGTGTGTGTGTGTGTGTGTGTGTGTGTGTGTGTGTGTGTGTGTGTGTGTGTGTGTGTGTGTGTGTGTGTGTGTGTGTGTGTGTGTGTGTGTGTGTGTGTGTGTGTGTGTGTGTGTGTGTGTGTGTGTGTGTGTGTGTGTGTGTGTGTGTGTGTGTGTGTGTGTGTGTGTGTGTGTGTGTGTGTGTGTGTGTGTGTGTGTGTGTGTGTGTGTGTGTGTGTGTGTGTGTGTGTGTGTGTGTGTGTGTGTGTGTGTGTGTGTGTGTGTGTGTGTGTGTGTGTGTGTGTGTGTGTGTGTGTGTGTGTGTGTGTGTGTGTGTGTGTGTGTGTGTGTGTGTGTGTGTGTGTGTGTGTGTGTGTGTGTGTGTGTGTGTGTGTGTGTGTGTGTGTGTGTGTGTGTGTGTGTGTGTGTGTGTGTGTGTGTGTGTGTGTGTGTGTGTGTGTGTGTGTGTGTGTGTGTGTGTGTGTGTGTGTGTGTGTGTGTGTGTGTGTGTGTGTGTGTGTGTGTGTGTGTGTGTGTGTGTGTGTGTGTGTGTGTGTGTGTGTGTGTGTGTGTGTGTGTGTGTGTGTGTGTGTGTGTGTGTGTGTGTGTGTGTGTGTGTGTGTGTGTGTGTGTGTGTGTGTGTGTGTGTGTGTGTGTGTGTGTGTGTGTGTGTGTGTGTGTGTGTGTGTGTGTGTGTGTGTGTGTGTGTGTGTGTGTGTGTGTGTGTGTGTGTGTGTGTGTGTGTGTGTGTGTGTGTGTGTGTGTGTGTGTGTGTGTGTGTGTGTGTGTGTGTGTGTGTGTGTGTGTGTGTGTGTGTGTGTGTGTGTGTGTGTGTGTGTGTGTGTGTGTGTGTGTGTGTGTGTGTGTGTGTGTGTGTGTGTGTGTGTGTGTGTGTGTGTGTGTGTGTGTGTGTGTGTGTGTGTGTGTGTGTGTGTGTGTGTGTGTGTGTGTGTGTGTGTGTGTGTGTGTGTTAGGGCTGTCAAAATTGGCCAAAAATGACATCAGAATATTCCTTCAAAAAAAGAAACACAGGTTTGAACTAGGGATGCTCGATATTGGCTTTTTTACCGATATACCGATATTGTCCAACTCTTAATTTCCGATACCGATATCAACCGATACCGATATATGCAGGGTTTCCCCCCAACAAATTGCATAATTTCAGGTAATTAACATTACATATCTCTTGTTGTGGAATTAACACAACATTATGCATACTTTGACAATAAATAAAATCTGAATTTGTTCTTACTTGCTTGCCTGGTTAAATAACGGTTATAGATGTAAAAAAAAAAAAAAAAAAAAAAGAAAAAACGATACTGACATTTTAATGCCGATATCGGCCGATAATATCGGTAGGCCGATAATATCGGACATCCCTAGTTTGAACCATTCTAATATCTATTGTTGCGCATTATGTCCACAGGAGGGCAAACCAATACAACGGGAGACATAACTAGTAGGCTATAGGTCATTTTCTTTTTTTACTTTTATTTATAGCATGTTCAGCTTTTTCTGGCCATGCAGGACCGATAGAGGGAGAGAGGGAGAACGGGAGGAGAGGTAGGGAAGACATGCGGCAAATGGTCGCCGGGACTGGGAAAACGAGCCCGGGACGACCGCTTCGCGACTCAGCGCTCTATGTGGTGTGCTACTGGAGCGCCCTATAGCTCATTTATTTTAAACAAAATAAATATCAACATACCTACACCAGCATACAAATAGAATAATGTAGGGCGGCTACGTGGTGTAGTGGGCAAGGCGCTCGCCACGAAATGCTGGAGAGCTTTTGCTTTCAGTTTAGCTGGTCGTCCGTACTAATACACATTGGCCGTATTAGGGGGTGGGAAACTGATGGGTGGGGATCGGGCGTTGTGGACAGCGACTCCTACAGGTCGGTTGGTGCGCCTGCGCAGTAGAATCAGGAAGTGTCGGGGGCAGCGTGAGCCTCCCACGCGTTACTCCTCGCCACTGACAGATCGAGCTGCGCAGGTGAAAAGATACGACTGCTGTTACCTCAAGTACCGGAGGGGACTTGTGCTATGTATGACTTAGTCCACATTGCAGCCGGCTTGTGGGAGGCAAGAAACAGCGTCCGTGACAGGGGAGGGTTGAATTGGATGATACGAAATTGGGATGGGAGAAAATATAGAAAATGGGAGAAAAAGTGGATCAAAAAAACAAATAGAATAATGTATAATCTCAATCTCTCAGAAGGGTCTGTATCTCGGAGCAAGATCAAATTAATGAAAGTTCACGGTATAGAGAACGGACATTTATACATAGCAGCGCATCTCCGAAAAAGGCGTGATAAACAAACAATATATTTTTTGAAACGTGAAATAGTAATCAAAACATTGGGGATCCGTATGATGCTTCTGTCAATTACTTATTCAATATCTGTTCAGTAAGCCTACAGTAGCCTACTGTATATACTTGTTTCATGTTTTGTTTAAATACAATTAAGGCACACAATTCCTAGAAATGGGACTAAACAACGTCGTTTGGCCCTGAGGGATGATTTACAATAAAGTGCTATTAAAAACGGAAGAGTTAGGGTACTTAAATTCTTGATGCTATAACTCTCAAAATGCTAGCGTTAGCACACAAAAAGATACATGTAACTTAGCTGACTTAACGCTAACTGGTTCAGCTGCCGGTAGACCATCGGCGTACGAATTGGAAGCGCCGTGGCGTGTCATTCTTTAACCCTTCCAGAAGCTTTGTGGTCCGGTCTTGAACTTTGCATAAATCCATTTAGTTAGATCCAGGGCCCCGTTCCCCGTACCTGGCTAACTGAGTTAGCCGGATAATTTCCAGCATAGCCTGACTTAAGCCGGACCTTTCTGTTCCCCGACGCTCGATTGTCTAAATCACCATGACAACAGATCAAAAAGTTTGAGCCTGGTCGAGAGCAGGCTTAAGTTCAGTTAGCTGGATGAACCATGGCCACGCCCCCGCAAAGGAATGCCAGCTCGCTTCCTGAAATGATTCTCACAGTCTAGATCTGCATTATACCATTCTGAATTATGTTTCTGTGCTTCGTTTTCCTAGAGGGGGCTTTTGAAATGTATAATAATAGAACTAAATGCTGATAATAAATCATATTCAGCCTATAGATTTACTTTGTCCTAAATAAAATAATGCACGTCATATACGGCGCTCGGAGTGCGATACACGCTGCATGTGGTTATTTTAATAACGGCGCATTGCAAATGTGAATCCCGCGGGGATATTTTTAATGAATGAAACCTATCGGCCGTTTGGCTCTGATTAGTTTCATATATTCTCCGCTGTAGATTTGCTTAACGGAGCGCCCGGATTGTGTTTCATTCAAGCATAAAATTGAAGTGTCTATGCGTGGATTGTGGTTTTTGTGGATTATGAATTACGAGGACTCTGAGGATTGTTGAATTGTATCATCACTCACACGTTATTGTGATATTGTAACTGGGATTAAAATGTCTGATGAGATGCGCTGTTTGACGGATTTGAGAAATTGAATGAGCCGTTGACGTCACATTAATGCATTTGAGAATAAAGAGATAAAACTTCATTCAAAAGAAAAATATTCGAAACACGGGTCTCTTGTGCATTGATGGATACACAATGGATATATCCCGTCTGGCACAGTGGTGCAACGGCCAGTGTTCGCTCCTGGCAAGCGGGCGACCTGAGTTTGAGACCCCGCGGTTCCAATAGAACTTTTTTGGAATATAATATTAATGATTATACGCAAAAGTAGCCTAGTTTTAAGTTAAAATATTATAAATCTACATGCATTGAGGATGTCATTCTTTATATAGCTCTCAACGTGCACCAAATTGAATTATTCCTACATTGCAAAAAGAAGAAAAAGACTAGAAGAAGTGGGATTCGAACCCCGGTCGTCTGCATGAAAGTCAAAACGACAAACCGTCACACCACAGTGCAGATAAGTAAAACATCCACCATACATCAATCAATGGGTAAGAGAGCCGTATCCTTATTCTGTATAACAGTTGAACTAATTATTTTCGCTAGCAAGATCTCATTTGATTATCCATTCCATAAACCTACTGCCAGCAGGCAAGTTTAAAGAAATATAATCTGATTGATTGGGGTAATGAGGGACTTAAAATTAGCCTATAGATTATGCATTTAACTTGTCGGCGAGGCTATTGAGCCGTACTGCAATCTGTTAATAAAGTTTTAAATCAATTAATCAATCAATGCCGTTAGAAAATCAGGATTTCTGCTATCGATACTGGCTGGCTTTTCAACTGAAGCGGCCGCGCGCACTTATCCTGGGTCTCAAGTCTGGTTCGAGTTAACGACACTGAATCCACCTTCGAGGAACAGGAAAATCCCGGCTTCAAACATCGGGTTAATTGAATCTGGATAATGGGACTCTTGATCGACCTAGTTGAACCAGGTACGGGGAATAGGGCCCAGCACTGAATGTATCTTGTGATTATTATCAATTTGCGACAACGACAACAACTATTAGCCATGAGCTATTTCCTGGTTGATTCCGGACATGATGTCACACGAATGCCATGTTGCTGAGCCAATAGACAATTTGTTGTATTAGTGTGAACGTAAGGTGCACAGTGGGGCGTAGTGATATCCCATGATATAGCTGTCACATCCAGTGGCGGCCGGTGGGTACTTCGCCACTAGGGGCGCTATACCAAATATTTTGCAAACATGTACAGTACAGTACTGTACCACGCAAGACTCATGGCAAGACGTGAGCGATTCGACTCACGCTCACGGCAATGAATCGGCTCTTATGAACGAGTCGCTCAGCTGTTACTACAACAACACACAACCAGTCAAATAAAGTATAGTCTAGACTCTAATTCACAACTTGAAACACAATATAAATAGAAAAGTTAGAAACAAAACCTTGCCCGTCTCCAAACACAGGCAGATCTCTCCCTCTCTCCTTCTCTCTCTCACACACAGCGCGACGTGGAATCGATTCGTTACACAATCAGACCTATTATATACCAAGAATAACTTCAGTATGAGTACAGGGCTGTACACATATTTTGCATATTGTTAAACGAGCCAAGGCTAGCTATTAAACTATCAATATGAATCGAAAATCTGGGACCCTGATGTAAACAAGACAAACGTCTTTCTCTGGTCTGCATCCCCTTAACAATTGTGTGTATTGAGCCGTACTGTATTGTACCCATTCTGCAATCTGTTAATAAAGTTCTCATTCATTCATTCAAACATAGACGATATTGAACAAGCCATAATCCACGGATTTTCAATCCGAGAGAGCTGCAGTAGTTAAATCAATGAGCCATCGACATAGTCAGTGTGGTAAGTAACGTTATTATTGCATCCAAGATTGATACACTGCTGGCTAGGCAGTTGGTAGTCATAGTCTTGTGTTATAAAATAAATAAACAATCAGCAATGTCTCGCTTCATGAATGGCCAGCAGTAGCCTAACAGTACTGCTCCTAAAAAAAACTATTTACAAACGTTAACGTTAAGCACAGAGAGAGAGAGAGAGAGAGAGAGAGAGAGAGAGAGAGAGAGAGAGAGAGAGAGAGAGAGAGAGAGAGAGAGAGAGAGAGAGAGAGAGAGAGAGAGAGAGAGAGAGAGAGAGAGAGAGAGAGAGAGAGAGAGAGAGAGACTCACTGTTTAGTTGAAACGTCCAGGGCAGGAGAGCTTGATAAACGTGACAAACTACCTGGCGTTCTATCGCCATGCTCTAAGACAAACTCTAACCTTAACCAACTTTGAAAGAGTGCCTAAGCTTAACAGTCTAAAGAACTTGCAGTCACGGCACGCTCTAAGACAAACAACCTAGACCAACCTAGGAACCAACCTAGGAAGCTAGAAGCTAGAATTGGAACATTAGAAATTGGATTCGGCCAATCAGAGATCGTCTCTGTGAAATTCTGCCACGGAAAAAAATACTGGCGTCGGCCAATCAGAGAGCGTCTCCGCGAAATGCGGCTACAGATATTCTTGACGCTACTGGCTAGACCGCTTCAAATCGCGCCCGGATTCCAACAGAATAGTCATATTTCAACGCACAACGCGTTATGCACTGATTGGCTGTGACGGATACAGCGATCAAACTGTGACGCGCACTCAGAGCGCTATCGCGTATAGCCTGGGCCGAGAAATACGAAAAAATTAAAAAAATTAAAAAAACGTGATGTCACTTCCTGCTCTGGAAAACGAGTGTTTTTTAATTGCGATAATAACGTTATATTGTGCATTGGAAATACAAACATACTTAAAATGAGTAAATATTATTCATTTTAAACATGTTTATATTATTTATAGGGCTATAAAACAAAAAACAAAAAGATACCTTTTCTTGTTCTAACCAGGCAGGGCCTGAAGGGGGGGCGGCGCCCTAGCGCCCCCCAGTGGCGGCCGCCACTGGTCACATCTCTCCTGTCCGTCATGCAGCGTGTTCAGACACACGCGAGAAGTCGAGAGGGAGACCGCCGGGGCTGTTTGAATTTCTTTTATAAAACACAATTTACACAATTTGAATATCAATTTTTACAACCAAATGTATGTTTTTTCTTAACAATTTAATTATTAATTTGAATATAGAATATTAGTTGACAGCCCTAGTGTGTGTGTGTGTGTGTGTGTGTGTTCATGCCAATTGACAAAAAGAGGGCGTGGCAACGGGAGTGGCCTATCACAAGAAGGTAGCAGCTATTGCAAACCTGTGCTTGTGTTCTACTGCAATGTCGTTGTGATGACCCAGGAAGAATTGTGTTGTGATACACAATTTTCAGGGGCCCCTCTTCTCCTACTGTGCTCTATAGCACCAATGTCATCAACTAGTGGTCAAAAACTCCTTTGGATACCTTTAAATGCATTTATTTTAGAGTGAATTAAGAAATCACATGGCTGATTTAGGTGCATGTGCTCAGATCACATGATTCTGACCAGTGTAAAACAACAGGTTGGCATGGAACAGCTCATAGTGTTTGTGGTGTTTGCGTCAATAGTCAACACAAGCTTTTACTCATCATGTCACAGTGTTTTCTTGTGCTCCAATTAGGGCTGCTGCGATTGCGACAATTCCTTATTGTCGGACAAATAATTGCGATCACCGATTTAATTGTCTCATTCGGCTCAAGTCTGCCCCGTTCCTCACTGTGCTGCACTTGACGACATCGGGATGCGAACGAGCATTTGTAAACTTCAGAGGCTTTGAACACAAACCAAACCCAGCATCCAACCTCTCTGCCACCTGCCAAGCATAGGGATTTAGGCTATTTAACCCTTTCACTACCACACTACAGAAGGTTAACGTTAGGTTATGACTATAACCAAGTTCTGTTAGTATAGCGACGCTCGGCATCGCTCTCTGCACTATCTCGCATACGTGCACGCGCACTGAATAAAGACCACAATGTACCTTTAATCCCAATATTCGTCTGACCACACCCCTATCAGCTTACCCATATAAGCAGGGGTGGGGCCACCCACTCTCCTCCTTCCCAAGCTTTCGCCACAAGGCGAGGTCAAAGGCTGCAGCGGCGTCGGATGCCGAGCGTCGCTATACTAACAGAACTTGGTTATAGTCATAACCTAACGTTCTGTATCGTATCGCTCTCGCTCGGCATCGCTCTCTGCACAAGGGAGGCCGAGCGAGAGCCAACGGCCGACAAATACACCCCGCTGACAGCCCCCCACAAACCATCAGAACAGGGAGGGCCGAGCCCCCCCGACCCACCCTAATGGCGGGCACCCCCCCTATTAGGGGCTTCACGGGAGGGCGACGGACCCGACCGTGCAAAGAGGCACTCAAGCAACTCAACGCACAGGGTGAGCAGACCGTGGCTTGACCCCACGACTACACACACGCACAACCCGCATGCCACCCGGGAACGAACGGAGGAACAACCTCGTTACTGCCCCCAGAATCACGGGGTCAAGGGCAAACCCAACCCCGTGGCAAGGCCGTAGCAGCGGAGCACGAAGGAAGACCCAGACCCACCAAAAGGACTGGACTCCCTAGAATGGGGGCCCGGAGAAGTCCATGATGCCAGCATCAAGACCCCACCAGGTGGGCACGTAGTGCCCCGCCCCCCACATCGCCAGCATATTCGGACAAAGGCCCCTCAGTTACTGCACCTGGTATTCCCAGGCGGAATCCCATCCAAGTACTAACCAGGCCAGAACCTGCTTAGCTTCCGAGATCGGACGAGATCGGGCGTGTTCAGGTTGGTATGGCCGTAAGCCGAGCGGGCCCTGTCCCCCCAATAGTACACCGCCTGGCACACTGACCCTGCAGAACAGGCAGTCAGCATGGCCGTAAGCACACAAAAAAGGTTAACCAACGGAAGCAGGCAGCGCACCGGGGAAAAACCAGGCAACAGGCTGTTAACCCTAGCCTGGAGACTGCGGACGAGACAGGCGCCAGAGGGGACAGCTGAACACAGCCGCCCCGGCGGAAGGAGCGTAAGCTGGCGGTGTTGCATGACCAAGCCTCCATTTAAAAACCCCCACCCAGAGGGGTCGAGGCAGAGAAGGCTGACACGATTGGCAGACGTCATGAACGTGCAGGGGCACCCTCAAACGGTGAACCCGGGAGTTGACACTGCTCCAACACACCAGGGAATCAACCACCTCGGTGTTACCCAATGCGGTGGTTGTTCCTATAACCCCTCAAGAAAAAACTCCAAAACACACCTGCGGGTATACACCGGCTATACCGCAGTACAAGTGTTTCAGTTTCCAAAAAGGGTTAACCCAGGCCTACGGGTCGCAAACATCACTTCGGACCGGGCCTGGCGGTACGGGAAGCACAGGGTCACCAGAGGAGGTCAAAAAAACCACCCCCACAGGCCCCTCTTCGCCATGCGTGAGAGAGGAGCGAAAAAATTATGGAGAACCAGCCCCTAAGCACACCGTACCTGGTATTCCCCGGCGGTCTCCCAACCAAGTACTAACCAGGACCAACCTGTGTAGCGGCCGAGATCCGACGAGATCGAGCGCGTACAGAATGGCATGGCTGTAAGCCATGACGACAGTGCTGAGTAAAAACATACCCAACCAGGGTCTCCATAGCGCTTAACCCTGTGACACCCAGACCGACCTGGCATTTTTCCCCCTGAAAAAAGCCCAAGTCCCTCAGGGTACCAGAACAGCAGATCTGCATCCCCGGCGGACAACGGGTTCAACTGATCTGGACCAGCGTGACCAGAACCAGTCCCGTGCCCTAACCACGCCGACATGCCTACTCCAGGAGAAGGGCAGATATGCGTGTTGATCTTAACATGAAAAGAAGGCGCCACCCAGACGTTCGGACGAACCGCGCCTGGTGGCCCACCCCAAGGGCGTGAGACCCCACCACATATGTTCAGATCCATCCCGTCATCATCCCCCAGACATGAACGAGAATCCGTCGACAACCCACCCAGGTCATGGGATGTGGTCGTCGGAAGAGGAAAAACCCCCATCTCAGTTGCTTTATAAAAACGCTGTTTCAACCACAAGCAACCAAGGCGTGCCAGTCAATCGCCTGTTTACAGCGAGCTAGCACTATACGTGCGTCGGGACACACCCCCATCAATGAACAGGCTATTTAGACCTGTCATTGAATCCCCAAGGCGCCCAGGGGAACGACAAGAGGGGTGTGACACTCCCTAACTCCAACACTTCTGGAATAGAAAGAAGGAAGCATCAACAGTATGTATCCCAGTCTACACAGCCGGGGTAAAAAATGTTCACATTTTTACATCCCACCACCCTCCCATAGGAAAGAGACGGGGATCCCCAGAGAGACTTCCCACGCGAGCTGTACAGATTGAAAAGAATATATTGCACCTTGAGCCATGTAAAAAACTGGTTTTAGGGCCTCCGGGGAAGAGGCACTGAACCCATACACACTCAATAAACGAATTGAATCGAATATACATACAATAGAAAAGGACCCTTCTAGAGGGTCCACTCACTTTGACAATCTGAGGAGGAAGGCTCTGTACTCTGATGGAGGCTTCCTCACATGGAAGAAGGAGTCCGAACTCACAGAAGGCCTGAATAGGCGCTTGGTGAGGAGGAGCCCTGACCACCCCCCCTGAAAACAGATCCATCACATGGACCTGAACAGCACACGGAAGTCCTACCAACAGAGACGCGCACGGTGACGTACTCTATGGCGGGGGAATTCCTGCGGTGCACACGCCCAATATACCAGGCCGTGGGACCAGGAACTCCCCCCCCCCCCCCCCCCCCCCCCCCCCCGTAACGTGCCGAACCGCCACGTGACGGGAACCTTGAAGGACAGGGGGTGTACCCCTGACCGACAGAACAATGGGGAGAGGAAAGGTTACCAGTTCACCCCTTTACGACCCCACACCCATGATACGATGTAACGACAAAAAGAGAATATGACACAGTCATAGTCAGCTCTATGAAGCGTTTCACAGCTCCACACAGCGCATGAGCTAACCTGCTATCTGATTTTTACTAAGGAAACACACAGAATAGAGAGGGCTCTAAGAACCCCGGTCCAACATACACATGTGCTTCTGTGGCCAGTACAACCCAGTTGTAGGTCACATGACACACACAACCCATCATCACCTACAAAAAATGGCAAAAACACTCAACAGAGGAACGCCGTTTTTTTCACAATGAGAGAATACATCATTCTTGATTAGTATCGACCACAGGCCTTGCTAAGCACACATGACAGCAACCAAACCAATTTCCCTTTAGGAAATAAGTTTCTCCAGCAGATTTAGCACAACCTCAGCAATCAAGCTAAGAGTTACATCGTATCCCTACCACACAAAAGACACAATTAATGCACAACATGTCTGATAGGAGGATGAAAAAGTCCCCAGGGAACCGGGGGGGAAACACAATCCTCCTATTTTACCCTCAATACGGCCAGTTAAAACAGGAAAACCTGTTAATGTGTGAACACACTGTTCATTGTCATTACAGTCTGAGAAAGAACATTCTTTTACTCACTTGTCACCAAGCATAGCGTCATAGGTTAGTTACCTTAGTTGTGAGTACACGGCCGTGTTTCTCACACAACAACCAGATCATTACATCCCGTTTGCACGGAGAAGCTAACTGCCAGTGACAAAAACAGCTCACACATAACCCGCAACGTATCCTAAATGCATTGTAGCAACACACGTTTTGGGAAAAACACCGTTATTCACAATACATTTAGCAAAGTAAAACCAGAAGACGTGTTATGAGGTCTGGTCAACCCCGTTCCTACCCGGAACGCAGATCAGCGAAGTGCAGTCACAGACACCGTAGGAAACACAGCCGCTCCTGTGTTGTCCGAACTGGGCAGCGTCACCGCCCCAACCCGCACTACAGTCCCCTGTTGATGCAACCTCGCCGTCCTGGCTCAGGGCAGGGTCGACGAAAACATCCCCTGTCAAGGATGACGTCGTGGTCAAGAGTGTAAAACATGTTAAAATCAAAGCACGTTCAACAGACTAGCATCAAGCTAACGGCCGCTCCAACCGTTCGGGTGCTACTGCTTCTGCTCGCGAGACGCCGATCTAACGACGCACGCGATCAGAAGCGAGCTCACGGCGGCGCGCGAGAAGCTAAGCTACCCCGCGCCAGGCCATGGCCATAGCAGCAAGCTAACGTTACCTAGCGACCACGACATGCTAGCCCCGCAGCTAACAGCTGACTGGCTAATAGTAGGCCCTAAGCAGGCCATGCAGCGATCCAGCAGGCTAACGCAGCAGTTAACAGCTGACTGGCTAACCGTAAGCCATGAACATGTAAACAATGACATAACACTCACCCAGACAGGCCGCCGTTCTGAACCTCTCCTCACTTTTTAAGAGAAAAGAGAAAACAAGATGTCAACACCGCTTCACAACGGTGACTTTACCACATCCGACGGAATCAGCACAGTACCAACTGGCCTGTGTAGCTGACTTTGAACATGAATCTGCCGCTATCGCACATTACATGCACATATCCCCTCGTGAAGGAATACTCTCATTTGGATATGAAAGATGGGGCCTTAACACGGTGACAGAGAGAATCCACTCGTCCAGAACACACAGGGATCACCAGTGTCAATGGTCGCGGCCCACTAGTTAAAACTATAATGGTCTTCAGACCAAGGCCTTCTGTCGCCTAGGTGGCTGAACAAAGGACCCTAGCCTGGGGCCGGTTTCCATAAACTTTGTCAAGTAGCCCCCATAGCACTAACAGACAAGTGGAGCCCGCCAGCAAACACTACTCACCCAACCTGGAACGCACCGCTTCTCACAACAGCGGCATGTCCGACAGTTCAGCTGTGGCCTGACAGGTTTCACCCCAACAAACACAGCAAGGAACTGCAGTTGAGAAGCATGCAGCGGCGTGCTCCCAATACGAAAACCGGTGGAGGGTTTTTAGAATGATCATCATCTTCCAGACACTCCAGTACGAAGACAATATCGCCGTATTTTCTCGAAAATAGTGAGAGAGAAAATAAAGATATGATGTCAACGTATCCTTGTTTCCCAAAGCTGCTCCTAAACCTTTCTTCCATCATGGTGTCAAGTGTGGGGATCTACCGAGGCACTTCTTCCTTGTGGTGGAAGCGAGAAGGAGGAGAGTGGGTGGCCCCACCCCTGCTTATATGGGTAAGCTGATAGGGGTGTGGTCAGACGAATATTGGGATTAAAGGTACATTGTGGTCTTTATTCAGTGCGCGTGCACGTATGCGAGATAGTGCAGAGAGCGATGCCGAGCGAGAGCGATACGATACAGAACCTTTCACTACCACACTACAGACGGTTAACCTTTCACTACCACACTACAGAAGGTTAACCTTTCACTACCACACACTATAGAAGGTCAACCTTTCACTACCACACTACACTACAGAAGGTTAACCGTCTGTAGTGTGGTAGTGAAAGGTTAACCGTCTGTAGTGTGGTAGTGAAAGGTTAACCGTCTGTAGTGTGGTAGTGAAAGGTTAACCGTCTGTAGTGTGGTAGTGAAAGGTTAACCGTCTGTAGTGTGGTAGTGAAAGGTTAACCGTCTGTAGTGTGGTAATGAAAGGTTAACCGTCTGTAGTGTGGTAGTAAAAGGGGTAACATTCTGTAGTGTGGCAGTGAAAGGGTTAACCTTCTGTAGTGTGGTAGTGAAAGCGTTAACCATCTGTAGTGTGGTAGTGAAAGGTTAACCTTCTGTAGTGTGGTAGTGAAAGGTTAACCTTCTGTAGTGTGGTAGTGAAAGGGTTAACATTCTGTAGTGTGGCAGTGAAAGGGTTAACCTTCTGTAGTGTGGTAGTGAAAGCGTTAACCCTTTGTAGTGTGGTAGTGAAAGGTTAACCTTCTGTAGTGTGGTAGTGAAAGGGTTAACATTCTGTAGTGTGGCAGTGAAAGGGTTAACCTTCTGTAGTGTGGTAGTGAAAGCGTTAACCCTTTGTAGTGTGGTAGTGAAAGGTTAACCTTCTGTAGTGTGGTAGTGAAAGGTTAACCTTCTGTAGTGTGGTAGTGAACGGTTAACCCTTTGTAGTGTGGTAGTGAAAGGTTAACCTTCTGTAGTGTGGTAGTGAAAGGGTTAAACTTCTGTAGTGTGGCAGTGAAAGGGTTAAACTTCTGTAGTGTGGCGGTGAAAGGGTTAAACTTCTGTAGTGTGGTAGTGAATGGGTTAACACACAGATTGATCTTAATCTCTAGTGTAACGATCCCAGGTCCTGTGGGGTTAAGGAGAACAATAACACTGGACACTCTCTACCTCCTTTCAATGGTCTCATACCACCCTCTAGTGGTCACCAGCAGATGGTGCAGGCTAGCACATTAAACATATTGACTAATGTTATTCATATAATTAATAGTATGATTATTGTGATTTTGTGGTGTGTGCTGTCATTGTTGTCATTCCCTTCCCTGGTGTGATGTTCTCTCCTGTCTGGTGTTGTTGTAATCTTGCTTGTGTTTAGTTGGTTAAATGTTGTGTTAGACTGGCCTGGCCAGGTGTTGCCAATGTTAATTAGTGTGGGTATATATGTGTGTTTCTCTCTCTCCTCGTCGTGGCGTCATTTCCTCCTGTTACCTGTTTCCTGCCCACGTCGTTGCTCCCCCTTGGTTGTCTAGTAAGTGTAGTGTTTGTTTTTGCCTGTTTGTTTTACGTTCTCCAGTTTATTGTTCTTATGTCAGTTTGTTTGCGCCATTTACTTTCGTTTGTTTGTGCTCTAGTCTTTTTTACTTTCGTTTGTTTGTGCTCTAGTCTTTTTGTTATCGTACCAGCAAGGCTGTGTTGTTATTGTCTGTTTCGTGTAGTGCTTGGTGAACCTCAGTAAAGAGTCATTATCTACACGAACTCTGCCGTCTCCGTTTCCTCCATTCACCAGTCATTCTGCAGTTTCGGTGCTCTCCTATCATTCCGCATATTGGGTTCTACTTTTCCCCTCTACCTCGTAACAATCTAGTACTGGCAGACCTAAAGTACAATGTGATCGCGCAATTATTTGATCATCGCGGCAGCCCTAGCTCCGATCGGAAGGATGATCCAACGTGTTCAGATCCTCTAGCTGTGTCTTGTGGTGGTTTGGCCTGGATTCAGCTCTCCAAGGTGCTCCGGGTCGCTTCTCACTCTTTCTCACTCTTTACACCTTTCATTTTGAAGTTCAGAGTTTCATGGGTCTGGTCCTGCAGTACTGTAGCTCACCTCACTTCAGTCAAATCCTGATCAATAATTGGTAATAAAGTTGGTAATAAAGTTTTGAGTATTTTGTTTTATATATTTTTTTAAGTTGTGTTCAAAAGCTTTATTTTCAAAGAGAATATTACAGTAAACCACGATGGAACACTGGTACCGGCAGGCTTCAGTCAGAATGGGAAATTAACTTTTAATTAAAGCAATCGGCTATCATCGTTATCAACTGACAATTATACTGCGTGTTAACATGAACACCCACACAGTGCTCGTGGATTAGGCTACGTGAGATGCTTTGCTAATGGGATTGGTTAGGAATGATCTAAGCTGGGCTGCCCACACCCAGGGGCGGACCTAGCACATTTGGCGCCCTAGGCGAGATTTTTAATTTTTTTGTAATTTTTTCTTTTTTTTGTATTTTTTTCTTTTTTTTGTAATTTCTTTTTTTATGGCTTTTGCCTCTTCATAGTTCTCTAACGTTAGTCTTTCTTTCCTCAACGCTCAATTCTATAAACACTTGACCGATACCCATCAATGCACAGCGCTCTAGCATGTTCTGACTGTGAACACCTAAAGCTGAGGCTCAGACCGACCGACCGTTTTAGATTTTTGGCTCATTTTCCCTTATGTTAGAATTTTCTTTATGTAAAAATAATGGTTGCAGATATAGAGCGGGGCGCCAAAACTGCACAGAGAATTTTTTTTTTTTTTTTGCGCCCCCCTCTGGGTGGCGCTCTAGGCGACCGCCTATATCGCCTGTAGGAAGGTCCGCCCCTGCCCACACCTTTCAATATGGAAGGACGGGTCAGAAGACATCGTGAGAGGTGGGCTGTAGGTCAGAAGACATCATGAGAGGTGGGCTGTAGGTCAGAAGACATCGTGAGAGGTGGGCTGTAGGTCAGAAGACATCATGAGAGGTGGGCTGTAGGTCAGAAGACATCGTGAGAGGTGGGCTGTAGGCCAGAAGACATCGTGAGAGGTGGGCTGTAGGTCAGAAGACATCATGAGAGGTGGGCTGTGGGTCAGAAGACATCGTGAGAGGTGGGCTGTAGGTCAGAAGACATCATGAGAGGTGAGCTGTGGGTCAGAAGACATCGTGAGAGGTGGGCTGTAGGTCAGAAGACATCATGAGAGGTGGGCTGTAGGTCAGAAGACATCATGAGAGGTGGGCTGTAGGTCAGAAGACATCATGAGAGGTGAGCTGTGGGTCAGAAGACATCGTGAGAGGTGGGCTGTAGGTCAGAAGACATCATGAGAGGTGGGCTGTAGGTCAGAAGACATCATGAGAGGTGGGCTGTAGGTCAGAAGACATCATGAGAGGTGAGCTGTGGGTCAGAAGACATCATGAGAGGTGGGCTGTAGGTCAGAAGACATCATGAGAGGTGGGCTGTAGGTCAGAAGACATCATGAGAGGTGGGCTGTAGGTCAGAAGACATCATGAGAGGTGAGCTGTGGGTCAGAAGACATCGTGAGAGGTGGGCTGTAGGTCAGAAGACATCATGAGAGGTGAGCTGTGGGTCAAAAATAATTTATACTTACAGTATGAAATGTAAGGTGTAAACAAGTAAATCAGTGTCTTACATCAAGATGTTTGTTTACAATATGCCCTTTAATGGCAGCTACGTGGCGTAGTGGGCAAGGCGCTCGCCACAAATGACGGAGACGCTGGGTTCGCCTGTTTGAGCCCAGCGCTCCACATTGCTTTCAGTTTAGCTGGTCGTCCGTACTAATACACATTGGCAGTATTAGGGGGTGGGAAACTGATGGGTGGGGATCGGGCGTTGTGGACAGCGACTCCTACAGGTCGGTTGGTGCGCCTGCGCAGTAGAATCAGGAAGTGTCGGGGGGCAGCGTGAGCCTCCCACGCGTTACTCCTCGACACTGAGAGATCGAGCTGCGCAGGTGAAAAGATGCGACTGCTGTTACCTCAAGTATCGGAGGGGACTTGTGCTATGTATGACTTAGTCCACATTGCAGCCGGCTTGTGGGAGGCAAGAAACAGCGTCCGTGACAGGGGAGGGTTGAATTGGATGATACGAAATTGGGATGGGAGAAAAATCTAGAAAAATGGGAGAAAAAGTGGATAAAAAAAAAACCAATATGCCCTTTAATAAGCAACTTATTTCAAAATAACAATGAAATTGCATTGGAACGGACCAAATTGAATATTGGATCACTCTGGAAACCCTGGGAGGGCCAAAAAGAATGTTGTGTATGGCCTCACTTTAGCCAGCCCTGATCTAGGCTGAGGACCATGGTCCAAATATTGATAAATCAGATAAACATATTAGGAAAGCAGCCACAGACATTGAAAGGCCAGACCCGATGAATCATGAAGTTCGAAATTGTGGGGGGGGCGTGGTCACTGAGAAGATCAGCGCAAAACCGACTTTCAGGGATTTGGATCCAGGCAAGTAGCAATTATGTGTCGTACGCTGACTTCTTGTTGTCCTCCCCCCTATCTCTTTATATGCACATAATGTGGGTGGATTGCATTAAAACCTTGCATTGAGAATTCCCCTTAAAATATATAATCCATCATTTATTTTACCATTAACACCCCTGATAGATTTGTATATTTCCTCAGTTGTTCTAAAATAAGCATTTATTTTTATAATTTTCTATTTTCTATTTAAGTTAAACTATCTCATTATCCAAAAATACATCACGTTGTGATGGCCACGCCTCTTTTTGGGAGAGCAACTTGGGGGGGAAACAGATTGTACACAATCAACAACTTTAGGACAAAACAAACAGACGTTAAGGCTAGAACACGTGCAGGGAATCTACTACAGTATATGCGTGGAATTTCCTGTGTGCGTGACACGCAGCAATGTCAATTGTACCAGCGATGAACGGCAGCCCCTTGAATGCGCTGGCTGGAAAATAGGAACGTGAGTCTATTTTTCTGCAATTCATGTGATTCATGATTCATATACTGCATCCAAAAAAATAAATAATCATTCTTGAATGCAAGGGCCCTCCTCCAGCTGTCAAAAGAAACAGATTTGTACCCAATACCGCTGTAGTGAATCCCAGTTTCACTCTGAAAATGACAAGTCTTCACAATCACATTTTTTTTTTTTTTTTTTTTTTTTTTTTATCTTTTCCCCCCTCCTTTCGTTATGCCAATGCCCAATCCCCTTCCTGGTCGCTGCGCACTTACCCCCCACAGTCGGTCTGGGAGAGTGGAGGCTACCACGTGCTTCCTCCGACACACGTCCAGCCAATCAACCGCTTCTTTTCACCTGGCAGCGCGGATCCTCCCCGAGAGGGCGTAGCGTGTGGAAGGATCACACTATCCCACTCAGGTCCTATCCGCGCTTAGCAGGCGCCCCGACCGAACTGTAGGAGTCGCTGTTTACAACGACCCGGACCCACCCCGCCAGCTTCTCCCACCCTCTAATACAGCCAATTGTATTAGTGTGAACGGCCAGCCAAGCTGGTGACAACCCCGGAGCTGTGAGCTGGATTCGAACAGGCGAATCCAGCCGCTCCGGGGTTGGTGACGAACGCAATCTCCGTTACGCCACCTGACCGCCCCTTTCACAATCACATTGTAAAGCAACAAGGACACGCAGTGACGGTATTCTGTTTATGGCCCCATAAAGGCTTGGGCCGGGTCTGCCGGCACGCACCTCCTGGACCCTCACTCTGGGCCGCCCGACTGGACACACAGATGAAACGGATCAATCTTCTTGTCTGACTCGGCACGGTGGCAGGCCTTGTTCCTTTAAATAAGAGTGGTGCACAGGTGACACTTTTAGGCTTGATTGATAGCATGGGTTAGAGGTGTGGACATTTAGGGAGTTACTACATCAACCAGCACATGTTCACCTGCTTACTGAGGCTTTGCGTCCGCCGTGAGAAGGTGTATTTCTGTGAAGCAAGCCTCATGCTGAGCACCTCCTTTAGGGCAGTGTTGTAGTCGAGTCACTAAAAATCTCGAGTCTGAGTCGAGTCTCGAGTCCCCAGTGTTCGAGTCTTGAGTCCCCAGTGTGAGTCACCAAAGAAGATCCCGAGTCGAGTCCCCACTACCCTAGTCCGAGTCCGAGTCATCAAGGTTGAGTCCGCTGCACTCTGGCAGTCAAAAAGCTGACGTACAAAAAGGTCTACATTAAAAC
This sequence comes from Notolepis coatsorum, assembly GCF_963971535.1. Taxonomy (NCBI): domain Eukaryota; kingdom Metazoa; phylum Chordata; class Actinopteri; order Aulopiformes; family Paralepididae; genus Notolepis; species Notolepis coatsorum. The sequence goes on from NC_140173.1 coordinate 144,209,713, forward strand.
GTAAATGACACAACGGTCACCGTTTCAAAGGGAGTTTATTTACTTTGTGACACAATAATAGCCAAACAAATGCACTAGCCATCAATATCTTATGCGAAATGATTAGGGCCTATTACAAAAAGATTAATAAAAAAAAAACTATTTATCAATAAAAAAAAATTCCATGTCCTCATCTGCACCTTCCAAGTCCGAAGTATACCAATGCTCAAGTCCAAGTCCAAGTCATCAGTGCTCAAGTCCAAGTCGAGTCACAAGTCCTGAAAAAATCAGTCCAGGACTCGGACTCAAGTACTACAACACTGCTTTAGGGTGTGCAAATACTGTATCAAATACTGTATCAAATACTGTATCAAATACTGTATCAAATGCTGTATCAAATACTGTACCAAATGCTGTTCAAATACTGTACCAAATGCTGTTCAAATACTGTACCAAATGCTGTACAAATACGGCTATGATGTATGGGCTATCTAAGAGCTCTGCCAATCAACTTGAGAATGAGCTCGAGAGAATGCGGTCTATACTCGCTCTCTAAATCCCTGCTGGACGTGGGAGGCTGTGGAATTTAGTCTTTAAAGACCCGATCTGTGATTTATTTATTTACTGTTGGATATATTTGCAATATATATTTTTTTCCCTTTCTGCCTTTGTTCCCAAATCCCCCAAGTTTGTCATTATGCCAATTCCCTCCTAATCGTTGTGCTGCGCTACTGTCGCTCTGGGGAGGGTGTAGACCAGTGTTTCTCAACTGGTGGGTTGCGACCCAAAAGTGGGTCGCGGGGCCATTTTGACTGGGTCGTGGATGTGTGTGTAAAGGAAAAGAAAAAAAAGGAAAAGAAATTACTTTTTTTATTTCTTTATTTTTTATTTTTTGCACTACCTATCTTTGTGAAAGTGGCTTCTCAGCTCTGGTCCAGCTGAAGACAAAGCAGAGGAACAGATTGGACATTGAGCATGACCTCAGAGTTGCTTTGTCTACCATCACCCCAGACTTTGAGACTCTTGTCAGGAGCAAACAACGCCCCCAGTTATCCCATTAGTTCCCTGGGATGTTAAGCTAAGAAGTCTGCTAAGAAGGGTATATTATTTATTATTATTATTATTTTATTTCATTGTGTTTTTTGCCCTTAGTTGCACTTTTGTTGCAACCCCAGTTATCCCATTAGTTCCCCCAAACTTACTGTAGGTCTGTTATGTTAAGCTAAGAAATCTGCTAAGAAGCATATTATTTATTATTATTTTATTTCATTGGGTTTTTAGCCCTAGTTGCACTTTTGTTGCAACCCCAGTTATCCAATTAGTTCCCCCAAATTTAGGTCTGTTTGCGTATTACTGCAATTTAATTTTTTTACATAAATCATAGTGGTTAAAAATTTTGGGTCGCGACTTAATGACTAAGGAAAATGTTGGGTCCCGAGGCTAGACCAGTTGAGAACCACTGGTGTAGAGTGACGACCACACAGTTCCTCTGATGCGTGTGGAGTCACCAGCCGCTTCTTTTCACCTGACAGCGAGGAGTTTCACCGGGAGAGCATTTATGCTATCTCCCCCAGATCCCCTCCTTGCTGAACAGGCACCCTGACCAACCAGTAGGAGTCACTATCGCAATGACCAGAACTCATACCCCACCGGCTTCTCACCCCGCGAATATTGCCAATTGTGTTCGTAGGGACGACTGACCAAGCCGGAGGTACCGCTGCCGGGAATTGAACCCAGGTCACACTACCCAGCCACTCCCATTCACATGCATGCTTAAAAGAGTTTGATCTTGGGGGCGGTCAGGTGGCGTAGCGGAGATTGCGCTCGTCACCAACGCAGGAGATGCTGGGTTCGAGCCCAGCTCTCGGTGTTGCTACCAGCTTGGCTGGTCGTTCATACTAATACAATTGGCAGTGTTAGTGGTGGGAAGCTGGTGGGTGGGAATCTGGCGTTGTGGACAGCGACGCCTACAGGTCAGGTCTCGGCGCTTGCTCAGCGGGGCAGGACTTGGTGTAGATAGCGTGCCCTCCCACGCGTTACACTCCACCAATGAGAGTCCTCGCTGCCAAGTGGAAAGAGCGTCACTGGCTTGACGGCGCACGTCTCGGAGGAAGCGTGCGTTCGACATCAGGACGCCCTTGTACCGACTCGTAGGAGAACATGCAAACAACAACCAGGTAGGGGAGGGGGGGAATTGGCACAACGACTAATTGGGACGGGGAGAGAATCAGAGAAAAATAGGAGAAAGAGAAGGTAAAAAAAATATATAGTTTGATCTTGGGGCAGTGGCGTCGTTTCAGTAAAAGGCAAGGTATGGCGAGGAGGGAGGGGGGGAGGGGTGAAGTTTTTTTTTGGCAAATCAGTTGTGCAATAGTCACTTTTGGTGAGTTGTTTCTATACAATTCAGTTATATGACATTTACGTATGACACAGGACTACATAAGCATTTTTAGTATAGAAATGTGTCAACAGACTAAAGCAGGGAACCACAATATTTTGCATACGAATTATGCAGAATGTAATATCATAACTATCTATTACTTTTCTTGCAATTGAGCCAATTTTCCTTAGGTACGGTTCTGAGGTGTGTGTTCAACAGAATGTAGTATCAAAAACACATTCACAAAAAGTATGGGTTACTGAATGCTGAACTGCACTGTTATAATCACTAAGCCATTGTAAGACCTTACCTGTGTCCCTGTATCACTTGTTTCTGCTGCCCTTTGATTAAAAAACGTCCCTATGTCCATTTTCCTTTTTTTGGGGCATATTTCAGTTAGTCACAGTAAAAGTCACCTAGTAAAAGTGAGATAATTGACCATATCAAAAATGCTAGGGCTGTACCAAATAGTTTGAAGTTTCGTTCATAATGTTGACATTTTAATTCTAAATCAACATAAAAAAATTGTAATAAAAAAAATAAAATAATAATATATATATTTTTTTCAATTTTTTTTTGCCAAGGTATGGCGAGTGCCATACCTTGCCATACCAGAATGACGCCCCTGTCTTGGGGCGCTCCAGTAGCACACCACATAGCGCGCTGAGTCGCGAATCGGTCGCCCCGGGTTCCCAGACCCGGTGGCCATATGCCGCATGTCTTCCCTTCTTCTCCTCCCGTTTCTCCCTCTCTCCTCTGTCGGTCCTGCGTGGCCAAGAAAAGCTGTCGGTCCTGCGCGACCACAAAAGCTAATAAAGATAATAAAAAAAAAATTGTTTGATCTTTAGATGGAAAATAAGCCTTTTGGACTCACTGTAAATCAGAATATAGGTCTGTTTTACCAATGTAAACAAAACCTTTTACAGCCACAAAATATATTGAATACAATTATAAACATGTATTTACCTATTGTCTAGACTGGATACCCATCTGTTTATATTTAGACCACTGATTCAGCAGCACCTTCGGGGTCTGCGTACACTAGGGGGGTAACAAAGGAAAACACACAAGGGAGGCAAAACTATAGGTGTAAGATAAGATAAGATATTCCTTTATTGATCCCCTTGGGGAAATTCAGGCATCATAGCAGCATGGGGGAAGGGGGGGGGGGGGGGGGGGTACAGGTGGTAAAAACAACACAAGCAGTGTAAACAAACAATATAATTTACTATCTAACTAACTGAAAAATATATTCACAGTATTCACAGTGTCACATAAGGTGCAGTATGCATAAGGTAGTGTTATAATTTACTATCTACTGAAATATACATTATTCACAGTATCACAGTATCCACTAAAATATACATTATTCACAGTATCACAGTATTCACATAAGGTGCAGTAAGCCTAAGGTAGTGTTATTTGTCCTCCTTGGGTTCCTATTAGTCCCAGGTCAATGTCTGGCAGCAGTCGCTGCCCCCTGTTGTGGAGCCTGGAGGCTGCTAGTCGCTGCCCCCTGTTGTGGAGCCTGATGGCCGCTGGTATGAAGGACTGTCCGAGGCGGTTAGTTGAGTGTCGGGGGGGTATGAGTCTGTGGCTGAACGAGCTTCTCATCTTGACTAGCTCGTCGTAGAGGGGGTGGTAGGGGTTCTCCATGATGGCAGCCAGCTTCCTTCTCATCCCCCTCTCTGCCATCACCTCTAGTCTAGGTAGCTCGACTCCCACCACGGAGCTAGCCTTCCTCAAATGGGCTAAGGATGAGTGGAACAGCAAAAAAAAAGTCTGTTTTAAAGAACATAGAAAAGAAGTTCCGGGGCCACTCTTCCTGGTTGTAGCCAAGGAAACTATAAAAGAAGGAAGGGTCATCACGTTACTGTGTAGCACGTGAACACACATTGTGTGGAAACTTTCAGTTCAGGCGACATTGAGTTGAATGGGATCACCACCATCTCCTTGTTTATGACCATGTCATTTACAACAGGTTATTACCTCGGATGTCAGAATCGTCTGCTATTGGTTGCTTTGTTAACTAGCTAATATTTTATATATTGGTTGATGTATTTCCTCACATAGCTGGTATATTTAGAATTTTAATACAGGCTTCAATAGAACTGGCACCAACGTCTGGCACCAAGCAGAGCTTAGAATGTTGGTAAATTTGTGATGCCATGACCCTTCCTTCTTTTATAGTTTCCTTGGTTGTAGCAAAGATTCAGTCAACCTTTCAAAAGAGAGCTGAATCATTCACCCCACACCCCCCCCCCCCACCCCCCCCCCCACTAACCCCCCACCCCCAATTAGTCAAAATCGCTTTCAGTTGCTCACCTGAGCCACAGAGTGAATCCACATAGTGAATGTTGCTAATAGGTTTGGTTCGAAGTATTGAGCCTGTGCATGACGCTGGAGGATGTTTAGGGTCTCCTGGGACTATAAATAAGTAGCGCGAAGGCCTTGTGAGCGAGTAGGAAAAGAGCGTTATCTTTACTAAAACATATCAGATGAGGCTCTATGGCTCCATTATTGTTTATTGTTTATTGTTTAAAAGGATCCCCATTAGCTGTCACCTAAGTGGCGAGCTAGTCTTCCTGGGGTCCACACAGAAAGACAACACAAAACACAAAACATAACAACATGAGATACATATGACAATCACAATTAACAATGATAATCTAAAAACAGTAAAACATTGTAGACATCATTATCAACATCAGAATATTTTGCTCACATATTTAAGTAGTGCATTCTCAGGTGGTATTTGAAAGACACTTTACTATTCAATTTACTTATGTTCAGTGGGCAGTTATTCCAATGATTGATGGCACGATAAACAACAGTCCTCTTTAAAGCATTTGATTTTGGACGTGGTAACATAATCTGTCCATCATCAGCTGACCTAGTAAAATAAGAATGAACCTGACTGCATCTGACAATTTGTTTGTATAAGAAAACAGGTTGAGACAAAAAGACAGTGTTCCTGAAAAATTTAACTGTGTTGAAAACCAGCCTATTCTCTACCGTTAACACTTTGAGTGCCACGCCGGGTTTTCCTTTTTACCCCCTTGATGCCACGGTCCACTTCAATGTTAACGTTAATATCGCCTAATCTATGTTTTAAATTATGGCTATGTGTCTAATCTGCCCGTCGCTTATCAAAGACTATTTTCCAGTCAGTGCTGTCAAGGCAGATTGGTTTTTTATCGCTTCATTTCCGTTTCAGAGCATTTTGAAAAGCACCCATTTTGAAATAAAAAACAGTTCATTCTAGACCATTCTGTGATAATCGTCTTTTACTGGAATATTCCAGAACGTCGATATTCGTCTGCCTATTTATGAATCGTTTTCAAATAAACGCTAGATGATCAATATTATACGTGCACGCAAGCACATTCGCGCCGCGCACGGATAATCGGCGCGTTCATTTCCTCTTGGACTTTTCCAGTGAAACCGAAAGAGCCCATTTCACAAAACAGCCTATATCTTCATCAAAATTAGTCTGATTATCCTAACACTGATAACATAGATTCCTTACCTGACATCAGATGGTATCCAACTGGTATATTCCAATTCCTGATCACCATTCGAAAAAATCGATAAGTGTATGGATCCAACGTGTATACAGTGCAGTACATGATTTCCCGGGGCTGAGAGGCTCCAGAATGAACTGTGGTAACCCCGGCTGGATCAGTGGACTGGGAAATGTGGAGTACCGGATTTTTTTCCCCATCCATTTTCATTGAGTCCATTCCAAAATCCCTTATGTCATCTGGGAGACGATAGGGGGCGCTTTTTTCCACATATGATCGCCGGCGGTTCTCGGGTATACTCGGGTAGGCTCGCGTGATGCAATATGATTTCAGATCGCTAAAAAAAAAAATCCGAGAAATCTCGTGAGTGGCTTTCAACATAACTATTGGAAACCCGAGATATCTCGTGTGTGGCAGTTAAAGTGTTAACCATGAGAGTTGCCGTGATAACCATGTCCATCATAACCCAACCCCCTTATCAAACTGGCTCTCACCTCCCCATGGCATCACTGGTACATGCGTCAATGTTCTTTAATATATATATATGAGGGCTGTCAGTTTATCGCGTTAATTAGATTAATTAATTGGACAGCAAATTATCACGTTATGAAAATGAACTCAAAATTAATTAAAAATAAATAAATAAAATACATTATTTCAATATTTCTTTATCTCATTCATTCCATAAGAACGTAGAATACACATTTACAGATTTTTTTTATTTTTAAATGTGGTCCATTTGCATGTTCTTGGTATCTGATTCTAGGGACATCTATGGATCTCAGGGAATGTATTCCCAGTGTCAGAAATACTGTGTCTGTTACTAGGCTTGAGTAAATTGTAATGAACCAAGTGAGAATATCAATAATTTTTTTTTTTTTTTTATCTTTGACTGTGAATAACACCATGCTAAAATTGACCAGACCTGAAAAATCTAAGCAAATTAATAGATGGAAGATGATTAAACAGAAGGTTTTGTATAGATACAGTACTGAATTCTGCCATCCGGACACATGCCATTTGAAATATGATTATAGAATATAGAATATCAGGCCTAAAATGGTGATGCGATTAATTAGATTTAATTTAAATAAAAAAAAATGTAATCGCCTGACAGCACTAATATATATATTTTATATTTATTTAATACTCATAGGGCTGGGCGATCATTGTCAAGACTTTTGGTTTATTTAATGTAAGGATCAGATCCATGTAAAGGGGTCTAAATCATTTAACAGGTGTGAGCATGCGCAGCTGCCTTTTTAAATGGTGGCGATGTCATTCTAGAGAGAACTCTGATAGGATCACATTGCCCGTTGGTTTTTGACCTATGGTCAGCTATAACTACAAGCTATGGTCAGCTATAACTAGGGATGTCCGATATTATCGGCCTACCGATATTATCGGCCGATATCGGCATTAAAATGTGATATCGGAAAATATCGGTATCGGTTTTCAATTTTTAATTTTTTATTTGTTTTTTTTTACATTTCTATAACCTTTATTTACCCAGGCAAGCAAGTAAGAACAAATTCTGATTTTATTTATTGTCAAAAGTATGCATAATGTTGTGTTAATTCCACAACAAGATATATGTAATGTTAATTACCTGAAATTATAAAAAAAAATTGGGGGGGAAACCCTGCATATATCGGTATCGGTTGATATCGGTTGATATCGGTATCGGAAATTAAGAGTTGGACAATATCGGTTTATCGGTATCGGTAAAAAAGCCAATATCGAGCATCCCTAGCTATAACTACAAGCTATGGTCAGCTATAACTTCAACCTATGGACAGTTAAGCTATGGTCAGCTACGGACAATTATCTGTGGAAATTATAACCTATGGACAGTTAAGCTATGGTCAGCTAATGGAAAGAAACTATATATAACTGTGGTCAGTTGTATTGTGGGAAAACATCTCAACTGGTCTGTATTAAAATAAACAAACAAATGACCAACCATTGAGTCATCCATTGTGTGGTGCCTGTCAGACCCTTTCGGAGGGATTCCAATTTTTTTATTTTTTTTGAAAGATCCGAACAATCATTGTGACAAGATAATCACTACTGGTTGAAGTGATGGATGCACCCAATGTTTATTGACCAACACAAAAAAAGCACACAAGTCGTGGTGCTCACAATCTGCTTCCCTCCAGAGGCCACCAGAACCCCAGCCTCACTGCAAGAGAGAGAGCACACTGTGTAAAGGCTCACACAAGTGCTGTGTCTGAAATAAACGCTGCGGTACGGTCTTTTCAGTACAGAGGCATTTTCATTTTCAAGAATACTTTCAGTATTCTTAAAATCACGTGATGTCTACTGTGACTTAACTGACGTACTATATACAACCAAAACAATGATGGGATCGGTCAATTTAAAGCCCACAAGTGTACCTTTTCCCCTTCTATATTATGAATTGAAAATGGGGGACCCTGATGTAAACAAGACAAAAGTCTTCCTCTGGTCTGCATCCCCTTAACAATTGTGTGTATTGACTATTGAGCCGTACTGTATTGTACCCATTCTGCAATCTCTTAATACAATTTTTAATCAATCAATCAATTCTTCAATCAAATCACAAAGGATGTAACACCCAATCAAGTTAGTAGCTTCTGTCTGATTGTGTAGGTATAGGGTTTTGCTCTGCTTTGCACTAGATAGTACTGTACATTAGTACACTGCATAGTATTGTGTATTGTATATTATATGGTAACTCAGAACATTGTACATATGTCTATACCGAACACTGTGACCTCATTTTCTTCTTCTAAATTCATGCTATATTATGTTATTATGTTATTTGATACTATCTTGTCTAGCACAGTCTCTGGAGCGTAACAGTAAGAAGCATTTTGTATGAAAGTATTCTGTACTTCTGTATGACAACTATTAAAGAACTTGAACTTGAACTTGAACTAGTAGCTTCTGTCTGATTCTGTAGGTACTGAGGGTAGTAGGGTTAGTAGCTTCTGTCTGATTCTGTAGGTACTGAGGGTAGTAGGGTTAGTAGCTTCTGTCTGATTCTGTAGATATAGGGTAGTAGGGTTAGTAGCTTCTGTCTGATTCTGTAGGTACTGAGGGTAGTAGGGTTAGTAGCTTCTGTCTGATTCTGTAGATATAGGGTAGTAGGGTTAGTAGTTTCTGTCTGGTTGTGTAGGTACTGAGGGTAGTAGGGTTAGTAGCTTCTGTCTGATTCTGTAGGTACTGAGGGTAGTAGGGTTAGTAGCTTCTGTCTGATTCTGTAGGTATAGGGTAGTAGGGTTAGTAGCTTCTGTCTGCCGACTCCCTCGCGGTCACAGTGAGAGGTAGACTCATGGGCTTGAATCAGAATTTACTCAACAAAGCAAAAGAAAAACACAAGCCAATACACACGCAGGCAAAGGTACTGGGCAGACTTCTGAGGAAGTCTGGAAATCAAGATTCAGACGCAATTAACTCTGGTTTGTTTGCAATCAAGGACGTAATTGGCTATTGGATTACATGCAAGCAACCGCTAACCGGTATGTAATGCTGCTCAAATGTTTACAACCATTTAAAACATGCCAAATGATACATTTTCTCTCACATAATGTGTGAGTCATTAGGGTGAGTAGTTTATTTCAAATCATTAAAACAAATCTCAAATGTTTCATCACGGTGTAATAACTGTACGTTCTGTCACTTGCAAATCTTCAAAATGCCTTGTTTTGATTACAATAAAATGCACTTGGAAACACGTCACCCACCTGTATATAACAGTATTTGCCATATTTTTGATTTGTATCTGTTGTCAAGCTGTGCTCAACCCCTCATGTATTTGGCGTTTGCTCTCCACTGTAAACAGATACCAACTTTGTCTTGGGAAACGCTCAGATAGTGGACTGGCCCATTGTCTACAGCAATGATGGCTTCTGCAAGTTGTCGGGGTACCACAGGGCTGAGGTCATGCAGAAGAGCAGCACATGCAGGTAAGGCAACAGCATCTTTTAAATGTAATTGAATAAAAACTCACAACTTCAGCTTGGCAGCACAACATGCATAATATACTTCAAAAGCAGTTTTTATTTTTATTTTTTTTCAAAGTGGTTTATGTTGTAGAATATATTCGTATCAAACCATTTCCTCCACAGGGACCCTTCATTTCACTTGAGCATTTTGCTTTAATGTAAATGTATATTCTTGTAAAAAAATGTATGTAATTAATGCGCTACAGTATGCTGTTTGCTTTTGACTGTTAACAGCTGAATTCAAATGACGATGTACCGCAATGTTACCAAAAGTCTGTCTGAAGACAAGTCGGTTCACTCTGCCGCCATCTCGATAACGGCATCTAAGAATCTGTTATACATTGTTTTTCTTTCATGAACTCACTGGTAAATTACTGACAGAATGGTTAATTTGGTCAAAAAGGATGATTTGGTAACATTGGACAAAATAATTAACTTAGACCAGCTTCTATGCATGTGTCATCTAATGGTTTCTGTCATAGAGTCCATAGATCACTGAGCGATTCCAAGCTTTTTCGCAGAGATCATGATTAATTATAATAATAAAACACATTTCACCTCAAAATGCACTAAAATATTATACTTAACATAACATCTTATGAGTATGTGAATATGTTTATTTGTAACACGTAATTTTGTTGTTGCTGCTATCTTTAGTCTTACAGATTTCCCCCTTCAAAAACGACCACAGTGATCCAGCTCATTATATAGACTCTGATGTTACCTCAATCATCACCAATTCATGTTGATTAAAGGGGAACTATCTTATAAATGGCCTTTTCCAGTGTTTAGCATAGTTTCCTAGCTATGTGGACTTCTATTAATAGGATCTATGCCTCTAATTCTCAATTTGGCGCATTCTTCCAATTCTCATCTCACAATAGTGTCCCTCCCTCAAGTGAGTCATCTGAAATGTAGCATATCTGTGACGTAAGACGTTTCTCATCTGCATAATAACGCCCGCCCCCCCTCTATGCTTGCAGCCAACTGCCAGCCACCGCAGGTGAAAACAGCTCGCTATAACGTCATAAATTACTACTAACTAACGTTACTGTTAGTTACTGACTGTTGTTAGACAGTATACATTACCCACCACTCAGAAACAACTTGAAGCCCTCGCTCAATCTCTTCTTCCTCGTAGTTACTCTCCGGATCATAAATGTATGCTTGCGCCATATTTGTTTGTGTATGTGGTTAACTTTTGCCGTTAGTACAGTAGTATGGGCGGAGGTGGGGGTCTGTCACTCAAATCACTCAAATATGTCACTCAAAATCGCATTTCGAATATGGGCGGAGCCCAGCCTCAAAACGGCTTAAAATTTTGAGGTAGAAAAATGCTGTTTTTGAGTACTTGATTAGAAATACAAAACAATGAATCTTTTTGGAAAAAACCTTACAGATGTGTTCCATAAACTCACAGGAATTGTGTAAAATTGCCCAAATAGTGAAAGAAATAGTCAAATAGTTCCCCTTTAATGTTGATGCATATAGGAAGCATGTTACGAAGCATAGGAAGCATGTTATGAAGCATAGGAAGCATGTTAGGAAGCATATGAAGGATTTTAGGAAGCATAGGAAGCATGTTAGGAAGCATAGGAAGGGTGATATGAAGCATGGGAAGCATGTTATGAAGCATATTAAGGATTTTAGGAAGCATAGGAATGGTAATAAGAAGCATAGGAAGCATGTTACGAAGCATAGGAAGGATGTTAGGAAGCATAGGAATGGTAATAAGAAGCATAGGAAGCATGTTAGGAAGCATAGGAAGGGTGATAGGAAGCATGTGAAGGGTTATAGCCCTATAGTCCAAGCCCATCGTCATCAAAGAGATGCCGCCTATTCTCAGTCCTTGCCCCACAATGGTGGAATGAACTACCCACCCCAGTTAGGACAGCCGAAACTCGTCCAATCTTCCGCCGTCGACTTAAGACGCACTTCTTCAACCATTATCTGAAATATTAATAATATATAAAAAAAAAAAAAAAAAAAAACTCTAACCCTAACTAACCTTACTGTCATGCACTTGTCCTAATAAACTAACCTACACTGTAACACGCAACACTTTGATGAACATTGTTACTCAGCTGATAGAGTTGTGCCCTTCCTGATGACTTGTCGTACAGAACTTGTAAGTCGCTTTGGATAAAAGCGTTCAGCTAAATGACTAAATGTAAATGTAAATGTAAATGTTATAGGAAGCATAGGAAGGATGTTAGAATGCATATGAATGGTGTTAGAAAGCATATGAAGGGTTATATGAAGCATAAGAAGGATGATAGGAAGCATATGAAGGGTTATATGAAGCATATGAAGGGTGATAGAAAGCATATGAAGGGTTATATGAAGCATATGAAGGGTGATAGGAAGCATAGGAAGGATGTTAGAAAGCATAGGAAGTGTTATAGGAAGCATAGGAAGTATGTCACAGCACAGACACACCGGCCGCACACGCAGGCACTCGCGAGATAACGCGCGTGGCCGGGCACACGAGTCCGACTTCAGAGTGGGCAAAAGTGCACGGAGGAAGGCACATTTACATTGGAACAGCTGTGTTGCGTTGCTGGTAGGGTTAGCTCGCCTAGTGCAGCTTTCAATACACAGTAGCAGGAGTTGGTTGGGCTTGACGGGCCGAGACAGCTTGTACACAACCCTCAGCCTGTCTGGCCTCACGTGGTATGAGGCTGCCATCCATCACCTGGAAGACAATAGGCGTGGGAAGAGGACAAACGAGCCAACTCCAAAACCCTCCCCCAGAGATGGGGGTTGGGCTTGGGGCCAGCGACCCCATCCCGTAAAAAAAAAAAAACCTATAGCTACAGAAACGTCGACGAAACTTAAAAAATCCGTACGTCTTGTGAAGGAAGGCTCTCTTCAGCGGCCCAAGCTAAAGAGACTATGACGGCGTGCAGATATTGAGTGTATTTCTGTGAAAATGCACACGTGGCGCACGCCTCTGAATCCAACCAAAGCGAAAACGATCACTTCCAGCCCGCGAGTCGCGCGCCTGAGTCGTGCGGCCGGTGGGCACAGCTACGTCCGTTAACATGGGAGCAAAAGTGAAGCGCTGGTCGCCCCCGCCCACCTGCTTTCACGCGCGACTGGTGTGTCTGCGCTGTCAGAAAGCATAGGAAGGGTTATAGGAAGCAGAGGAAGGATGTTAGGAAGCATAGGAAGGATGTTAGAAAGCATAGGAAGGGTTATAGGAAGCATAGGAAGGATGTTAGAAAGCATAGGAAGGGTTATAGGAAGCATAGGAAGGATGTTAGGAAGCATAGGAAGGGTTATAGGAAGCATAGGAAGGATGTTAGAAAGCATAGGAAGGGTTATAGGAAGCATAGGAAGGGTTATAGGAAGCATAGGAAGGATGTTAAAAAGCACAGGAAGGGTTATAGGAAGCATAGGAAGGATGTTAGAAAGCATAGGAAGGGTTATAGGAAGCATAGGAAGGATGTTAGGAAGCATAGGAAGGGTTATAGGAAGCATAGGAAGGATGTTAGAAAGCATAGGAAGGGTTATAGGAAGCATAGGAAGGATGTTAGGAAGCATAGGAAGGATGTTAGGATGCATAGGAAGGATGTTAGAAAGCATAGGAAGGGTTATAGGAAGCATAGGAAGGATGTTAGAAAGCATAGGAAGGGTTATAGGAAGCATAGGAAGGATGTTAGAAAGCATAGGAAGGGTTATAGGAAGCATAGGAAGGATGTTAGAAAGCATAGGAAGGGTTATAGGAAGCATAGGAAGGATGTTAGGAAGCATAGGAAGGGTTATAGGAAGCATAGGAAGGATGTTAGAAAGCATAGGAAGGGTTATAGGAAGCATAGGAAGGATGTTAGAAAGCATAGGAAGGGTTATAGGAAGCATAGGAAGGATGTTAGGAAGCATAGGAAGGGTTATAGGAAGCATAGGAAGGATGTTAGAAAGCATAGGAAGGGTTATAGGAAGCATAGGAAGGATGTTAGGATGCATAGGAAGGATGTTAGGATGCATAGGAAGGATGTTAGGAAGCATAGGAAGGGTTATAGGAAGCATAGGAAGGATGTTAGAAAGCATAGGAAGGGTTATAGGAAGCATAGGAAGGATGTTAGAAAGCATAGGAAGGGTTATAGGATGCATAGGAAGGATGTTAGGATGCATAGGAAGGATGTTAGGATGCATAGGAAGGATGTTAGAAAGCATAGGAAGGGTTATAGGATGCATATGAAGGATGTTAGAAAGCATAGGAAGGATGTTAGAAAGCATAGGAAGGATGTTAGAAAGCATAGGAAGGGTTATAGGATGCATATGAAGGGTGATAGAAAGCATAGGAAGCATGTTATGAAGCATAGAAAGGGTGATAGGAGGCATGTTATGAAGCATAGAAAGGGTGATAGGAAGCATAGGAAGGATGTTAGGAAGCATAGGAAGAGTGATAGAAAGCATATGAAGGGTTATATGAAGCATATGAAGCATGTTAGGAAGCATATGAAGGCTTATAGGAAGCATAGGAAGGATGTTAAAAAGCACAGGAAGGGTTATAGGAAGCATATGGAGGGTTATAGGAAGCAGAGGAAGGATGTTAATAAGCATAGGAACCACTGTAAACACTAGACCGGTTTCAACGTTGAGGCTATGTTGTAACCCTCATATAGACGAGTACAATTGACTTTTGAGTGTCCATAATTAACTATAAAAATATCTGCGTTTTAACACTACCACTTTATATATACGTTTGATGTTTATTTATTTTTTACTATTTGTATACGAGGTGGTCCGGAAAAGTTCTTGATAACAATCTAGTGGTCCGCATAAACAAAAGGTTTGGGAACCACTGGCCTAGAATATGCATGGCTAAATATAGACCACTTTTAGCCCAAGTTTAATGAAATATTACATAATTTGTAATATCACACAAATAACTAAATGTGTAAGATGCACAACTGAATATATTGTGCTAAAATCATTTTAATTGCAATTTCTCGATGTCCAGCTATGTCAAGGCTAGATATAGCCCACCTTTAGCCCAAACATTATTACATACTTAGTATCACCCAAACAATGTTAAATGTTCAGAGATGCACAATATAAGAATATGAAATAATTAATTAATTGGTATAAAAGTGGGCTATAGTTAGCTGGACATATTCTTGGCTTAATGAGAGCTAGAACACGCTATAGATCTGTCAACATTGCCATAAGCACACTGCGCATGTCAAGACCATTTATAATTATTGTATATTTTATCGCCTACCAACCATAACAGTCTAAAATATGCAGTGCAGAAGTTGTTGAGTCGTTGTATACAATTATTTAAATATTAAATATTAAATTTGTAATGCCAATTTGTTTATGCACATTGCACATGTGTGAAATTCAAAACACAACACAGTCAGTCAGACACATACACCACGGGAGAATCAAGTTATTACTGAGATCGGCGTCAACGAGCCCAGCACCTTGCTCCGTCTGTTACTGCTATCAACGTAAGGAATCAACAATTTGGGGCAACTTCCTCTGTCCTGCTGCTATAGAGGAAACAACTTCCTCTGTCCTGCTGCTATAGAGGAAACAACTTCCTCTGTCCTGCTGCTATAGAGGAAACAACTTCCTCTGTCCTGCTGCTATAGAGGAAACAACTTCCTCTGTCCTGCTGCTATAGAGGAAACAACTTCCTCTGTCCTGCTGCTATAGAGGAAACAACTTCCTCTGTCCTGCTGCTATAGAGGAAACAACTTCCTCTGTCCTGCTGCTATAGAGGAAACAACTTCCTCTGTCCTGCTGCTATAGAGGAAAACAACTTCCTCTGTCCTGCTGCTATAGAGGAAACAACTTCCTCTGTCCTGCTGCTATAGAGGAAACAACTTCCTCTGTCCTGCTGCTATAGAGGAAACAACTTCCTCTGTCCTGCTCCTATAGAGGAAACAACTTCCTCTGTCCTGCTGCTATAGAGGAAACAACTTCCTCTGTCCTGCTGCTATAGAGACACACACACCACTGATGATTAACGGGGCTACCGTGGACAGGGTGAGCAGCTTCAAGTACCTGGGGGTCCACATCTCAGAGGATCTGACATGGTCAACACACATAGACACAGTAGTAAAGAAAGCGAAGCAGCGCCTCTACCACCTGAGACAGTTAAGGAAGTTCAGAATATCGGGGAAGATACTCCAGTCCTTCTACTCAGGAGCTGTAGAGAGCATCTTGACCGGAAACATCACTGCCTGGTATGGAAACAGCACGCCACAGGACAAGAAGGCCCTACAGAGAGTGGTGCGCTCAGCCGAGCGTACCACGGGTATTGCGCTACCTACCCTGCAGGCTCTATACAACAAGAGGTGCAAATCCAGAGCCTGCAGAATAATGAAAGACCCCCACCACCCCAATAACAGCCTGTTCCAGCTGCTGAGGTCAGGCAGACGCCTGCGAACCCCAGCTACTAGGACGGAGAGGCTTAGGCTCAGCTTCTTCCCCCAGGCCATCAGAGCCTTGAACAATGAACATTGAGAGCCACAGAAACTGAACTATCCACACACAAGCACACACACGACACGCACGCTGAGCACGCTCACACACTAGCAGCCACTTTAACACTCATGCCGCACACACGCACACTTATGGCCAAGAGGAAAGGCCACTTTAAATTAGTATAACAACAGGAACAGTGTATTGCACTACTAAAGCTACCTAGCATGTCCTATATGCTCTGTAAATACTATGTACAGATACCGAGATGTCACACCATGTTACCTGTTTATTGCACTGTTGTTTTTATTGGATTCTATTATATGTTGTACCACTGTATTTTTATTGGATTCTATTATATGTTGTACCACTGTATTGCACATCGTCGCGGGCAAGACCAGCCGCATTTCATTGTATACCTGTATGCCGTGACAATTAAAACTCTTGAATTGACTTGACTTGATAGAGGAAACAACTTCCTCTGTCCTGCTCCTATAGAGGAAACAACTTCCTCCGTCCTGCTGCTATAGAGGAAACAACTTCCTCTGTCCTGCTCCTATAGAGGAAACAACTTCCTCTGTCCTGCTCCTATAGAGGAAACAACTTCCTCCGTCCTGCTGCTATAGAGGAAACAACTTCCTCTGTCCTGCTGCTATAGAGGAAACAACTTCCTCTGTCCTGCTGCTATAGAGGAAACAACTTCCTCTGTCCTGCTGCTATAGAGGAAACAACTTCCTCTGTCCTGCTGCTATAGAGGGAACAACTTCCTCTGTCCTGCTGCTATAGAGGAAACAACTTCCTCCGTCCTGCTGCTATAGAGGAAACAACTTCCTCCGTCCTGCTGCTATAGAGGAAACAACTTCCTCTGTCCTGCTGCTATAGAGGAAACAACTTCCTCTGTCCTGCTGCTATAGAGGAAACAACTTCCTCTGTCCTGCTGCTATAGAGGAAACAACTTCCTCCGTCCTGCTCCTATAGAGGAAACAACTTCCTCTGTCCTGCTGCTATAGAGGAAACAACTTCCTCTGTCCTGCTGCTATAGAGGAAACAACTTCCTCTGTCCTGCTCCTATAGAGGAAACAACTTCCGCTGTACTGCTGCTATAGAGGAAACAACTTCCTCTGTCCTGCTGCTATAGAGGAAACAACTTCCTCCGTCCTGCTGCTATAGAGGAAACAACTTCCTCTGTCCTGCTGCTATAGAGGAAACAACAACTTCCTCCGTCCTGCTGCTATAGAGGAAACAACTTCCTCTGTCCTGCTGCTATAGAGGAAACAACTTCCTCTGTCCTGCTGCTATAGAGGAAACAACTTCCTCTGTCCTGCTGCTATAGAGGAAACAACTTCCTCCGTCCTGCTGCTATAGAGGAAACAACTTCCCCTGTCCTGCTGCTATAGAGGAAACAACTTCCTCTGTCCTGCTGCTATAGAGGAAACAACTTCCTCCGTCCTGCTGCTATAGAGGAAACAACTTCCTCTGTCCTGCTCCTTTAGAGGAAACAACTTCCTCTGTCCTGCTCCTATAGATGAAACAACTTCCTCTGTCCTGCTCCTATAGAGGAAACAACTTCCTCTGTCCTGCTGCTATAGAGGAAACAACTTCCTCTGTCCTGCTCCTATAGATGAAACAACTTCCTCTGTCCTGCTGCTATAGAGGAAACAACTTCCTCTGTCCTGCTGCTATAGAGGAAACAACTTCCTCCGTCCTGCTGCTATAGAGGAAAACAACTTCCTCTGTCCTGCTGCTATAGAGGAAACAACTTCCTCTGTCCTGCTGCTATAGAGGAAACAACTTCCTCCGTCCTGCTGCTATAGAGGAAACAACTTCCTCTGTCCTGCTGCTATAGAGGAAACAACTTCCTCTGTCCTGCTGCTATAGAGGAAACAACTTCCTCTGTCCTGCTCCTATAGAGGAAACAACTTCCTCTGTCCTGCTGCTATAGAGACACACACACCACTGATGATTAACGGGGCTACAGTGGACAGGGTGAGCAGCTTCAAGTACCTGGGGGTCCACATCTCAGAGGATCTGACATGGTCAACACACATAGACACAGTAGTAAAGAAAGCGAAGCAGCGCCTCTACCACCTGAGACAGTTAAGGAAGTTCAGAGTATCGGGGAAGATACTCCAGTCCTTCTACTCAGGAGCTGTAGAGAGCATCTTGACCGGAAACATCACTGCCTGGTATGGAAACAGCACGCCACAGGACAAGAAGGCCCTACAGAGAGTGGTGCGCTCAGCCGAGCGTACCACGGGTATTGCGCTACCTACCCTGCAGGCTCTATACAACAAGAGGTGCAAATCCAGAGCCTGCAGAATAATGAAAGACCCCCACCACCCCAATAACAGCCTGTTCCAGCTGCTGAGGTCAGGCAGACGCCTGCGAACCCCAGCTACTAGGACGGAGAGGCTTAGGCTCAGCTTCTTCCCCCAGGCCATCAGAGCCTTGAACAATGAACATTGAGAGCCACAGAAACTGAACTATCCACACACAAGCACACACACGACACGCACGCTGAGCACGCTCACACACTAGCAGCCACTTTAACACTCATGCCGCACACACGCACACTTATGGCCAAGAGGAAAGGCCACTTTAAATTAGTATAACAACAGGAACAGTGTATTGCACTACTAAAGCTACCTAGCATGTCCTATATGCTCTGTAAATACTATGTACAGATACCGAGATGTCACACCATGTTACCTGTTTATTGCACTGTTGTTTTTATTGGATTCTATTATATGTTGTACCACTGTATTTTTATTGGATTCTATTATATGTTGTACCACTGTATTGCACATCGTCGCGGGCAAGACCAGCCGCATTTCATTGTATACCTGTATGCCGTGACAATTAAAACTCTTGAATTGACTTGACTTGATAGAGGAAACAACTTCCTCTGTCCTGCTCCTATAGAGGAAACAACTTCCTCCGTCCTGCTGCTATAGAGGAAACAACTTCCTCTGTCCTGCTGCTATAGAGGGAACAACTTCCTCTGTCCTGCTCCTTTAGAGGAAACAACTTCCTCTGTCCTGCTGCTATAGAGGAAACAACTTCCTCTGTCCTGCTCCTATAGAGGAAACAACTTCCTCTGTCCTGCTCCTATAGAGGAAACAAGAGGAAACAACTTCCTCTGTCCTGCTGCTATAGAGGAAACAACTTCCTCCGTCCTGCTGCTATAGAGGGAACAACTTCCTCTGTCCTGCTGCTATAGAGGAAACAACTTCCTCCGTCCTGCTGCTATAGAGGGAACAACTTCCTCTGTCCTGCTGCTATAGAGGAAACAACTTCCTCTGTCCTGCTGCTATAGAGGGAACAACTTCCTCTGTCCTGCTGCTATAGAGGAAACAACTTCCTCTGTCCTGCTGCTATAGAGGAAACAACTTCCTCTGTCCTGCTCCTATAGAGGAAACAACTTCCTCTGTCCTGCTCCTATAGAGGAAACAAGAGGAAACAACTTCCTCTGTCCTGCTGCTATAGAGGAAACAACTTCCTCCGTCCTGCTGCTATAGAGGAAACCAAGACAGCATCATATATTTTTCAGCTCCAGGCAGCACCATGGCTTTACCTTCCTCAGAGAAACAGCCAGACCGGTGTTATGAGTTATGATTGATATAAAACAATATTATTTCCCCATCTACAAGTCAGACTCTGTTACAGTGTATGTGAATCATGTTCCATTACAAGATACCACTATCAGTTAATAATGCGACACAGGTGCATTGATTTTTGATGGCACATGACAGTGCTTTTGCTTTTCAAAACACACGGAATAGAGCCAAGTTGATACTAGATATACAAGTGCTCGGGACTTCTATGTTGAAGAGCAGGGGCACTATGACGTGCCAGAAATAATCAACACGCCTGTGTAGTATTGACAAGGAGCTGTAGTCTACACACAGCCTTACTTAATTAATAGAGTATCACAGTGTCTGATTGCTGTATAACTTAATGGTACTCTTGTCTCTGTGTGCCCACTCACTAATCACTTCCCTTTTGTAGCAGAGTAGCCTATTGGCACTGCCCCTTTAAGGCAGGCAGTCTAATTGCCATATAGGACTCAGCTGAGTTGATTTGCAGCATGGGCAGCAGAGCAAGTGAAGCAGAGCAAGTGAAGCAGAGCAAGTGAAGCAGAGCAAGTGAAGCAGAGCAAGTGAAGCAGAGCAGGAGAGAGGAGTGAAGTGAGAGCAAGGGAAATACAGAGAAGAAAATGTGAGTTAAGAAGGCAGAGAACAAGTCGATTTGGAGGAAACGGTGACAGACTCCTCATGTATCCTGTGGCCTACAACATGGCCGATCAAAGAGAGTATCACCTGTAAAGAGAGGACACCAGTGCTGGCAAGTTAACCCCTTCCATGAACCGTCTCTGCAAACCACCAACTATCCCGGACATGACCACCTTCACTCAAGATCTCCAGTGTCCCTGTTCTCCCAGCTTCCCCCTACCAATCTCCAAGCTGTCCTCAGCCACCACTTCAGCCTACCCCAGCCTGCTACCCCCACAAACACACAATCACTGAGCACACACACAATCTGGACTGTTTTTGTTTTACTTATTACCATTTTTCACTTGTATTCTATGTATCTGTTTTGCACTTGATTCTTTTGAATACAGTATATTATTATTTCACTGAATACTGTTTGCCTGCCTCTTATTTCAAACCTTGTCACATGCTGTTTTTTTGTAGTGGAGGTTACCTGGAGCTAGCCGGTAACAACAGTAAGATTTAATTTTGCTTATTTAATTTATTGACAGGTTATTGGCGCCCAATGCACCACTGTAACATTTACACTTTGATTATATTGGGCTGACCACCGCTACACTTTACAACTACAACCACACTGTTAAACCTGATGTACACAGTACTACATCTACTGTAAGTGATACAGTCTACTGTTAAACCTGACGTACACAGTACTACATCTACTGTAAGTGATACAGTCTACTGTTAAACCTGACGTACACAGTACTACATCTACTGAAAGTGATACAGTCTACTGTTAAACCTGACGTACACAGTACTACATCTACTGTAAGTGATACAGTCTACTGTTAAACCTGACGTACACAGTACTACATCTACTGTAAGTGATACAGTCTACTGTTAAACCTGACGTACACAGTACTACATCTACTGTAAGTGATACAGTCTACTGTTAAACCTGACGTACACAGTACTACATCTACTGAAAGTGATACAGTCTACTGTTAAACCTGACGTACACAGTACTACATCTACTGAAAGTGATACAGTATACTGTTAAACCTGATGTACACAGTACTACATCTACTGAAAGTGATACAGTCTACTGTTAAACCTGATGTACACAGTACTACATCTACTGTAAGTGATACAGTCTACTGTTAAACCTGACGTACACAGTACTACATCTACTGTAAGTGATACAGTCTACTGTTAAACCTGACGTACACAGTACTACATCTACTGAAAGTGATACAGTCTACTGTTAAACCTGACGTACACAGTACTACATCTACTGAAAGTGATACAGTCTACTGTTAAACCTGACGTACACAGTACTACATCTACTGTAAGTGATACAGTCTACTGTTAAACCTGACGTACACAGTACTACATCTACTGTAAGTGATACAGTCTACTGTTAAACCTGACGTACACAGTACTACATCTACTGAACGTGATACAGTCTACTGTTAAACCTGACGTACACAGTACTACATCTACTGTAAGTGATACAGTCTACTGTTAAACCTGACGTACACAGTACTACATCTACTGAAAGTGATACAGTCTACTGTTAAACCTGTTGTACACAGTACTACATCTACTGAAAGTGATACAACCACACTGTTAAACCTGACGTACACAGTACTACATCTACTGTAAGTGATACAGTCTACTGTTAAACCTGTTGTACACAGTACTACATCTACTGTAAGTGATACAGTCTACTGTTAAACCTGATGTACACAGTACTACATCTACTGTAAGTGATACAGTCTACTGTTAAACCTGATGTACACAGTACTACATCTACTGTAAGTGATACAGTCTACTGTTAAACCTGTTGTACACAGTACTACATCTACTGTAAGTGATACAGTCTACTGTTAAACCTGTTGTACACAGTACTACATCTACTGTAAGTGATACAGTCTACTGTTAAACCTGTTGTACACAGTACTACATCTACTGTAAGTGATACAGTCTACTGTTAAACCTGTTGTACACAGTACTACATCTACTGTAAGTGATACAGTCTACTGTTAAACCTGACGTACACAGTACTACATCTACTGAAAGATAAGATAAAATTATCCTTTATTGATCCCCCTGGGGACATTTGGGTGTCAAAGCAGCATGGGGGGGGGGGGGGGATACAGGGTGGGGGATGCATAGCTTCACAGTCCTATATACACTAATAGGTACACTTAAAGTATAGATACAAATTCAATATAATTAGGGATGTCCGATATTATCGGCCTACCGATATTATCGGCCGATATCGGCATTAAAATGTGATATCGGTTGATATCGGTATCGGAAATTAAGAGTTGGACAATATCGGTATATCGGTATCGGTAAAAAAGCCAATATCGAGCATCCCTAAATATAATATTAAAAAAGTACAAACACAAGATAGTCCAGTGATGAGAGTCCAGTGATATTAGACTCTAGTGCAAAATACAAGATAGTCAGTACGGTGATGTGAGTCTCTATAGTTCTCAAGTCCAGAGTTGTGACAGTGATACTGTAGTTCTGGCAGCAGATCCGGCCGCCCGAGCCCTTTGTTGTAGAGCCTGATGGCTGCCGGTATAAAGGACCGGCCCAGGCGGTTTGTGGTGTGTCAGGGGGGGATGAGTCTTTATAGATAGTCTACTGTTAAACCTGATGTACACAGTACTATTGAAAGTGATGCTGTTAGTCATTGTCAGGATGTTCCTGTGAATGTATGTGAGTTGTTTTTGATTATTGTGATTATTGTGCCATATGGGTTTGCACCATTATTAGCTAAACAAATTCCTCCTTGAGGAATGATTTTTCTGCTGTCAAATAACAATAATGTTTTTATTGAAATTGGTTGACTTTAATCGTATTTCTGCTGTGGTTGAAAAGTTATTTTTTTTTTATAAATGTTTTTATTTAATTTCTTTCAAAACATACATAGAACAAGACATCACAATACAGTAGACTTAATAACAGAGACACTAACAACAATCTGTACATGCATGTGAGATGGACATCTCACATTTAGAAATTGAGATGGGCATCTAAACAGCGTCTATTATGCAAAAATCGGGTTCAATTTGGTTTATATCATAGCTTCGCCATTGATTAAATGTAATTTAAATGTGTATATTTAGTATGTATTATATGTATATATTATAGCAATTGAAATGATGTCGAAACAATGGCTACAGTAGGTGTTATCTAAATGTCTACTAAACCTTCACTTTTAAACCAAATTAAGCCCGATTTTAGCCTAACTGTAACTGAGGGGTACAATTCCCTGACTGTATGGTTAGATATGATACTTACTACCACTACCTCTTGTACTTTAGACTCTGGCCACCCAGTACTAGGTATAAATAATTATGATAAACACTCCCACCTGATGAAACGGATCCAACACAAATGTACCAAGTCGAAAGTCTGCGTTTAATAATAATACATAGCAAAAGGTATGTACAACGATCACTTAATTACATTTATGATTTGAAATAGTATGCACTTTTATGGCAAATGAGTATTCGTAGGTAGATCAATATCGAATGTCCAATCTCTGATTGCGCAGGAAGCAAATATACAACCTGGAATATTTAGGGAACAATAGCAATGATA
Source organism: Notolepis coatsorum (assembly GCF_963971535.1). Taxonomy (NCBI): domain Eukaryota; kingdom Metazoa; phylum Chordata; class Actinopteri; order Aulopiformes; family Paralepididae; genus Notolepis; species Notolepis coatsorum. The sequence continues at coordinate 144,233,855 of NC_140173.1, forward strand.
CTTGAATGATTATATAGCTGGATACACTAGGGGGAGGTTCCGACTGCTTGTAGGACAGCTGGAGGGGGGGGGGGTAGAGTCTGGCTGTATCCCGTCTGGCCGAGGGTATCCTGGGAGAGCCCACAGTCGTGCGACCCGGTGCCCAGCGATCCTCGATCCACAGATGAAAGCAGTTGGACTCTCTGTGGCCGGCGTCCTCCGGTCCACGATGGAGAGACGTGAGGCGACCTCGTCGTGTAGAGCGTCTTCTCACCTGTCGTCCTCTCCGGGGGGGGTATTTCCAACACACCGCAGTGTTGGCCTTTATCCATAGAATAATCAAAGTACTCAAAGCATAATCCAAGCCGGGGAAGGCTAGCCGTCGTCGGTAGAATAATCCAATATACAGGTCCACTCGCTCTTTGGCCTGGAGCTCCTCGGGTGCAGCTTCACGTGGGGTCAACCACCCTGGATAAGCGTCCAGCTGATGCCCGAAACGATGGGGGTGCAACCAGCTAGTCTTCCTGGGGTCCACACACAAAAAAACATACAAAAACTATTATTATTGCAAAAACAAAATTATTAAAAGTCAGTACACACAATGCATAATGAAACTACTGTAACAATTAAGATAGCTAAAATTACATTAGTGTAAAACAAAAACAAAACATTACTTTACAGTGTTAAAAACAATTTTAAAACAATTTAAGATTCTTTTTAAAAGTGAATCTACTGTAAATGCAGAAGAGGTTTTGAGGCAGGTTATTCCAAAGAGTTAATGCTTCATTCAAATAAAGTACTTGTCATTGACTGATTTGAAAGATATTCCAGGAGTCGGGTCCCTGGCCTGCTGTCAGTCTGTCTGCCAAGTTTCATCCACCTCTGTCTTTTACTTGGCAAGATATGCTGAACACACACACACACACACACACACACACACACACACACACACACACACACACACACACACACACACACACACACACACACACACACACACACACACACACACACACACACACACACACACAGACACACACAGACGCACATGCACGCGCACGCACGCACACACACACACACACGCACACACACACGCACACGCACGCACACACACACACTGACAGATGCAACCGATCACATAATCCCCACGACAGCACATGTTTACCCCTTTTGATTTCAGTCCTACTTCACACATCACAATGTAAATTATGCAGTATTAAAATCGCTTTTTTAAAACGAAAAATATATATAACTTTTCATATTCTCCTATGGCATTTTTCTTTTCCTGGCTGCTGCATGCATGTTCTCCTACGAGTCGGTACAAGGGCGTCCCGAAGCCGACCGCACGCTTCCTCCGATGCGTGCGGCGACTGCCAGTGACGTTATTTAACCTTTATTTAACCAGGAAGTCCCATTGAGATACAAGATCTCTTTTGCAAGGGAGACAAGATGACATCAATAACCTTTGCAATATATCAGCACAGCAATAAAATGTGCGGTACATCACACAAGAACATAATAAAAGTGCATGTATACACAATACATCACATGTAAACACAAAAACATAAAACAGAATAGTCTACATAATACTAAAAGTGTATGAGAGTAAAATACAGGGTAATACAGTAATTTAGCAATTTTGCAGTTGGGACCCGACTACAGAAAGCAGCAGCAACATTCTTCTTGTAGGAAGTTATGTAATACAAATTTAAATTCGCCGAGAGAGACCAGGATATCTAAGTGGATATGGTCCTGTAGCCCATTCCATGCCCAAGGTGCGAAGCTTGAAAAAGCTGTTCTTCCTAGTTCAGTGTGTCAGTTTTTTAAGTAGCCATCTTGTGGACCCTGGTATGGTAGCTGCTAGAGTCAAAGCTAATTAGATTGGAAAGATATAAGGGAAGCTTCCCTTATGTTGTTGTTGTTTTTCATGACCCCAATTTACTTGTTAATCTTTGTTGTTTTATCTATTTCATTTGAGACTGAATCATTTTCTGTGAATGTGCCACGTTTATGTTCATAATGAAGCATGTAAAGTTCTTATGAATACAATACAGAGAGTGTTGGGTTTTTTGAAGTTGACTGTAGGCATAAAATGTATTCTGTACTAGTTCTGTACTAATATGAAAGAAGCCTCCTTGTTTTTTTGTGGCCTTTTCTAATTGAAGATGCTGGTACTGTTCCACTATTAAATACTTATAAACATACTTATACATAATTTATAATAATATTTATTTATTTATTTATTTATTTTTATTTATTTATTTATTTATTTATTTATTTATTTATTTATTTATTTATTTATTTATTTATTTATTTATTTATTTATTTATTTATTTATTTATTTATTTATTTATTTATTTATTTATTTATTTATTTATTTATTTATTTATTTATTTATTTATTTATTTATTTATTTATGAATATGACTGACAAATACGGTCAGAGTCTATTAATGAGGATCACTGGTAGTTTTTAACTGGGAAATACGTAAACACTAAAGATAGCTGCAACGACAAAGCCATCTGCTTCAACATGAACCTATTCAGAGCAAATAATTAAATGTGACGTGATTTTATGATTAGCAAAATTATTAAATTAAGGAGGTGAAATGCTGGAACGATTCATTACACACGTATACAGTGTGTGTGTGTGTGTGTGTGTGTGTGTGTGTGTGTGTGTGTGTGTGTGTGTGTGTGTGTGTGTGTGTGTGTGTGTGTGTGTGTGTGTGTGTGTGTGTGTGTGTGTGTGTGTGTGTGTGTGTGTGTGTGTGTGTGTGTGTGTGTGTGTGTGTGTGTGTGTGTGTGTGTGTGTGTGTGCGTGCGTGCGTGCGTGTGCAGTTGCCTCACTAAGCCATTTCTCCACTGGCTCTTACAATGTGCGCACTAAGCAATATAAAAAAAAAAAGCAACAATAAATAATATAGAGAGCAAGACGGTATATGGCATATTAATACAGTCGATTCCACTATACAGTAGCTATATCCGCAGCGATTGGGTTTAGTTCTTATTTATTAATTTATTTTCTCTGAAATTAAGCATTTAACCACCTGTGCATTGTATGTTACTATTACTTGTGTGTGGCTTGTGTGTCCCCTGCTGTACTCTCCTAAAATCCACGATCAGCTCCTTGGCTTTACCAATGTTTAGGAGAAGGCTGTTATCCCGGCACCAACGTGCCAGTACATCAACCTCCTCCCGGTAGGCCTTCTTGTCATTGTTAGAGATCAGCCCCACCACCACTGTGTCGTCCGCAAACTTCACTATGGAGTTGGAGCTGAACCTGGCCACACAGTCACGTGTGTACAGTGAGTACAGCAGAGGACTGAGAACACAGCCCTGGGGGGACCTGATGCTCAGGGAGATTGAGTTGGAGGTGTGTCCACCCACCCTGACCGCCTGGGGCTTGTCTGTCAGAAAGTCCAGGATCCAGGCGCTAAGGACGGTGTTCAGACCCAGATCAATCAGCTTGTCAACCAGTCTGGTGGGGACTATGTTGTTGAAAGCTGAACTATAGTCAATGAACAGCAATCTCACATATCCCCCCTTCTGACTGTTAAGGTGAGAAAGGGTGTTGTGCAGTACCCGGGAGACCGCATTGTCAGTGGACCTGTTTGTCCTATATGCAAACTGCAAAGGGTCCATGTTACTGGGGACTGAGGGAGGCACAGATGTGATCTTTGACCAGCCTCTCAAAGCATTTCATGACCACCGAGGTGAGTGCCACCGGTCTGTAGTCATTTAGGCCTGCTGGGGAGGAGTTTTTTGGCACAGGGATTATAGTGGACACCTTGAAGCAGGCAGGGACCACGGACTCGGCCAAGGATAGGTTGAATATAGTGGTGAACACTGGAGCCAGCTGGTTGGCATAGGACCTAAGTATTTGTCCTGTTATCCCATCCGGGCCAGCAGCTTTTCCAGTGTTCACCCCCAAGAACGCTCTCCTCACACTGTGTTCCGTCAATTGGAGAGTGTGCTCCTCCCCGCGGAGGACCCCCTCCCATCCGCGACAACCGGCGCGCCAGTGACACCGTTAGCATGTGCGCTAACGTTGCCACTATTCGCCCCGAATCTTGCGTAAAAGGAGTTAAGATCGTTCGCAAGGGAGGCATCTGCACTCTCGATTGAGGGGGGGCTGACCTTATAGTCAGTTATCGTTCGTAGTCCCCCCCATAAGCTTCCTGTGTCATTTTGGGCCATCTGTGCCTCCATCTTGTTCGCATATCTATTTTTGCAGCTAACATTACTTTGCGCAGCCTGTAAGCTGTTGCCTTGTACTCGTCCATATTTCCTGATATAAGCAGCGGTGCGAGCATTCAGGGCAACACGGATTGAGTTATCCACCCATCGTTTCTGGTTCAGAAACACTCTAACTTTCTTCGTGGGGACGATGCTGTTAGCTAACGTAGCTTTGAAGCTGACAACAACATCTGTGTATTCACTGACATCACTGGAACTCGACCGGAGCATGTCCCAGTCGACGTCATCCAGTGCGTCCTGTAACATGGCCTCTGACTGCTCGGACCACCGCGTCACCTCTCGCGACATTACAGCCTCTCGGGCTCTCTGTTTATATCCGGGCATGAGGAAAATTACATTGTGATCGCTTTTGCCAAACGGAGAGGCCGGGGGCGCCTTGTAACCCTGCTTATACGAGGTATAGCAGTGATCCAAAGTGTTCCCTCCCCTGGTGGTACATTTGATGTGCTGATAAAAGTTTGTCATAACCTTTTTTAGGTTCGCTTTATTGAAGTCGCCGACCACCACCATGGCCGCGTCTGGATATTTGATTTGGTGTTGGTTCAATGAGTCCTGGAGGTCCGACAGTGCTTTGTCTGTATCTGCTTGTGGTGGGATGTAAACTGCGGTGACGATGACTGCTGTGAACTCTCGAGGGAGATAGAACGGACGACCCCGCCAGTGTAGTTTTCATAAAAAATGTATTAAAAAGAAACATAATAACTAAAAGTACACACAATCTTCGCAGAGCAAAACCGACGGCGACTGACCTGAGCCGCACCATCATTATATGGAATTTGTTCATCTATTCTTAGTCTATTCCACTATATCCGCGCGATTGGTTTCAGTTCCTATTTATTTTGTTTGCAGTGTGTAATGCTCACAATGCCTCATTGAGTCATGACTATAAATGCAAAACGTAATTGTTGATGATACAAATGTTGTGATACGTGATGTGATTTATATTAACCACTAGATGGCACCATCTACCAGGCTACATAAGCCACACCCCAAACACTTAGCAGGGGAACTAGTAAGTAATGAGACACCTGTTTTGCCTCTTTTCCACTGCATGGTACCTACTCGACTCGACTCGACTCGACTCGACTCGACTCGACTCTACTCTACTCTACTCTACTCTACTCTACTCTACTCACTTTTTGTACCTGGTACTTCGTTCGTTTTCCACTGCAGATAGTACCACCCGTCAGTGTAGCTGGTCGTCATAGCGAGGGCGCCGTGACGTCATCTTCAACGCGACACACACAGACAATAGAGGATTTAGAAGCTAGCTATGAGCATTGCGGCTAGTGTACATTTAGCTAATAAGGCACTGGTATCATAGAATAGAATAGAAATACTTTAATCATCCCGATTTGTAGTGTCTAATTTCCCTCGGGATGATTAAAGTATTTCTATTCTATTCTATGATACCAGTGCCTTATTAGCTAATGTACGCTAGCCACAATGCTAACGGTTATAATGGAAAAACCCAGTCACGTTAGCACATAAGCTAAACAAAATTTGCGTTTTTTTGTGAGACTAAACTCTTTAGTCTTGGTGGTAAATTGTGTTGATGTTGGTTTTGTTTCATCAATAAATGAGGCAGAATACACAGTGAATGTATCCTTTTTGGTTTATTGCACTTTGTTCTTGCGGCAAACAAATAATGAATGGTAATGTTTAGTAGTCGCGAGGCTATTTAAAGATGGCGGATTTGTGTTTTGTGCAGGACGTCCCCGTGTAGCGCAATGATAACGTAGTGACGATTCTCTCTAGTTCAAGTTCAAGTTCAAGTTCTTTAATAGTTGTCATACAGAAGTACAGAATACTTTCATACAAAATGCTTCTTACTGTTACGCTCCAGAGACTGTGCTAGACAAGATAGTATCAAATAACATAATAACATAATATAGCATGAATTTAGAAGAAGAAAATGAGGTCACAGTTGTTCGGTATAGACATATGTACAATTGGCCAATCAGTGGTGTGCAGTGTTTCACGTCACTTTTTGTTATCACTTCTACCCGCTTGGAACCTCGACAAAGCGGGCACTAAAAAAGTACCCGGTACCAGGTACCATCCGCAAATTTTGGCAATGGAAAACCGGAAAGGCCGAGTAGAGTAGAGTCGAGTCGAGTAGGTACCATGCATTGGAAAAGAGGCATTTGATGCTGACCTGTAAGCTACTTGCTACCAGTACCTGAATAAATAATATTGAAAGAACCCCAGTTGATGGAAAGTGTGAAGCCGCCAGACGCTGTGAATTGGACTGGTAATGTTGATTACGAGTGGCATACCTTCAAACAGCGTTTCATGCTGTACCTGATGGCTGTAGGACTGGAAGGAAAGTCTGAAACAAGGAGGATTGCACTGCTTCTGACTGTCGCGAGACAACAAGCTGTCATGCTTCCAGGCGGGTTTGAGCACCGCAAGAGCTCGACCGAATGATGTCACTGGGAGTTATAAAGAGAGTGGAGGAGGCTCACACTACCCCCGCCAGTGGGTGAATTCAATGGTGTGTGCCAAGAAGCCAAATGGTGATATACGTCTGTGCATGGATCCAAAAGACCTAAATGCAAACATTAAAGGAGAACATTATCAGATTCCAACAAGAGAGGAAATAACAAGTGAAATGGCCAGTGCAAAGTACTTCAGTAAATTGTATGCTTCACAGGGCTTTTGGCAGATCAAACTGCATGAAGACAGCACAAAGTACTGTACATTCAATACACCGTGTGGCCGCTACTCGTTCCAAAGAATGCCTTTTGGAATATGCTCTGCTCCTGAAGTGTTCCACAGAACTATGGAGCACATACTGGAAGGTTTAGAAGGAGCACGGGTGTATGTGGATGATGTAGTGGTGTGGGGAACCACACTGAAGCAGCACAATGAGAGACTCATCAAAGTGTTGCAAAACATCAAAAAGCATGGACTAAAAAGGCGGCTGGGTGGCGCAGCGGACATTGTGCTCGTCACCAACGCAAGAGACACCGGGTTCAACTCCGGGTGTCTGCGTTGCCTCCGGCTTGGGCCGGCCGTCATATAACTCAATTGGCCGAGTTAGTGGGTGGAAGTCGATGGGTGGTAATCTGGACGTTGTGGACAGCGACTCCTACAGGTCGGTTGGGGGACGCCTGCACAGCAGAGACAGGAAAATGGCGGGGGTAGTGTGAGCCTCCCACATGTTACACCTCGCCAAAAGAGAGTCCGCGCTGGCAGGTGAAAAGATGTGACAGGCTGCCTCCACATGTATCGGAGGGGACATGTGATGCAAGGCTTCTATCCTCCCTACAACCGGCCAGTGGGGGGGCATATGCGAGCAACGTTCAAGACAGGGGAGGGGAGAATTGGCACGGCTAAATTGGGATGGGAGAAAAATTGAAAAAGTGGAGAAAAAGTGGATTAAAAAAAAAGCATTGACTAATGCTCAACAGAGCAAAATGCCAGTTTGGTGTGGGAGAAATCACCTTTCTGGGAGACAGGTACTAACACAACACCCTTTCTCACCTTAACAGTCAGAAGGGGGGATATGTGAGATTGCTGTTCATTGACTATAGTTCAGCTTACAACAACATAGTCCCCACCAGACTGGTTGACAAGCTGATTGATCTGGGTCTGAACACCGTCCTTAGCGCCTGGATCCTGGACTTTCTGACAGACAGGCCCCAGGCGGTCAGGGTGGGTGGACACACCTCCAACTCAATCTCCCTGAGCATCAGGTCCCCCCAGGGCTGTGTCCTCAGTCCTCTGCTGTACTCACTGTACACACGTGACTGTGTGGTCAGGTTCAGCTCCAACTCCATAGTGAAGTTTGCGGACGACACAGTGGTGGTGGGGCTGATCTCTAACAATGACGAGAAGGCCTACCGGGAGGAGGTTGATGTAGTGGCACGTTGGTGCCGGGATAACAGCCCATGTGTAATGATAGTTTGTTATCAGCGAGCCATATGCAGATTTTGCCTAGTTCCGAGCTGAGGGTTTTTTCAACCTGCAACTTGTTCTTGTCAGAGACCAGCAGGGCTGAGTCGTCCGCAAACAGGAACAAGTTGCAGTCACAAGCTGATGACATGTCATTTGCATAAATTAGGAACAGTAGCGGTCCTAGTATGCTTCCTTGTGGAACACCACAGCTCACTGTGAGGGGGGGGATAGAGTACCGTTTACCTCCACCATCTGTTCTCTCCCCTCCAGGTAGGATTGCATCTATGCATCTATGCTCACAATGCCTCATTGAGTCATGCCTATAAATGCAAAACGTAATTGTTAATAATACAAATATCGTTGTATTTGTCTTTATTATAATTATTTAATTCCGAGGATGTCTGTAGAATCGACGTGAACACAATCACTAACTATTTATCCCATATGAAGCCTTTTACCAGTTTCATCTAGTACCTTTACCAGTAACGGTGCATTGTATGTTACCCTTGCACTTTACTGTTTCATTTGCACTCTGGTTGGATGTTGTAGTGTACTACTTGTGCTGTATAATGACAATACATTTGAATCTAATCTAATCTAATTTTGATCAGTCGCAAATTGCTTTCGCGCTACCTGTTAGTTTCGCGCAAAGATACATGTTTGAGAATGAGGTTCAAGTATAGAGAGGGGTGGGGGCCGTAGCCCCTGGCCTCTCACTTAGGTGTGAACTAAGCTATTATTGGGGCAACCAAAAGGATTCCTCCACAATACACTAGGTAGTAAGCCATACTAGTGTTATCCAATCCAATCCACTTTATTTATATAGCACATTTAAAACAACAAAGTTGACCAAAGTGCTCTACAAGTCCACAAACATAGGATAAAACATAAAACATAAAAATGTAATAAAAACACATAATAAAACAGTACAATGTGTCACATAAAAAGGCAAATCTCTCAAAAACGGTTTAAAAAACAAAAGCCAGAGCAAATAAGTGTGTTTTGAGGCGTGATTTAAACACCTGCAGAGTGGGGGCCTGCCTAACATGCAGTGGCAGCTCATTCCAGAGCTTTGGGGCTGCCACTGCAAAAGCACGGTCCCCCCTAAGCTTCAGCCTGGAGTTTGGAACGGCCAAGAGGAGCTGGTCAGACTATAACTAATACGAGTAGGTATGGGACACATACAGACATAGATAAAGTATATACAGCATGTACCGTGTACATAGTGCATATGTAAACAAGTATATATACATACATATATATATACATCTAGCCTCCCTACCTAGGGATACAGGGTGCCGCACTGCATTGTGTGTGTGCGTAGGGATACACAAAGGCTAAGGGAGAAAACCCTGAAAGAAAACCGCACTGCCTTGTGTGTGTAGGAATACGCAAAGGCTACGTCCTCACCGACAATGGGGTTACCTGTAAGTAAGGGCATCTGAGGTATACAAATTTGCTACAAACCCAAAAATTATGACTCCTGTGGTGTGGAGTCATCGCCCGTCCAACCTCACTGTAGTGGGAAAATAGGGACGTAAAACAAAGATGGTGGTGATGATGATGATATATGCAGATATATTCATACAGATAATTGTATGCTTTATACAGTGCTACTGTACATAGCTGCCATACAGTCTCATTATAATTGCTCTTCCTTTTCTGCATTTCATAACAAACTCCGGAATTTTTAGACGCGGCGAGAACAGACTTCTGATGGTGGCAGTCAGGGGCGTAGCTGGGGGGGGGGGGGGGGGGGGGGGTAGTTTAGGATGATTCCAAGGGCCCAGCACTGGGGGGGGGGGGGGCAAATTTTTTTTTTGTTTTTTTTTTTGTTTTTTACTAGACATCACTCAGGTGTATTATTGATGCTCTCATTGATACTATGTTTGTTTCTGAAGTGTGTGTGTGTGTGTGTGTGTGTGTGTGTGTGTGTGTGTGTTATTTGAAATTTATTTGAAGGATAAACCCCTTGAGATATGCTGTGTGTGTGTGTGTGTGTGTGTGTGTGTGTGTGTGTGTGTGTGTGTGTGTGTGTGTGTGTGTGTGTGTGTGTGTGTGTGTGTGTGTGTGTGTGTGTGTGTGTGTGTGTGTGTGTGTGTGTGTGTGTGTGTGTGTGTGTGTGTGTGTGTGTGTGTGTGTGTGTGTGTGTGTGTGTGTGTGTGTCTGTCCACTTGGTATCCTCAAACTCACAGTCCATTCTGTTTAAACCATCAGGATTCACAACACCTAGAATCCATTGCACACATAACAAACGGATGTAATGCATACAAACACCTGTACATCGCTCGTCATGACCGTATTGTGGACATTGTGTCTGATGCGGTTCGGAACATATCACCATCTAGTGCAACAATGTACAAACATGCCAGAGTGAAACCAGAGTGGTTTGGCCTTACCAACGATGTTTTTGCTAACATACCCAATACACCGGACGTTGTTTTTGTTGACACCAGCCACGGAGAGGTGCTGGTCATAGAAGTAGGCTGTACCTTTGACCTGTACATGGACCAGGCCTTCCGGGACAAGTATATCAAATACCAACCACTGCTCAGTGTGATGACTGACCTTGGGTATAGGTGTAGATATGGTGTACTTGTGTTCGGAAGTCTTGGCCATGTACACAAATCCACCATGACCGGTCTGAGAATTGCTGCAATGTCTAAAAGAAAAGCCAAACAAATTGCCAAATATTGCTCTGTCTCAGCTATTATTGGCAGCTTAGCCACGTGGAGAAGGAGGTGCTATGTGTACCCTTAAGTGTTCAGTGCTGCTTGGCCCCGATACATTTGATTCCCTGTTTATGTAATATAATTTGTGGAACCAAATAAAGTATTAAAATGTGTGTGTGTGTGAGATATATAGAGAGAGAGGGGGGGCTTTGGTAGACTATTGCATTGGTCCATTCATTGAAGATGAACGCAATGCGACATCCTTTACTAGGCTCACCCACCAACAGTGCAGGTGCTGAACTGCTGATCCGAATGTATAGGTGAAAACCATATTATGCGTTTTCATCAATAAAAAAATGGCCAAAGAAATTTCCGCTTGCGCGCTTACGCGCGCTCGCATTCACTGGGGGCCTACAAATACATTCTTTCATGGGGCCCAGAATCGGGAGCTACACCCCTGGTGGCAGTAACTAGTAAAGTGAAATAAATCTGTGTGTGCGGCAGGTTAATGTCGTCCTCGTGGCCGCTTGACCCCCAAACCCCCCGGCTGTAATGTATAATGTGCTGATAATGCAAGGTAAACCGAGAATAAAGGAGCATAGCGTTATTCTACCTTGGGGAAACGTGGCGCTGGATAAGGCACTGAGCATGTTTTCATTCTGCACAGCACTTATTCAAAATTCTAAATGTTGTTTATGCTTCTGTGTTGTCGTCTTCTTCCTCTCCAGTTTCATGTACGGGGAGCTCACAGACAAGGACACGAGCGAGAAAGTGCGCCTGACGTTTGAGAACTACGAGATGAATTCGTTTGAGATACTGATGTACAAGAAGAATAGTAAGTAGCGTAGCGAGCACCAAGTGGGAAGAAAGGACCGTTTTATTCCCTCCGAAAAACCTCCTTATTATGCCAATGTCTCGGGGCCTCATTAGTAAGACACCACAGTTCAAAGGCAGCCGGGAACATCTCTACTCGTTTAGAACTACTAATTAGTTCAGTCACACCAGAATCTCCTTCCTTGAAAACGTGTTGGTACATTGAATGTACTTCCTGCTTGCAGACGACACCTTTGTGTCACTGGGAAGTTTTAAAGGTCTAATATAATTACACCACAGTTCACTGTGTTACATTGAATGTACTTCCTGCTTGCAGACGACACCTTTGTGTCACTGGGAAGTTTTAAAGGTCTAATATAATTACACCACAGTTCACTGACACTATACTGTATGGCAGGGGCGTAAGAAAAATCTAATCTTTGGCCAAATAGCGAACCTTTAAACACAACGTTGCCTAACGTTAGCTGGTCTGGATCACAGGACTGAGACTGTGGGTATAAGCTGCCATTGGCCAATTATTCTCCCCTTCCGCTATCTGTGACACTATAGTGATAGGGCACCGCCGCTGCATCATGGGCTTAGCACCGCCCACGATGATTGTGATTGGTTTAAAGAAATACAAACAAGCCAGAGCGTTCGTTCAGCCAGACCTCTCTGCAGTGCTGGCACAGTGCTAACATAGTGTGGAGAGAGGTAGGAGGTAGGCTACGCAAGACTAAACGTTAGCTTAACACGGCCACTTTTTAATGTGGTGTTATAACTTCAGAGACGGTCACTTCTTTTTTTGTATCCACTTTTTCTCCTTATTTCTTCTATTTTTCTCCCATCCCAATTTCGTATTTCCAATTCTCCCCTCCCCTGTCTTGAACGTTGCTCGACTATGCCCCCCACTGGTCGGTTGTAGGGAGGATAGAAGCCTTGCATCACGTGTCCCCTCCGGTACACGAGGAGGCAGCCTGTCACATCTTTTCGCCTGCCAGCGCGGACTCTCAGTGGCGAGGAGTAACGTGTGGGAGGCTCACACTACCCCCGCTACTTCCTGTCTCTGCTGTGCAGGCGTCCCCCAACCGACCTGTAGGAGTCGCTGTCCACAACGTCCAATCCCCACCCATCGACTTCCACCCTCTAACACTGCCAATTGAGTTAGTATGACGGCTGGCCCAAGCCGGAGGCAATGCTGACACCCAAATTCGAGACCGGAGTCTCTTGCATTGGTGACGAGCGCAATCTCCGCTGCGCCACCCAGCCGCCAGACGGTCACTTTTTAATGTAGTGTTATAAACTCAGAGATGGTCACTTTTTAATGTGTTATAACTAGGGATGTCCGATATTATCGGCCTACCGATATTATCGGCCGATATTGGCATAAAAATGTGATATCGGAAAATATCGGTATCAGTAAAATTTTTTTTTTTTTTTTTTTTTTTTTTTATACATTTATTTAACCTTTATTTACCCAGGCAAGCAAGTAAGATCAAATTATTATTTTATTTATTGTCAAAAGTATGCATAATATTGTAATTACACAACAAGAGATATGTAATGTTAATTACCTGAAATTATTCAGTTTTTGGGGGGGGGGGGAAACCCTGCATATATCGGTATCGGTTGATATCGGTATCGGAAATTAAGAGTTGGACAATATCGGTATATCAGTATCGGTAAAAAAGCCAATATCGAGCATCCCTAGTTATAACCTCAGAGACTGTCTCTTTTTAATGTGGTGTTATAAACTCAGAGACGGTCACTTTTTAATGTGGTGTAATGAACATCTTTTTTTTTACATGACTCGCCGGCTTCTGAGTCTCGTCTGCTTGTTAAAAACGTATCGATTTTGGGGGGTGGCTAAGTGGCGCAGTGGGCAAGGCGCTCGCCACTAATGCAGGAGATGCTGGGTTCGAGCCCAGCTCTCTGCATTGCTACCAGCTTGGCTGGTCGTTCATACTAACGCAATTGGCAGTGTTAGGGGGTGGGAAGCTGGTGGGTGGGGATCGGACGTTGTGGACAGCGACTCCTACAGGTCGGTTGGTGCGCCTGTGCAGCAGAATCAGGAAGCAACAGGGGCGGCGTGACCCTCCCACGCAGACCCTCGCCGCTGAGAGATCGCGCTGTGCAGGTGGAAAGATGCGACGGCTGCCTCCTTGTGTACCGGAGGGGACACGTGATGCAAGGTTTGGTCCACATTGCAGCCGACCTGTGGGAGGCATGGTCTAGCAACGTTCAAGACAGGGGAGGGGAGAATTGGACGATACGAAATTGGGATGGGAGAAAAATAGAAAAATGGGAGAAAAAGTATATAAAAAAAAGAAATTAATTGATTTTGTGCATTGATTTCATAGTCATATAACAAGATGACAGAGGACATATTAGCGAACATTAAATACAAACGTGAACTGTTCTGACAGCGCAATATTTTCCAGCCTGTCCAGCTTACAGAAAATGGACATCCAAGGGTGGTGGTTGGCAGTGTGGAAAACATCCCAGGCACTCTGATGATTATAAATAATATCATGTTATAATATAATAATATATGATATTGTTTTTTGTACCCAGGTGAAGAGTCCATAAGTCGGAATGTGCTGGTCATGATGAAGTGAAAAGGATTTGTGAACTTATGATCACAGTGTCTCCGATGTTTTCCAGACTGCCAGCGTGGACTTCCTGCATTCTCAGTAAGCCGGACAGTCTCTGTTTTCTTATCCCAAGGTCGATTCATTCTTATGTCCTCCATGCAGGGACGCCGGTTTGGTTCTTTGTGAAAATCGCTCCCATTCGCAATGAACAGGAGAAGGTGGTCTTGTTCCTCTGTCAGTTCAGTGACATCACAGCTTTCAAACAGCCCATCGAGGACGATTCTACTAAAGGTTGGCATTGTGTCTATATTACATTACATTATTAAAATAAATCATATCACGTTGTAATTTGTACTGGAAAACGACATAGTAAGCCTAGGGCTGGGCGATATGGCCAAAAATGATATCACGATAACGATATCATATCACTCGATATCGCTAATTATCGATATTGATAATATTAATAATATTTTTTTTTAAAACAACAGATGTAGGTCTATGTTTATTTTGCAGCAATTCTTTGTCGTTGCCGCCATCTTTAGTGTTACATCCCCTCACACTCCAGTTCTCAGGCTGCAGCTGGTTTGAAAGCGAAAGTAAACCGGCTTCTCTGCTGGCTGTGGCTCCAGGGGAGTTGAACAGTTCTGGCTCTGCTAGTTTATTTTCTATCTTTTGGTGCTTTTTTGGTGGACAAACCACCTGCACCGTGACTCGTGACTGGAGACTAGCTCTGCTAGCACACATAGCCTACTGTGTACAGACGGTTTCAAACTGTATTTTAAATTAGAAAGCAAACAAAATAAATGGACAAGAGAAAAATAAATCTCAATTTGGTCAGTATTGTCATTTGGACAAGCAAAGCCATTACTTTAAGTTGCAGGCAAGAAAGACAAGTCTGTCCACTGTCTCTGGTTTTAAAACTGCCCTGTTGCAGGTCACAAAAAAAAAAAATATATATATATATATATATATTCGATTCGATTTTTTTCTTTTCGATATCCATTATTAAAATATATCGCGATAATTATCCTTATCGTTTTATCGCCCAGCCCTACCATTGAGTAATGTTAAACCATTAAAACTAAGCGTGATGATGTGATATATCTGGGGGAAGTTTGTGCTCTGACAGTAGTGACGCCTGTCCTCAGGCTGGGGGAAGTTTGTGCTCTGACAGTAGTGACGCCTGTGCCCTGTCCTCAGGCTGGGGGAAGTTTGTGCTCTGACAGTAGTGACGCCTGTGCCCTGTCCTCAGGCTGGGGGAAGTTTGTGCTCTGACAGTAATGACGCCTGTGCCCTGTCCTCAGGCTGGGGGAAGTTTGTGCTCTGACAGTAGTGACGCCTGTGCCCTGTCCTCAGGCTGGGGGAAGTTTGCCCGTCTGACTCGCGCCCTGACCAGCAGCCGAGGAGTCCTGCAGCAGCTGCAGCCCACCGTGCACAAGGGAGAGAACGTCCACAAGCACTCCCGCTTAGCAGAGGTAGGAGGACCATCTGACGTCATTTATATATATATATATATATATATATATATATATATATATATTAATAAATCTGTTTATTTGCACTTTTGCAATTTACAAACCTCACAAAAAATGTACAGAAAAATCAAACATAAAAAGACCCACAGCACTCCACCACCCAACCCCTCCCAACCCCAGGATCCCCCCCCACCCCCCCCCCCCCCCACACACACACACACACACTTCCCCAAGATATGAAAAAAAGAAGACAACACAGAGAGAGCACCAAATCACAACCTAACAAATAACACCACAGTACAAACAAACAAACAAAGCAGAATCAAACTGATCAAAGGATTAAAAGAAATTAAAATAAAAGGGGGGGGGGGGGGGGGGGGTAGCTGTAGCTCAGGCCCACATCACTCCTCCTAGTATCAGGGTCTGTCAGGGTGATAAAGGCTCTCCGTGCTTTCTCAAATTTGGCTAAAGATCCTTTCAATGAGAACCTTATTTTGTCTAGTTTTAGGACCTCCTTAATCCAACTGCTGTGTGTGGGTGGAGAGACATGCTTCCACTTCAGCAATATTAAACGTCTAGCTAAGAGAGAGAAGAGAGAAGAGAGAAGAGAAGAGGAGAGGAGAAGATAAGAGAAGAGAGGAGAGAGAAGAGAGGAGAAGAGAAGAGAAGAGAGGAGAAGAGAGGAGAAGAGAGGAGAAGAGAGGAGAAGAGAAGAGAGGAGAAGAGAAGAGAGGAGAAGAGAGGAGAAGAGAGGAGAAGAGAGGAGAAGAGAAGAGAGGAGAAGAGAAGAGAGGAGAAGGCCACTACAGTTCATCATCTTCCTGGATGTTCTCATTTCAGACAGAAGCCCAAAGACAGCTGTAAGAGAATCCAGGTCAAAGTTTCTATCAAATATTTCTTTGAATGTATTACTTCATTCTATATTTTGTTATAATACTGAGGCACAGAAATGCATTTTGTTTGTCACGTAAAACATTGGCTTTTGAGGTCATTTTGTTTTCTAAGGTGATTTTCCACCAGTATATCTTCAACTTAGCACCATGAAAAAAAAAAGCTGAAATCTCAGTGGGGCTTGCGTGGGAAGTAAGGAACTGAAACACACGGCCTAGGTCATGGACTCAGGCCAACATGAGTCAAAAGGTGCCACTGCCTACGCATGGTCAGCACTTTGCTCTTTGCTCTTTGCTTGCCGTGAGGTCGATTCGTGATCATGGAAGGACACAAGGGTAGCAGGAAGGCCAGAATGCAATGCTGATGCAATACTTTTCCTGCCAAGATGACGTTTTTAAAGGAACATGCCAACATTATGGGAAATGCACTTACCATCTTCTCCAGAGTCAGACAAGAAGATAGACACCAATTACCTCTCTGTGCGTTCAGTAGAAAGCTATCTGGCTGCAAGCTAGCCTAGCGTAGCACAAATTAATGAAAGCAGATACGGACCACTAGCCTATCTTAAAACTAGCTGGTCTGTATCCGCTTCCATTCATTTGTGCTAAGCTAGGCTAGTTTACAGCCAGATAATCTAAACCCTCAACCTGTCTGTTTGACCCTCTTCCAGCAAATCTCATCAAAAAACTCTTCCCAACTTTAGGCCCTGCCCTACTCAATATCTTCAACACCCACTGTCTACTGGCGTGGTGCCCCTGGCCATTAAATCAGCCATCATTAAACCACTACTTAAAAAACCAAACCTCGACCCTCTAATCTTAAAAAATTACAGACCCATCTCCAATCTTCCGTTCCTATCCAAAATATTAGAACGGATTGTCGCAACGCAACTTACTGACCATCTATCAAACAATAATCTTAATGAATCTTTTCAATCTGGCTTTAGAGCCTTACACTCCACCGAAACGGCGGTTACCAAAGTCACAAATGACTTACTGCTCTCTCTTGACTCAAACCTAACTTCTGTGCTCTTATTGCTTGATCTCAGTGCAGCCTTTGATACTATCGATCATTCGATTCTTCTAGGTCGGCTTGAGAATCATGTTGGCATTTGGGGTCACGCACTTGCTTGGTTTAAATCTTATTTAACTGATAGAACACACTGCATGGTCTATAATGATTTAACATCTGAGACCCTCCCAGTGCAATGCGGGGTCCCACAAGGCTCTGTCCTGGGCCCTTTGCTATTTTCGATTTACATGCTACCTCTCGGCAATATCATACGCAAATTTGGCATAAACTTTCATTTTTACGCTGATGACACCCAATTATATATACCTATTAAGCCAAATGATTCCTCCCAATTACAAAATCTTGAGGCTTGCTTGCTTGCTGTAAAAAAATGGATGTCGCAAAACGTTCTACTCCTTAATGCAGATAAAACTGAGATGTTAATTGTTGGCCCCCCAAACCACAGAGGCCTGTTTCAGGACATCTCCCTCAACTTTGATACTTGTCATGTATCCCAGAGCTCCACCATAAAAAAAACTCTGAGTCATTTTTGATTCCTCCCTCTCATTTAATGCACATATAAAAAATGTCACCAAAATTGCCTTCTTCCATCTTCGTAATATCACAAAAATTCGCCCCATTTTAACTCTGGCCGATGCTGAAACCCTAATTCATGCTTTTGTCTCATCACGTCTAGACTACTGTAATGCACTTTTTTCAGGCCTACCTAAGTCAATCATCAAAAATCTTCAACTCGTGCAAAATGCGGCTGCACGGATACTAACTAAAACTAGAAAATTTTATCACATCACAACAGTTTTGTTTGCTTGCACCGCTCTATCTATCCGATCTCATCTCTCGATACTCGCCCGCTCGTGCTCTGCGCTCACAAAATGCGGGGCTTCTATCGATTCCTAGGGTTAAAAAGAAATCCGCCGGCCACAGAGCCTTTGTCTACCACGCTCCCTACCTGTGGAACAAATGACCTGCCGTCGTCAGGGGCGCCTGCTCTGTCGAAGCTTTTAAATCCCTGCTTAAGACCCATCTTTTCTCTCTCTCCTTCAACCTACCCTGATCTCACCTGGTCGGGGCTTGACCCTTAGATTAATCTGTCTAGTTTAGTTAGGATGTCTATTTGCTCCCTTGTCTGCTTTTCTGCAGACATAGGAGAACCTTTTAACCTCTGTCTCTGTCTTCACAATTTTCTTATACACTATGATTCTACTGTCACCATGTATGCATATGCTCACTACTTGTATTTATTGCTCCATCTCCGCCCACTACAACCATGGGAACTCTCTAACCCCCTCCTATTGCTAGGTATTAGTGAGTTTTTCCTTACCTTCGCGTGGGGTATGTCTGGGAGTGTTGCATTTCTTTAATTTTTTGCATTTATTTAATATTTTTTGGACCTTATGGTGACTTATTGTGGTGACCTTATGGTCACTTATTGTGATGTTTCTTCTTGACTTGTTTAAAGAAGAAGTGTACGGCCCATGGGGACATTAACGTGTGTTGTCGGGCCTTACAAATTCATTTGATTTGATTTATCTATCTTCTTGTCTGACTCTGGAGAAGTCGATAAGCATGTTTCCCATAATGTTGGTGTGTTTTAAGTCACTTAAATTATAATATGGTGTTGTAAAAAATTACCCTACTGTCAGTCTGGGGAGGTTGTAGACTACCGCATGCCTGATACATGTGGAGTCGCCAGCCGCTTCTTTTCACCTGACGGCTAGGAGTTTCACTGGGAGAGTGTAACGCATGCAAAGGTTCATGCTATCTCCCCCGGATCCCCAGTGCAGAGCTATTGTGGCCCTGACCGTGTATGTAGCCTAGGCTCATTAAGATGAAAGATTATAGATTAAGAATAAACTGGACTTTTGAAGAAGTCTTCATTTGTAGCACACATTGCAATGTAGTCATGTGGCGAACACACACACGCGATGGGCGACACACATAGGAAACACACACATGCATTTTTCTTTTGGGTCGCTGATTACATTTAGTTTCTGCGCTTGACCCATCCCAGACATGGGTTGCGGCGTGGGGCCGCGTCCATGGACCAGGAGTGCTCCTGTCCGTCTTTGCCAGGCACACTACAACAATGTTAGCGATCTGTTCTGCATGTTTTTCGATCGGGGTTATCTCTTTTTCTGGAGGGAAACCCTTGCGAGCACGGGGGGAGAACATGCAAACTCCGCACAGAAAGGCCCGGGTGATACCCCACCTGGGTACCTGGTAACTCGGCAACCTGGTCCCCAAGCGGGAATCGAACCCTGGACCTTCTTGCTGTGAGGCGACAGTGTTAACCACTGCACCACCGCCTGATCTCTTGGCATTTGTGTGCACATGGGCTGCTGCAGTCCTCCCACTGCATTGTCTTGTAACCCGAACGAACCGCCCGTCTTTAGGAGGAGACTATAGAAGGATCATCCTCCGTGTCTGTGATTGTGGAATTAACCTAATCAGTCAGCTGGAAAATTGGCAGCGAGGGAGTCATCGATTCTTGGATTTTGGCTTCGAGGTGCTATTTCACAGAGGGATTCAATTGGACCGAAGACGATTGATTGGCGGACTTTGTAGTTCTGGCACTGTGTGTAACAGATGAATGGACAATGTGCCAAGGATTGGACCCGCCCAAAAAAACAGCCACTGAGAAAAGGATTGAAACAGCTAATAATAACAGTGATCCTAAAGGGATACCTTGACATTTCCAATTTCAGTCAGCTTTTAGCAAACACTCGTCCCATAACGGGTTCAGTCCGTTTTTACCAAACACTCGTCCCAAACCAAACTGCTGCAGGAAAAAGGTTTTCAGTTAATGAGTTTCACAGCAGAGGTGCTCTGTTGAAAACAATGGTCTGAAAGCCCCTGGATGTCGCTACCCTGATGTGTTCGTTCACACAGAGGCTCAGAGGAAAAGTAGCCTAAATGTTGCACCAGACTTTGACAGTATGAAAGGAAGCAATCCTGGGGGGAGTAACGGAAGTAACGTAACGGAAGTAACGTAATGAATTACTGCTCCCAGAGAGTAATAAATAAAGTAATGCTATCAGAGTAATAAATAAAGTGATAATATCAGAGTAATAAATAAAGTAATGATATAAGTTTTTCGAGTAACGCACCCAACACTGATTCCTAAACACCTACCACTGAGGTGCCACTGAGAAAGACACTCTACCACCCCCCCCCCCCCCAACTGGAACTGTGTCAGTGTAAATCAGAGCATTTCTGGGGATCTCTCCCATTCTTAATTTTTTATTTAAGATAAGATAAGATATTCCTTTATTGATCCCTTTGGGGAAATTCAGGTGTCATAGCAGCAGCATGGGGGAGGGGGGAGGGGGGAGGGGAGGTATATAGGTATGGGCAGGGTAATAGTAGAAGACATAAATACAGGCAATACAATTATAGTACAGTAGAAAAGTAAGAATAACCAGTGTAAACAATATAATTAGCTTATAATGATACCATGAGAATATTACTTAAAATACCTAGAGATTCAAGTTCAAGTTCAAGTTCTTTAATAGTTGTCATACAGCAGTACAGAATACTTTCATACAAAATGCTTCTTACTGTTACGCTCCAGAGACTGTGCTAGACAAGATAGTATCAAATAACATAATAACATAATATAGCATGAATTTAGAAGAAGAAAATGAGGTCACAGTGTTCGGTATAGACATATGTACAATGTTCTGAGTTACCATATAATATACAATACACAATACTATGCAGTGTACTAATGTACAGTACTATCTAGTGCAAAGCAGAAATGGGATGAGGTACAATTTTAGGTACAATTTACAGTAAGGTGTACGAGATGGTGTAGTAAGTGAAATGTTCGTGGCTGCACGTGTCAATACCTACCAAGCTGTTTTTAAGAAATGTATAAATGTATCTGTCTGCTAAATTACTCTGGAAATTAGATCATTCTGGTTTTAACGGACATTAGGTTCAGTGCCATACGTCACACCACGCATCTATGTGGAGACATTGGCACAGCTGTCTATTTGTGGGACATTGATGTGTTAAGTGATGTTATTTTTGCCTGTTATGTGTAATTTTATATAGGTTGTGTATGTTCTGGATATCTGGACCATGAGTCCGTATTAAAGTTTGAATTGAAATTGGATATACAGGAGTATACACATTAGGGCTGACCCCTATTAGTCGATTAGTCGACTAATCGGTCGAAAGCAGCCGTAGTCGACTAGCCAACCTCTTAGTCGAATACAAAAAAAATAAAAAATATTATAATATATATATATATATATCTTTTTTTTATCATTCTTTCCAAAAGAAAAGAGGCCTAGAAGCGTGGCTAACGCTAATGGCACGCATACCAGAGGCTAACTGCCTACGAAAACAGGCACAGAGGCACTGAAAGAGGATTTCACCCATCTAAAGGTGCTCCCATAGTCGAGCGGACCGTACACAGAGCGGACTCGCGCGGGCTCAAAGCGGACCCAAAGCAGACTCCAAGTGCGAACCGCTGACTTGGTGTCACACAAAACACTGCTCGGCGTTTTGGTTGACATCGACCTGCATTTAATGTGACGCCGATCTGCATTTTACTCTGACCACTCGCTTTTTCACTCGCAAAAGAGAATGGCTTTTCTAAATGAAGTGTGTAAAACTGCCAGTTTTATTATCGAAATATTGGAAACGGAGATATCTCCGTTTCCAATATTTCGAAATAAAACTGGTGTTTTTATTTCATGCAATGCGTGTTTGTCATTTCAGCACCACGCGCTGTCCACCTCAAGCCTATAAGGTACATTGCACCTCGCTGCCTATACCTTATTATTATTCAAGTGTGTAAAACTGCCCGTTTTATTATCGAAATATTGGAAACGGATGACGACGACGACATGACAGAAGTTGAACAGCGTGGGAACATTTTTTGTAAACTGGCGCGAGACATGTAGAAAATTGGTCCGCGGAGGTCTGCTGAGGTACGCTCGACTATGAAAGCTCAAAGAGTCCAGCGGACCTCCGCGGAGTCCAGTCCGCGTACAGTCCGCTCGACCATGGGAGCACCTTAACACTTTCAGAGCCGGCCGTGTTTTCCTTTTTACCCCCTTGAATGCCCAGCAACCACTTCAATGTTAGCGTTAATATCGCCTAATCTATGTTTTAAATTATGGCTATGTGTCTAATCTGCCCGTCGCTTATCAATGACTCATTTTCCAGTCAACATTGTTGAAGCGGATTGTTTTTTTATCGGTTAATTTCCGTTTTATAGCATTTTGAAAAGCCCTCGTTTTCACGGAAAATATAAAGATTCTGTGATAATCGCCCTTTACTGGAATATTCTAGAACGTTTTTTTTTTTTCGGCCTATTTATGAATATTTTTCAAATAAACGCTAGATTATCGATAGTATATGTGTACGTATGCACGCTGGTGCCACGAGTTGAAAATCGATTCTCTTAGTTCCTGATCGCTCGCACAGTCAAACAGCCATATCACATATAGGGGAAAAGCTTATATCTCCGTGAAAACAGGTCTGATTATCCTAAGACTGGTAAAATAGATTCCTTACCTGAGATCAGATGGTATCCAAAAAGATTATTCCAATTCCTGATCGCCATTCCAAAAATCTATCCTTTTATTGATCCAATGCTACGTACTGTAAAGACATATTACACGCTGTGCTGAGGGTCCACAATGAATCTGATCGGCTCCGGTTACATGCGTGAGAAGTAAAATGTGGATTCCTGAGTTTTTTTTTCTCATCCATTTTCATTGAGTCCAATCCAAAAGGGTGCATTACCATCTGGGAGACTATAGGGGGCGCTTTTTTCACATCTGAGCGCCTGGTGGGGCTGGTTTACCAACGGTAGACTCGGTTGATGAAATATGAATTCAGATCGCTAATAAAAAAATAAAACGATATTTGTCGTTGTGGGCACTCAATGGGGGGGGGGCTGATAAAACGAGATATGTCGTTTTGGGCATTCAATTAATGAACACACTAGACTAGACAAATATCAAGATGTATCCATCAGTGGACCAATTGCATGCTTTTGCAGAGGACAAGAAGCCTGCAGTCGACTCCTTCAGACATTAAGCACCCCCCCCACAGCCCAAATGGATTGATATAAAAAAAAGAAAAAAAAAGCCCTAATACACATATTTATGAATGGGCAGGTGCTGCAGCTGGGCTCGGACATCCTCCCGCAGTACAAGCAGGAGACGCCCAAGACGCCCCCCCACATCATCCTCCACTACTGCCTGTTCAAGACCACGTGGGACTGGGTCATCCTCATCCTCACCTTCTACACGGCCATCATGGTGCCCTACAACGTGTCCTTCAAGACCAAGCAGAACAACGTGATGTGGCTGGTGGTGGACAGCGTGGTGGACGTCATCTTCCTGGTGGACATCGTGCTCAACTTCCACACCACGTTCGTGGGGCCCGCCGGCGAGGTCATCTCCGACCCCAAGCTGATCCGCATGAACTACCTGAAGACGTGGTTCGTCATCGACCTGCTCTCCTGCCTGCCCTACGACGTCATCAACGCCTTCGAGAACGTGGACGAGGTCAGTGTGGTGGTGGTGGTAGTGGTGTTTTGATTTTGTGTCGTTTCTTTTTTTTGCGCTCTCTCTCCCGTCCTTTGTGACATTGTGGGGGTTCAGGGGGGGTTTGGCTGTCGTTGCTGTTTTCTACTAGGGGGGGGTGGGATGAAACATTTATATACTGTGATATATCATCGTACTATAACGACACTCGTTGTCTACTCCTTAGCTGAGCTACCGGAAAGACAAAGGGAGATCTATTATAACTTTGTAGTGGGTATTTATTCCTCCATACCGATACACAATTACCACGGCGAGTGGCCAGGGTAATGATATCCTTAATGTCAGCTGGGATACTTAAATGTAGGAAATTATCTCCACTTCTCTCTTTTGTTACTCCAGATTCCAGAACTAAGAAAAGAAAAAAGAAATAGTCGCGTGAGAAAGCTCACCCCCCTGAACCCTTTCACTGCCACACGACAGAAGGTTAACCCTTTCACTGTGACAATACAGAAGTTTAACCCTTTCACTGTGACAATACAGAAGGTTAGCCCTTTACTATCACACAACTGACGGCGATGCTCCATCATTAGCATCATTAGCTCCGCGGATGATGGAGCATCGCCGTCGGTTGTGTGATAGTAAAGGGTTAACCTTCTGTCGTGTGGCAGTGAAAGGGTTAAAGCAACATTTGTAAACTCACATTTACATGTATTGCTACACTCCTTCCTCTTGTGACATCGCGGCAAGTATCGATATTTGAAAAAGAAAAAAAAGTAAATATATATATATATGTGAAAATCTCATTTTACTGCGGTAAAAATGATTGGAATGAGGTTAACAGACTGAAAACGTTATCTTATTAGATAAAACAGATGATGTGTATATATATTTTTCTTTATTGCAGATGGTAACAAAGTTTTCCGTTGGGGACATAATTAACAGTATCATCATCGCTTTCACGTCAATTCTGTATTCTTCTCCAGTGACTGATATCGTGACGTATATCTTAGATGGCATTTCTTGTTGTAATATATCGTTTATCGCAGACATCGTGCATCGTAATAGTATCGTTATCCAAGGGGGCCAAATCCGCCACAGTATGGTATTGTCCCGCCCCCGGAGTCCTCTCTCCTCTCTCCTCTGTGGTTATTTATAGAGACTAAAGGAAGGCAGAGAGGGAGGCGGCTATAGAGGAGGATGTACGTTATTTGATCTTAGGCTCTTTAGGGATGCATGGTTCCAGAGCGGGGTCTATCTGCACCACTATACCGTCCCTTGGGATCGGCCACCATGTGCTTTTAACTTCCACGATAACGACCTCATTTAATACGCCTTCCAAGTGTGAGATCTCTGTATGTTCAAACCAACAATGCCTTAAATGCTATTTTCATAACAGGCCGGGGGGGGGAGGGGGGGGGGGGGGGGATGAACACAACAAATGATGCCCTTACAGTTTCAGCACTCCATTTATCAAAAAAGAGAAAATAATCTAGAATTTTCTCTCAAAATATTACTCACTCAGCTCTCAAACTGCCATTTGGTTCAGGGGGTCATTTGGAGGCCTCCGTGTTACACCGACGGCTCCCGCCAGGGAGAAATTGCCAATCACCAAGCTAGCTGAGATTCTGTCTCGCTTTGTTATACGTTGGGCGGTCGGTCTTCTCGTATACGCTACCGGCGCAGTCGTTCCCATTACACACAGCCATCGCCCTATTCCTTGGTGTGAAATGTTGGGCACCGGTCTGACGCTGTGATTTGTGATGACGGTGACAAAAGTTATCTCGTTATCGACCGGACATGGCTTGCAGAGCCGGTGATGAAGTGATGAAATCAAACCAATCACCGTTCGCTTTATTTGAACTTCCTAGTGTAACCTCGCAACGGTACTACAGCTCCTCGGTGCATCGACACCTGGAATTGGATCCTTTTTTCGGGTGGTCGAATGGATTATTAGATCATATAGTGTTTGGCTCTTGGGGTCACACTGTGCTGGTGGGAGGAGGGTTGGCAGTTCGAGGACAGGTGCTGAGTGCAAAGTACCTGCCTGTAGCTTCTTGTGACCACGGGTTATTTGCATGTGTGTTGGAAACATGAGCGTGTTACATGTATTGGAGTGTGTCTGTGTGTGTGTGTGTGTGTGTGAGACAGAGACAGAGCATGTGTGTAAAAGGCTTCGATGGCATTTAAAAGGCCAACGTGTCAGTCAAGCAGGAGCAGTGTGTTATGTCCTGAGGGCCGTGCCGGTGTACGTACACACACACACACACACACACACACACACACGCACACACACACGCACACTCACACACACACACACGCACACACACACACACACACGCGCGCGCGCACACGCACACTCACACACACACACACACACACTCACACACACACAGACGAGGCGGCGGTGAAATGCTGCGGTCATGGTTAACAGGCTTGTTTACGGCGGGACGAGTGGCCGAGGGTTGAGGAGGTGCATTTGCACGTCCAGCGCTTTTGGTCCGTTCTAATCTTTCAGTGTTTCAGCAGCCTAAGCGCTGACCGCTTCACGAGGACTGCAGTCAGGGGTCGACGACGGGGCGAACAACACTTTTGTTTTGTCGTCTGTGACCAACGTGAGGTCATGTTCCTTTCTGGTTAACGGGGCATAATAACGGGAACATTATAATTATTAAAGGGGAACTATTTGACTATTTCTTTCACTATTTGGGCACTTTTACACAATTCCTGTGAGTTTATGGAACAACCTCTGTAATTTCTTTTTTTTTTTAATTCATTGTTTTGTATTTCTAATCAAGTCCTCAAAAACAAAATTTTTCTACCTCAAGATCTTAAGCCGTTTTGAGCCTGGGCTCCAACCACGGTGGTAAACCACTGCCTCGCCTGAACATTATCATGCAGCGGTGTCTCTCTGACATCACAAATCATCACATTTTCAGATGACTCAGTTCAGTGAGGGTGAATATTGTGAGAGGAGAATTGGAAGAATGCGCCAATATGAGAATTAGAGACATAGATCATATTAATATAAGTCCACATAGCTAGGAAACAATGCTAAACACTGAAAAAGGCCATTTATAAATAGTTCCCCTTTAATAATTATATTTACTATTATATAACCAATATAATTTAGTTTAGTTTATTAGGATCCACTTACAGTTACAGCATTGCAGTAGCTAATCATTCCTGGGGTCCACAAAAAACATTGTGACCATGCAACATAATACTTACATCATAACCTATAACATTACAAGTAAACAGGACAAATGACAAAAATACAAAAGTACACAGACACACAGATATAATACTTAAATCATAATATATAACGTTACAATTAATCAGGACAAATGACTAGTACACACACGCACGCACGCACACACACACACACACACACACACACACACACAATCCAAGCTCCAATATACAATCCAATATTACCCAGCGGTGCATGGGTAAGGCTAAGAGAATAATCAAAGACTCCAGCCACCCAAACAACTGCCTCTTTGAACTGCTGCGGTCAGGCAAGCGATACCGGAGTCTCATGGCAAGCACAGAGAGACTAAGAAGAAGCTTCTATCCTCAGGCCATCAGAATGCTAAATGACAATAACACTATGTAACAACCATCAAATGCACTCACAGCACACACATCCACACACACTCACTTTAAACAAACAACTCACTGCAGCACCCACTTTACCCACTTTAACACCTAAACACACTTTATATTTATTGGCAAAGAATTTGCACTACAACCCATACCTCATTACACCTTACTGTAAATTGTACCTAAATTGTACCTCATCCCATTTTTGCATTGTACTGTATTAATAGTATATTGTATTGTAACTCAGTTACTTTTCTACTCTGCATTGTACATTGTATATATGTATATATTGAACACTTTTGTCTACGTACTTGACTTCTATTTTATACATACTATACTTTTTATACTTATCTATTTTTATCTAGCACAATCTCTGGAGCAAAACAGAAAGAAGCATTTGATATAAAAGTATTCTGTACTTCTGTATGACAACTAACTTGAGAAACTTGAAACTTGAGAATATACAATAATCAACTATGTGAAATAGCTAAGAATAATTAACTGTACACAACTACAGTATATGTCCACACATTAATTTGTTCATACACACCCAATTTAACTAAATTGATGTTGATAACATACAGTAATAATGTTGTTGCAATTTTCTTTTTACATATATATATATTTTTTTTACATCAGTGCAGGAAGTGCCTGTGGTGCGGACTGCATGCGGAGCAGTGTGGCAAAAATAGCTTCCTATCATTCTGTCTTGTATTAATTTACAGAAAAGAATAAATCACCTCTCAGTCGGGAGCCGGCTCGCGTCGTTCACTTAGTGCAGTGGTTCCCAAAGTCGGGGTCGCGACCCAAAGGTGGGCCGCGAGCAGCCACGGGAGGGCCGCGAGATGATTTCCAAAAAAATAAAAAATAGTTTTGTCAGGCCACTGAACTTAGAAGCAGGCCAGGACAGTGTTTCTAGTTGTATTCTAAAATTCTATTCTATTTTATTCTAAAATGTGACTATATGGTTTTTTAACTTAATAAATAAACAAAAACGGAAAATCTACTTATTTCAACGAACATTTCAAACTAAATAACAGATTATGCACATAAAATGCTGAAAACAACCGAAGCAACAATAGTATTTTAATGAGGCTATTATTATTATCATTATTATTTTGCAACAAGTTAGCCCGCTCATAAATAGCACATATAAATGAATAACTAACTTGAACTAACTTAATCTGAAAGTTAGTTGATATTTGGCTTAAAAAATCGGCCGACTGGCAAAAAAAAAAAAAAAAAAAGCCTGACGATGTGCATTGGGCCGCGGCTCTCTGACGCCTTATTTTCTGGGTCCCGGCCTGAAAATTTTGGGAACCCCTGACTTAGTGCACAAAGAGCCAACTCGTTCTCTCCGATACATTCACTAATCACCACCGGTTCATCCTCTTGGAGTGCGAGAGAGGGGCCCCGACTTTTCCCACTTTCCAGTAAAAAAAAAATACAACCTTGAATCTCTCGAAACACCTGCTCTCCTACAGAAGGACGACAACGAGTTGATTAAAAAGACCACGACCCTTCATCGATTTAAGCCAGCCGTGCTTTTGATCAAGCCTGAAGTATAGCCTTGTTACCAAACTAGCTGGTTTTTCCAGTTCATGAGCTTCCACACCAGAGGTGCTGAGCCCTGCGCTGCGGTGGGCACGGGGGCTAGAGCTCAGCAGCCGTCATGGCGGCAGGCCGGCGGCGTCTGGTTTGAAATTCCTTTGAGGCGTTGCTACCCTGACCTAATCATTCACACAGAGGCCAAGGCCAAGTAGTATGTTGTACCGAATATTTAATTTTTATTTACATTTTTTTTTCTTCGGTTTTCTGTTTTTCTCCCCGTCCAAATTTAGTCGCTGTGCCAATTCCCCCCCTCCCCTACCTGGCTGCTGTATGCATGTTCTCCTACGAGTCGGTACAAGGGCGTCCCGAAGCCGACAGCACGCTTCCTCCGATACGTGCGGCGACTGCCAGTGACGTCTTTTCACTTGGCAGCGAGGACTCTCATTGGTGAAGTGTAACGCGTGGTGGGAGGGCACGCTATCTCCACCAAGTCCTGCCCCCGCTGAGCAAGCAACGAGACCTGACCTGTGGGCGTCGCTGTCCACAACGCCAGATTCCCACCCGCCAGCTTCCCACCCCCTAATACTGCCAATTGTATTAGTATGAACGGCCAGCCAAGCTGGTAGCAACACCGAGAGCTGGGCTCGAACCCAGCGTCTCCTGCGTTGGTGACGAGCGCAATCTCCGCTACGCCACCTGACCGCCCTCCGAATTTTTACCCTAAAAAATAAGTAATTCTGGGGGGTGTAACAGAAGTAATGTAACAAATTACTGCTTCCGGAGAGTAATAAGTAAAGTAATAATATTATATATAATAATAATAACGAGGTATATATAACTTTTTTTGAGCACCCAACACTTTTCGGGACATTCACTATTGTGGCCTGGCCCTACGGATCCGGTAAAAAAATATAAATGTTATTTGTTTGAAGGGTTGAAGGGCCACATTTTTGGACTTGGATTTTCACCAGCCAATTCTATTATTAGCAGCCAAAGTAGCTTCAAAATGAGCTGACGGATTGAAAACCCACTGGGTTGCCTAGAATTGACAGACTCAACAGGCACTACCAGCATTTAGTGGCAGTTTAAACCGATGGATTGATCACTATGCCATTAGCCATGCTTTGTTCATTTTGTGAAGGGTGGACACCTGAGGCATTGATCAGCCTGGCGGCTGAGGGGAAGAAACTCTGTGACGAGCTTTCACAGCCTTTGGGATCCTCAGCCTTCTCCCAGAGGGGAGCAGGGTGAAGAGGCTGTGTCCGGGGTGGGAGGGGTCGGCCATTATCCTCCTCGCTCTCTTCAGCGCCCTGGAGTCGTGCAGGGGACAGCCGATCACCCTCTCTCCGCGGAGCGAATCACCCGCTGCAGCTTGGCAAGATCTTTTGCCGCTGCAGCGGGGAACCAGGAGATGATGGAGTGCCTGAGGATGGACTCAATGATGGCCGTGTAAAATTGGGCCATCATGGTCCTCGGCAGTTTGAATTTTTCATTGGATGGAGTTTTTATATACAATAGTCTCCGGTTCCTAACGCACACGCTTCAAAGACAGGACTCTCCCCGGTCCTTAACCAGCTATACTTGTGATAATTATGACGGGACAGCTGGGTCAATTGCAGATCACTGGTGGCACCACCATTTATGTTTCTGCACTAAACGATGGGTCAGGAACTGGAGACTAACCTACTGTACACCGCCTGCCCCCAGGTCAGGATGGGTCATTGGGTCAGTCGTGTCAATATCTCACAGCTTTCCAGGAATAGAGAAGAATGGAATTTGGATGTATAAATACAATTTCTATATGAAAAGAAATTTGAGCACACATTTTTACATACGGTAGCTGTACAGCACAGTCAGGTACAAACAAGTGACACTTGTCCATGCTTGATGGCCGGGTCTGATCTCCGCCATGAGCGCCTGGATCCTGGACTTTCTAAGTGACAGGCCCCAGGCGGTCAGGGTGGGGGGGGGGGGGGGGGGGGGGGGGGTCATACCTCCAGCAAAATCTGTACTGTATGCCCTGGTATGTATGTGATGAATAAACCTCATGATTCTTGATTCTTGCTTCATTGGCATTGCACATGCACATGCTTGAGAGACATATAGTCTGTTTTCTTTTTATTTTATTCTTTGCCTTCTTTTTTTTTTTATTCATACATTTCTTTTCACACGAATGTTGAATTTAATTCATGAATTTATTTTCACATGACTGTTGATTTTCTCCAATTTTTTAGCTCACTTAATTTGTTCCTGCTTTCTTTCTCATTCCACGGTTTGTTTGCATGGCCCCTCACACTCCCACCCCCCCCCCCCCCCCACCCCCCCCGCTCCGTTATCATGATGCGTGATGGGACGCGATGGGAAGAATTGGAACTGCCGAGCTGTCAATCAAGTAGGCCTCAGTTTGATTGAGTTGGACTGGATTAATATGATCTGATGAATAGCATAATGATGCAGTGTGTGTTTTGCGTACATACGATTTATTTTTGTGGAAGACAACCATGATATCACCCCAAATCGATTTCCCCGACTGACAATATCACATTTAATTAACACATTTCTTGTCTTGTGTGTCCTGACCACAGTTATACACTGTCTCTGCCCTGCCCCCACTACCACAAATAACCACAGAACCTGCTCCTACCATAAATAACAAAAAGTTATTTCATAACCTAGTTATATGAATACTGGCTGAGCGTCTCGCTCTGCCAATGAGATATCCTCTTATCTCCACGCACCTAGCGTGCATGCGAAACAAACAAATGCACCCACTTGCACTTGACCAAGCCACTCCCATGCGTCTCCCTATATGACGCCGGAAATGTTCACGCTCCACCTTCCCAGATCGATTTCCATAAGCGGAAACCCATCCGAGGGACCTTTCGTTATATATCATACTTGGCTATCGCGTCTCGCTCTGCCAATGAGATATGGGGCAGAGCGGACGCGTGGCCCGACAAGTGTACCCCCTGAGGGCCCGTAAGCCCCAGCCAGGGAGGAGGGGAGTCCCGTCCACCCGCCCGTCCTAACGAAGGGGGGGAGGCAGTCAACTCCACCAAAGTGCGAAAAAAGGGGAACCAGGCACCCCCGAACGCACAGCGCAAGCGGGACCACGTGTGACACAGCACCCCGCGGTCCACACCCACACACCCCTGCTAGCCCACCTGATGGCGGGATGCAGGAGAGGTCCCTGACCTCAGGACCGCCTGGGAGACAGAACCCCCAGTCACGTCCATGAGGTAAAACCTAACGAAAGGACTCTGGGAGGACCAGGAGGCCGCAGCACAGATGTCCTCCACCGAGGCCCCCCCTAACAGGGCAGCAGAGGCCGCCACACCACAAGTGGAGTGCGCCCTGACGCCCCCGGGGGGAACCTGTCCAGCCAACGTGTAGCAAAGGGCAATGCCCTCGCACAACCAATGTGACAGGCGCTGCGCGAGGGCCACCGTAACAAACAACAGTTGATCGGAAGCCCTGAGACCCTGCGTGCGACTAAGGTAAACCCCCAGTGTACGGACAGGACACGACAGGTGAAGGCTCGACTCCAACCCACTAGCGTGAGGAGGAGGATAAAACGCCTGAATCACAATATCCCTGGAGCGAAAAGAGCTCCGGATATTCTTTGGCACAAAGACCGGATTAGGCCTCAGAGTCGTCCCGCTATCGGCCCGAACAGACAGACACTCAGGCCGCACCGAGAGAGCACATGGCTCACCCACGCATTTAGCGGAGGTGCTGGCCCAAAAAAGGAACGCGGTCGTAAGACAGACGATCCAATGGCGCCTGTTCAAGAGGCTCAAACGGGGCCCCCAACAGCCTTTCCAGAACAGTTGGAGGTCCCGACTCGGAGACAGAGAACGTTCCACAGGCTTGAGACGCCGTGCGCCAATCAAGAACGTCCCACGAGAGGGTGGCTGACCAATGTTCTGCCCCCCACTCTCGACCATACGCTACTTCCCAGCGTAAGCCGCGGTAGTGGACGGAGCGCGCACGTTCCGGAAGGCGTTAACCACAGAAGAGTCAAGACGCATCCCCACCAGATTCACCCTTTCAGCAGCCAAGCCTAGAGGCTGCCCCAGAACAGGAGGCAGAACAGAGTTCCGCGTGCCTGAGAGAGGGCCCGCGGTGACCACGGAACAGGCCACGGCGGGGCCACCAAGATCTGAATCAGGGCCGGGAACCACAAAGCTGAGCCCCGGCCCGGCACGACCAGGATCAAAGTCCCACGCCCCTGACGTACCCGCCCCAACAGCTGAGCCATCAGGTGTATGGGGGGGAACGCGTACAGAATCCCGGGCGGCCACGGATACATCGAGAAGGCATCCACCCCCAGAGAGGGGTTGTCCTTCCGACTGACCGAGAACCACAAGGGGCACTGGTGGGACTGTCTGCTCGCAAACAGGTCCACCGTGGCCTCCCCGAATCGGTCCCAGACCTGTCTGACTATGTCTGGATGTAGTCCCCACTCGTCGGGGTAAGGACCGCCCCGCGACATCACATCTGCACCCACATTCTCCCTGCCGGGGATGTGGAGAGCCCTCAGGCTGCGCAGATTGAGAAACGCCCATAGCCAGAGCTCGACCACCGCCCGGTGCAGACGGGGGGAGCGTACTCCTCCCTGTCTGTCGATATACAATGCTGACGTCGTGTTGTCTGTCCTGATCAAAACATGCTTGCCCACCACAAGGTGGCCGAGCCGTTTGAGGACCAGAAGGACTGCCTTCAATTCCAACACATTGAAATGTAGTGCAGAACGGGCAGCATGGTCCTGCCAGCTGCCCCCTACTGTGTTGGCCCGACACGTCCCCCCCCATCCTGTGAGGGAGGCGTCGGTGAAGACCGTGACGTGTGACAGCCTGCTGCCCATGGAGACCCCGCTGGTGAGGGCCCCAGGCCCTCCCCAGAGGGCGAGGTCCCCCAGTACTGACATGGGAACCTTCAGCCGCTCCCACTTGTCTCTCACCGGGTCTATTTCCATACTGGAAAACCACCTCTGTATCCTCCTCATGAAGAGGAGGCCAAGAGGGACCACAGAGTGAGCAGATGCCATCATACCGAGCAGGCGCATCACGGACAGCGCCGTAACCGTCACAGGACGGAACCTCCCGAGCGCGCCGAGAACATCCACTCGCCGCGGCTCCGAGAGGGATGCCCATATAGACCTTGAGCTTAGAAATAAGCCCAAGTACTCCACCCGTTGACTGGGAAGAGGAGTACTCTACTTCCAGTCTACAGCAAAACCCAGGCTGGTGAGGAATTCCACCACCTGCCTGGTATGTAGTGAAAGCTACAAAAACTAACCAACATGAACATCATGAACCTGTTATGTTATTTGTCAATCATTTAATTTCATTCAGTTATCTGTCAAGTATTTAGTGTAAATTGGGAATCTGTTAGCCTTTTTTTTTTTTTTTTTTTTTTTTAATGAGCTGGTCACTTTGCGCTAACAAGGCTAAGCTAAACCAGCACTAAGATTGAACAAAGTCAATGCAACAAAGACCATTGTGTGCTTTGTGTGTGTGGGTGGGCACTTTTGGGGGCACTTTTGGGAAACCCTATACTGGTGATTCTAAATGTAATATTCCTACTCTCGAAAGACTTGGTCAACATAAATCCATAATCTCACTATTAATTGAATAGAGCAGGGACCTGGGGCCCGTAAATTGATATGACTGAAGCTGAGTGGTCTGACCAGGAGGAGATTGAGTGACGCCAAGAGTTGTACTCTCTTTGCACAGCACAGCACTTTACCCAGATCAATACCACCATCCAGAAACTCCACCCACTCCCAAAACAGCAAAGGGAGGCTGATAAGATCTTTTAAATTTGTCACTGAGTGGGCGATTTCAATGCATAGTGTAGCTGACTGGGCAATCTAGGCGCTGGATGTGTAACCGCTATAGGTTTGTAAAATCGTATTGCGTAGGAGTATGAGAAATCCCTGTGGGAGGCATTTTTATCAACCTTTCTAAAAATGTTTTCCACTCTCTCTCTCTCTCTCTCTCTCTCTCGCCCCCTTCCATTCCAACTAATAAGGTCCGATCATCATGTGTAGCGCTAGAACTGTGAAGCGATCATGACCATGGGCAAGCGATCGTTTTGCACCACTGCCAGTCAACCCTATAGGGAAAACAAAAGGCACGTCAGAGAATATCTCTGTTATGTATAACGTCGATAGAAATGATCTATAGAAGATTCTTCAGCAGAAATATTTCTGGCCCTTGCACACAAACAGCTTCCTGATAGTTTCATAACACAGGTATTCTGTAGAAGAAGAAGCACTTACAGGGATTGTTTGGACGTTGAGTTGTATGAAATTCTTGCCAGTAGTGTAGTCAATGCAAAGCTATTAGCTTACTGACCGGCCTTATCTGGCCGGGTTCCGAGTCGAGCGGGAAGCTTTAGACAGGCATCGAACGGCAGGAATATGGGGTAAAGGGGGAAATGGGGAAAAGCGATAGCAGAGTCTGAAATGCTGGAGGTGAATTTTGGTTTTGAGACCCTGTTCGCTTTCCGGTTTTCTCAGAACCCCGGCCAGAACTCCAACCATGGGACTCGGTAAGTGAGCTAATAGTTTTGCATCGACTACACACTACTGGCAATTATTTCATACAACGGAAGGTCCAAAAAAACCGAACTATCCCTTTAACACATTCGGCGCCAGACCCGAGATATCCCGGGTTTTGGTCGTTATTTATTTTATTCAATATTTTTATTCATTTCAGGCACACGGACCTTGGGGTTACCATAGGGAATCATTCTGAGATCGCCAGAGTGCAATACCGGCTGCATCCTGCTAGGTGGCAGTATCCTTTGAAACCCTCCTTCACACCGGGCACTTAAATCCCTCCGGGGCGCCATATTTTGGTCCAGGCGAGTCTAGCGGTTCACCTGATCACATTGAAACGCGTCCAATGACCCTCCATGCATGTGTGTGCTGGATTATGTCGAGGACACAATGGACACCAATACTGAAAATCGTGATCAGACAATTGGAATATTCTTTTTGGAATACCCCCGATCAAAGGTAAGGACTATCTGACGTCAATTCCAGCTTGATCATACAATGTTTTCATATCGATCCAGCTGATCAGCGTGTGTGGTGTTCAAAACGAATGCCGTTACTGGCCATCAAAGCATAAAAAATCAACCCCCCCCCCCCCCTTTCATGCATTCATGATGAAACATAATACCTATTATATACATTTGCTTTGGAAATAGTAGCGTGTCCAGGCAAGAAACGCCAACGCTTATAGTAGAATTCACGTAGCGCCCTATAACTCAGCGTTTCAGGAATTATCCCAGATCACTCCTAAACTATACAATATTCACCACGGGATAACGCACGAACGTATACATGAAAACATTTTCTTTTTTTTGCATGTTCGACGGAAGAAAGTCACTGTCAAATGACCATAGTATTGTCTCCATAGCTATAATATAGAATATAGATATAGCTCTCCAAACATAGTGACGCACAGTGAAAATATGCTATGGAAACCTGGCGCGTTAGCTACAAGGATAAGGCTCATGGCCGGCACCCAATGTGTTAAAGATCCATACCGTATGGGCCTTCATTTTTACTTCTCGGCATTACCCGAAGTTGTCCCTGTCTTCATTTTGTGTTCATGGTTTTTGTTTCAGCAGATCTCAACCTATATTTTCACCAACGTTATTATATTACTCTACTACAAGGCATTCAAATCGGGAGCACCCAGGAGTTAATAACAAGCGCACCAAGAAACCAGGTTTTCAGTGGT